>NC_056729.1:39926763-40226763 GCF_019279795.1 Protopterus annectens | reverse complement strand
AGGGCTTGAACCAGGTTTCAGAGATGGCTAAGATATCTGGTTGGTTATGGCTTAACCAACTTGAAATTGGTGTACTTTGTTGTTTAGACTTTGTGCATTAATTGTAAAAATCTTTAGGGTGTTGAGATAGGAGGAAGAGGGTACGGGAAGAGAGTTGTTAATAAAGGATGTAGGACCAGGGTTAGGATGGATATCACCAGCTTGGACTAGGCTGTTGAAGGAGATATCCTTTAGCCATATTGATCTGCCAGCATGAATTTTGGTAGATTATAGATTGGAGCAGGTGACAGTATCTTGACTTTAGAGTAGAAGAGTTTAGGGTGGAATAAGTGCAGAGAGTTGGAAATGGGAGTAAGAGTGAGGGGGAAGGTGGGCTTGTATGGTAGTCGTCTTTGTAGGTGGTATTGGACAAGCATAGGTGGAATATGAGGTAGCATAGTATAAAGGAAGTAGGGACAGAAAGAGGAGGCTGGGGGACTGGAGGGTCTGATAACTTGAGGAGAACATGTTGGAGCAAAGAGAGAGTGGTATGAGTGCTTAGGAAAATAGAGAAGGCTATGAAGAAGAAAGGGTTTAAAAAGTGATGGAGGTATTCTGGAGATTTAAGGAAAGAGGAGGGGACAATAATTACTGGGTGGAGTACAGAGTTTAAGAAGGATGGCTATAGGTGGGAGGAGTAATGAGGGGGTAATTAGGCTGAGAGGGTGGGGTAAGATAGGAATAAAGCTAGGAGTACTGGGGGCGGGTGGGAATTGGGGGCAGGGTAGGGGAGTGGAGTGAGCCTGTAGGGCGAACAGAGCGGGAAAGAACACTAGAGGTGAGTATGGCAGAAAAAGTATCAGCAAAGAGCAGTTTAAAGGCTGTAGTTGGAAGGTATGAGCTAAATATTTCCAGCCAGAAAAAGAAGGCTGCCTTTACAGAGGGTGGTTTAGCAGGGGGGAGAAGATATTTACAGTCTAAGGATATTAACTCATAACCAACTGTTTGTGAAAAAATAAAACTTGTTGGGATTATAAAGAATATCTGGGATTTATATTGGTAGATGCTGCCACCTAATGGTAGAAGGAGACAGCAAACAGCATGGATAGTTGGACCAGTCTTAGGTTTAAATATATTCTAGGGTAGTGATAACAGGAGGGGGAAGAGGGCAAATGGTCTACGGTAGGCTGCTAGAACGCACACACGGGAGGGCAGATTAACTCCATAGATAGTACATAAAGTCTACATTTAATTAGTGTTAAGCAACATTCATTTACACTATCTTGTTGGGGGGGGGGGTCTTCTCAGTAGTATTTTTCTAAGTACCAGGCAAGCTGGCCAATTCAGGGTGTCTTCAGGTGATGGCCGGAGGTATTTCTTTTGTGTTTAAAGCAGGGAGGGAGCACCCGGGATGGATTACTGTAGAGGAGAGGGAGACAACACCGAGTTAGTTAATATTGCAGATGTAGAGGGGAAAGGTAGAAGGTAAGGGATGTTTAGAGAAGAAGGGAGGGTGTAACAAAGCACAGTCGTAGAGAGAGGCTATGGTTAGATGAGGCTAAAGCAAGAATGTAGAGGAAGATTAGGTTTAGGGGATTAACAATGGAAAGCAGCAGACATTATGCTATGAATAATACAAGTTAGGCAATATAGGCTCCATTAAATAGAACAAAACATTAATTCAGCAATTCAGCATGCTATCAGTGACCCTAGTTTGTTTGAGAGGATAGGGTTATACAGCAGTACAGCCAAATATAAGCAGCAGAAAGCAATGGGTAAATGATAAAGTTGTTTGTCTTTTGGCTTTTCCTGGTTAGGGGTCGCCACAGCGGAACTCCGGTCTGCTAATGATTGGCAGTAGATTTTCACGAACGCTGAGGTGCCAGCTCGACGTTCAACCTTCAACGAAGGCACTCCCATTTATGCATGTCTTTCCAGTGCCCACCCAACCGCAGGAAGGACATGCAATCTCCACCAGAAGGCACTCCCCGCACTCTAGCCGAGAATCGAATGGGAGAACCTCTTGCTGTGAGGCAACAACGCTACCACTGCACCAAATCTCTAACCAGTGCAATATATAGTGCTCAACAGACTAACACAGTAAACTATGATATGTTCATGCTGTGCAATAACTTGTGCTGAACAGTTTTCAGAACAATATAAAAGCCATGTGGTGCCCTTCAAACGGAAAAGAAAAATAGCTGCTAAGCCAGTAATTAAGCTAAAGGCTCTAGTAGGACCATTGATCCACCTTGAAAGAGAAATAAAGGCCTTCAACGATATATATTCATTGGCGTCCTTTTAACAGGACATCTGGAGAGCAGACTAGGCCAGCAAAGTGCAACAGTCGAGCCCTGTATACTCGGACTAAAGTAATGCAGCTGGCGACAACATAAAGAGAGACCCACTCATCCCAAAAAGCAGCTTACAGCTGCTAAGCTGGTAATTAACCTAAGCAAAGGGCAAATGACACAAGTACAAAGCAAGCAGTCAAACAGTACAGTATATAGGGAAAAATGGTCCCCAAGACCATGTAGAAGCTGTGCAGAGCCCTTATAGTTACAAATGGAAAGAAAAATGGCTGCTAAACCAGATTTTACACGGAAGACTTGAAGTGGGGGTTGTTATTCCACCTTAAGAGGCTATCCAGCATTCAGCGATGCACTTTGGTTGGCATCCTTTTAACAGGACATCATTACACCAGGTTTCTGGTCGTGACAAGCCAGCAGTATTCAAAAAAGCCCCTTGTACCCATACAAAATTAATGCAGCATTAGTCAGTGTAGAAAAGAGCCCCACTCGTCCCAAAAGCAGCTTGCAGAGGTCAAAAACACATGTAGGTCACAGATAAATGAAGCTGTCAGCACGAGGCCAACAATAACCATACAACACAGTTACAAACATTGCATTCGAGTGATAGCCATCAGCACAAGGCCATCTATAACCCTAAAACACAGTTACAAGTAAAAACGAGGAGTTTAGCACAATAGTTGCTTAGAGGCTTGCAAATGATAGACAGATATGCTGAAAAAACCTACCGGGAGGCGAAAACAAGCAGCCTAAACCGCAGGACCAGCACAGAGGAGCTGTGGATGCTCAGGACAGGATTTAAAAATGGCACCACAGTCTGTGGGAGATGCAAGTAAACTCCAGGAGGAAACTAGCTATGGGGGAGGGGATAGGTGGAGGAAAGGTGGTTGGACTAGAGAGGTAGAAGGTAGGAGGGACTAAAGGGGTGGAAAGTTGGTAGGAAGAACAGTTCCAGGAGGGGGGAGGGCTTAATAGAGGTGAGTATGGCAGAAAAAGTATCAGCAAAGAGCAGTTTAAAGGCTGTAGTTGGAAGGTATGAGCTAAATATTTCCAGCCAGAAAAAGAAGGCTGCCTTTACAGAGGATGGTTTAGCAGGGGGGGAGAAGACATTTACAATCTAAGGATATTAACTCATAACCAACTGTTTGTGAAAAAATAAAACTTGTTGGGATTATAAAGAATATCTAGGATTTATATTGGTAGATGCTGCCACCTAATGGTAGAAGGAGATAGCAAACAGCAGGGATAGTTGGACCAGTCTTGGGTTTAAATATATTCTAGGGTAGTGATAACAGGAGGGGGAGAGGGCAAACGGTCTGTGGTAGGCTGCTAGAACGCACTCACGGGAGGGCAGATTAACTCTATAGATAGTACATCAAGTCTACATTTAATTAGTGGTAAGCAACATACATTTACACAATCTTGTTGTGGGGGGGGGGGGGGGTCTTCTCAGTACTATTTTTCTAAGTACCAGGCAAGCTGGCTAATTCAGGGTGTCTTCAGGTGATGGCCAGAGGTATTCCTTTTGCGTTTAAAGCAGGGAGGGAAAACCCGGGATGGATTACTGTAGAGGAGAGGGAGACCACACTGAGTTAGTTAATAATGCAGATGTAGAGGGGAAAGGCAGAAGGTAAGGGATGTTTAGAGAAGAAGGGAGGGTGCAACAAAGCACAGTAGTAGAGAGAGGCTATGGTTAGATGAGGCTAGAGCAAGTATGTAGAGGAAGATTAGGTTTAGGGGATTAACAATGGAAAGCAGCAGACATTATGCTATGAATAATAAAAGTTAGGCAATATAGGCTCCATTAAATAGAATAAAACATTCACTCAGCAGTTCAGCATGCTATCAGTGACCCTAGTTCGTTTGAGAGGACAGGGCTATACAGCAGTAGAGCCAAATATAAGCAGCAGAAAGCAAGGGGTAAATGATAAAGCTGTTTGTCTTTCGGCTTTTCCCGGTTAGGGGTCACCACAGCAGAACTCTGGTCTGCTAATGATTGGCAGTAGATTTTCACGAACGCCGAGGTGCCAGCTCGACGTTCAACATTCAACGAAGGCACGCCCATTTACGCATGTCTATTGAATGCCCACCCAACCGCGGGGAGGACATGCAGACTCCACACAGAAGGCACTCCCCGCACTCTAGCAGAGAATCGAACAGGAGAACCTCCTGCTGTGAGGCAATAACACTACCGCTGCACCAAATCTCTAAACAGTGCAATATATAGTGCTCAACAGACTAACACAGTAAACTACGATATGTTCATGCTGTGCTGAACAGTTTTCAGAACAATATAAAAGCCATGCGGTGCCCTTACAGAGACAAACGGAAAAGAAATATAGCTGCTAAGCCAGTAATTAAGCTAAAGGCTCTAGTAGGACCATTGATCCACCTTGAAAGAGAAATAAAGGCCTTCAACGATATATGTTCATTGGCGTCCTTTTAATAGGACATCTGGAGAGCAGACTAGGCCAGCAAAGTGCAACAGTCAAGCCCGGTATATGCAGACTAAAGTAATGCAGCTGGCGACAACATAAAGAGAGAACCACTCGTCCCAAAAAGCAGCTTACAGCTGCTAAGCCAGTAATTAACCTAAGCAAAGGGCAAATGACAGTACAACGCAAGCAGTCAAACAGTACAGTATATAGGGCAAAACGGTCCCCAAAACCGTGTAACAGCTGTGCGGAGCCCTTATAGTTACAAATGGAAAGAAAAATGGCTGCTAAACCAAGACTTGAAGGGGGATTGTTATTCCACCTTAACAGGCTATCCAGCATTCAGCGATGCACTTTGGTTGGCGTCCTTTTAACAGGACATCATTACACCAGGTTTCTGGTCGTGACAAGCCAGCAGTATTCCATCAAGCCCCTTGTACCCATACAAAATTAATGCAGCATTAGTCAGTGTAGAAAAGAGCCCCACTCGTCCCAAAAGCAGCTTACAGAGGTCAAAAACACATGTAGGTCACAGATAAATGAAGCTGTCAGCACGAGGCCAACAATAACCATACAACACAGTTACAAACATTGCATTGGAGTGATAGCCATCAGCACAAGGCCGTCTATAACCCTAAAACACAGTTGCAAGTAAAAACGAGGAGTTTAGCACAATAGTTGATTAGAGGCTTGCAAATGATAGACAGATATGCTGAAAAAACCTACTGGGAGGCGAAAACAAGCAGCCTAAACCACAGGACCAGCACAGAGGAGCTGTGGATGCTCAGGACAGGATTTAAAAATGGCACCACAGTCTGTAGGAGATATAAGTAAACTCCAGGAGGAAACTAGCTATGGAGGAGGGGATAGGTGGAGGAAAGGTGGTTGGACTAGAGGGGTAGAAGGTAGGAGGGACTAAAGGGGTGGAAAGTTGGTAGGAAGAACAGTTCCAGGAGGGGGGAGGGCTTAATATAGGGGAGTATGGCAGAAAAAGTATCAGCAAAGAGCAGTTTAAAGGCTGTAGTTGGAAGGTATGAGCTAAATATTTCCAGCCAGAAAAAGAAGGCTGCCTTTACAGAGGATGGTTTAGCAGGGGGGAGAAGACATTTACAGTCTAAGGATATTAACTCATAACCAACAGTTTGTTGGGATTATAAAGAATATCTAGGATTTATATTGGTAGATGCTGCCACCTAATGGTAGAAGGAGATAGCAAACAGCAGGGATAGTTGGACCAGTCTTAGGTTTAAATATATTCTATGGTAGTGATAACAGGAGGGGGATAGGGCAAACGGTCTGCGGTAGGCTGTTAGAACGCACACACGGGGGGCAGATTAACTCTATAGATAGTACATCAAGTCTACATTTAATTAGTGTTAAGCAACATACATTTACACAATCTTGTTTGAAAGGGGGGGCGTCTTCTCAGTAGTATTTTTCTAAGTACCATGCAAACTGGCCAATTCAGGGTGTCTTCAGGTGATGGCCAGAGGTATTCCTTTTGCATTTAAAGCAGGAAGGGAGCACCCGGGATGGATTAATTTACACAATCTTGTTTGGGGGGGGGGGGGGGTCTTCTCAGTAATATTTTTCTAAATACCAAGCAAGCTGGCCAATTCAGGGTGTCTTAAGGTGATGGCCGGAGGTATTCCTTTTGCGTTTAAAGCAGGGAGGGAGCACCCAGGATGGATTAATTTACACAATCTTGTTGGGGGAGGTCTTCTCAATAGTATTTTTCTAAGTACCTGGCAAGCTGGCCAATTCAGGGTGTCTTCAGGTGATGGCCGGAGATATTCCTTTTGCATTTAAAGAAGGGAGGGAGCACCCGGGATGGATTACAGGAGGCGAAAACAAGTAGCCTAAACCGCATGACCAGCACAGAGGAGCTGTGGATGCTCAGGACAGGATTTAAAAATATATTATGGGAGGAGCTTGAGCAAAGCTGTGTTCTGAGTATGCCGGCTCAGATCCGATATCAGATTCAAGACCCTGAAATGAGGAATGGTGACTAGATAACATCAGATAAATAAGTTATGTACTCACCATAATGTTACATCTATGTTGTTCATTCTCACTTCCTCAAGTGATGGTTTTCAGATCTGAGTTGGCCACTTATTCCAGATCTTTGGATCCAACTCTTGAGCTCCTCTCTTTGCCCATAATGTCCTGCCAGACTAACATACTTCAGATCAAGTTTGCTGCCCTTAGTATACAATGAATCATACCTTAATAGAACTTAAAAAGGTATAGATTAAAGGAAAAGAACTGGGCATTGTCAGACCCCGCTACAATGGACCTCCTGCATATCCGCAAAACAAACAGTACCAGTATAATTACCTGTTCCAAAGACTTAAAGCTTGCCTGTGATATAAACAGGACCTGCTGGAGAGATAGGTATGTGTCCCAGAGACTACCCCGTCTATGGAAGAGGCACCCCATCCATGTAAAGCAGAGTTCCTCCCTAATCCAATTCAAGTACAACTTGGACAACTGGATGGGAAACCGGAAATTCATCCCTGGTTTGGCACCTATGTCTCTGATGCAAACAGGTAACCTGTAAATGGTTCATCTGCCAAGCCTATCCTTACACTTATCAAGGGTATCAGAACTCGTCAGAGATTTGGGATGCATGGCTAGGCTTAAAAGGCCCTTGTGGTCGTTAGCCTAGTAAACACCTATGAACCTATATCGCTGTTTATAATTTGCGTAACATAGAATGATTTCCTCACCACTGTAGACACATGATGGTCAAAGGCTATTTTACTAATTGTGTGTGCCCCTAAGTCCCTGACTACTGGGTCAAATCTAAGGGGTGTGTTGTCAATATGACAGTTACCCGGGATGGATGACTTCCCAAAGGATACTATTATGGATTTTTTGAAATTTAGTTCTAGTCCATAGCTCTGACACCAGTTGTGTCAGCACATCCTGGAGAACATTTGTGTCAGTGTGAGATTCAATGACAGCTCCTAATTTGCAATCATCTGCAAATTTAGTCAGCCAGAGACCACTGACATTATCTTTGACTTCTGAGAAGTAAATGCCAAAAAAATAAAAGAGTTGTCCAAGGACTGATCCCGGAGGGACTCCACTTGTGATTGGCCTCTTTGGAGAGGTGGACTCCCCAATTCTAACTCCGTGGGTCCTGTCTGTGAGCCAATTGGCTATCCACCGGGTGACACACGGGTTTGTACCTAACCTCTTGAGTTTGTCAGCAATGCCTGAGTGGGGTATTTTGTCAAATGCCTTGGCCAGGTCAAGGTAGGCAGTCTGAATGAATCTGACCTCGTCCTTTGCTTTGGTGACCCTCTCAAAGAAGTCCACCAGGTTGAGTAGGCATGATCTGCCCTAGATGAAAGCAAACTGAGTTGGGTCCAATGTCTGGAGGTTTACTATATTTCTACTGATCATCTCCATGATAATTCTTCCCATGGCTTTACATATAAGACTAGTGAGACTGATGAGACAGAGCCCCCAGCTAGATGAACCTTGGGTGGTCCTCAGTGAAGGATATTTCAGAATACTGTGCAGCCAAAAGCAGCTCTGTTTATAGAAACCAAATCCAATTTGTAATAAACAATAAAAGCACGAGAACTGTACAAAGTGGCAGCTGCGCAAAATGTCACCTATGGAAGCTCTTGACCAAAAGGCTGAGGATACAGCCATAGACCTTGTGGAATGAGCTCTAGGAGGCTTAGGCAAGGACAACCCTCTTTTACTATACACAAAAGATATGCAGTCAGTTAACCATTTGGCCAGAGTAACTTTAGAAACTGACATGCTCGAGCTGTTTGGCGAGAAGGATACAAATAACTGGCCAGTCTTCTTAAAATCATTGGTCCAATGGAGATAAAAATGAAGTTGCTTATACACATCCAAAAGACGAAAGCATATACTCTCCCTTATTTGAAAAATCTGGGATGAAAACTGGGAGATTAATGATCTGATTGACATTAAACTCAGGCGCTACTTTAGGCATAAAAGATTGGTTGGACTGTAAGGAAACCTCGTCTTTGTGGAAAACCACATAAGGAGGCTTGGGGGAGACAGTCTGGAGTTCATATACTCGTCTAGCTGATGTAATAGCAACTAGAAGTATGGTTTTCCAAGACAAAAGCTCAAAGTTGGTCTTGAATGAAGGGGCCTTGGGTCAGACCTTCAAGCAGGATAATTAAATTCCAAGGAGGAGTAGGATCCTTTACTGAAGAGGCCTAAGCAAAAAAGTTTATTTGAGAAAAGCTTTGTATAATCTAGAAGCAGTGAAAGAAGAATTACTTTCACCTAGACAGAAGTATGAAATGCCAGCCAGGTTGATCTTAATAGTAGAAAAACTAGCCTCTTCACTGAAAACTGAAGTACAGCTGGTATAGGGGCAGAAAAAAAGTCCAAATATCTCTTAAGGGCCCAGAAACAAATCTTTTCCATTTACTTCTGTAAATCTTTCTAGTAGAAGCCTTTTTTGAGAAGATAATAAATTATGACAGACCGGGAAGAAAGTCTGGGCTGTCTAGCAATCAGTGGAACTGGAGAAACCATATGGCCAGTTTGAGACCAGTTATGTCCTGATGAGTCATCCCTGTGAGGTGAAACAGGAGATCTGGATTTGGATCCAGTATCCAGGATAGATGTAGAAGATGAGGTCAGAGGAAGGGAACCCAAATTCAATGAGGCTAAAAGGGTGCAATGAGGAAAACTGTGCTCTTCAACTAGTATGATTTCTGTAGAAAGTTGGGGATTAGCGGTAAAGAGGGTTAAGCACAGAGAAGACCAGAAGGTCAGTCATGGGATACAGCATTCTCTTGATGACTTCCCCTTTGGAAGGACCAGGACAAAGAACCTGCTGCAATTGTTGTTGAGGGGAGAAATGAAAATGTTGGAGCGGGACTGATCCCATTGACAGAAAATTCTCTCCACTGCTTTGACATTGACAAACCACTCATGAGGCATCAGAATGGACCTGGTTAGTTTGCAATCACAATGACTTTTTCCGGTATGTGTGTTGCTAAGAGAAAATGGCTGGAGGAGATTGGCTACTGCCACAGTCTCATTACTTCTTGACAGAGTGGGCAAGATCTGGTTTCTTCCTGTCTGTTGATGTACTAGACCACAGACGTACTGTCCATCTGAATAGTAACTGTCCCAGAAGGGAGAGCATCTTAAAAGGCCTGCATCGCTAGGATGACTGCTCTCAGTATTGATGAATGCGCTGTTGCTTCTTCTGGGGACCATGTACCTTGAACTGTCCATCCCTATTAGTGCCCCCCCCCAGTTGGGAGGTGGCCATGGTCAGGGGGAGAACAAATGGACGACATTGAGAAACTTCATCTGACTGAAGCCACCAAAGAGATGATTTTTTGAAAGACTGTCTGATCCTGACTGGGGCAAATAAAGGCTGCTGAAGAACAGACCATTGTGCTGTGTCCACTGCAGAATCTGCATGTGAAACCTGTCTAACAGGACTATGGTGACAGCTGCTGCCATTGATCCCAAGGCTTTTAAGATTACTCATGCCTGAAGAGAAGGATGCAAGGTCACTTTCTTGAACTGGGATCGGAGTGTCTGATTGCAAGGAGAATTTGGGAAAATGGTAGGATATAACTTCTGGACATAATTCTCTGCACCCAGGAATCTTCTGTGATGGATGCCCAGGCTTTTTGGTGCAGAGACAACCCCCCCCCCCCAACTGCATCTAGAGGGCAACAGATGGACAACCATTCCGGAGGACTGGTAGTGTTTGTCTGAGAAGGAATCTCAGAAACCCTGGTTTTGTGGGCTACCCCAGGCAATAAAGTCCCCCTCCCCCCACCTTTGGGGGAGCCATCTCCTGGTAAGTCTTGGAAACGACCCTTGGATTTGTAGAACCACATCTTTCTACCTCTTCACTGATTCCAGAAAAAATGTTTTTTGTGGAGTAGAAAAACAGATCCCCAAGTTAGACAAGGTCTTTCCTTCTTGCTCAGTTCTAGAGAGCATTTCTTTACTTTTGGGACAAACAGGAAAGATACATCAAATGAAGCATTGATGAATCAAGACCATGGATGCCACAAAATCACATGGGTGCATCCAGGCATGTCTCCTGATGGCTATGTCTGAACCAGCCACCTGCAATGCACCCTCTGCAGCAAGGGATATCAACCTCATGGATGAGTTAGGTATTAACTGAAGGGTGGCCAGCTGCAGAGAGACTATTTTTGTCCTCCGTAGACATGGATCCAGAAAGAGATTTGGAGAGCTTTCTAGTCAAAACTCTTTCCAACCTCCAGGAATGTGCCATGTAATTCACAGACTGCAGAGTAAAGTTTGCTGAAGCATAAACATGCTTACTGAATCTGTCCTAGGGACATGATTCCCTGTGAGGGGGATGAACAGAAGAGCTCTGCAAGCTCACTCATAGTGGCTGTTAACTCCCTTGCTCCAGTATGGATTGGGGGGTGGGGGTTTAAATATGTATCTGGAGGCTTAGGGATAGGCTCCACAGTATCTGCTTCCTTCCATGCCTGGCAAGAGACAAAGTCTATAAATTCATCAGATGGGTGGGTGGGGTGACGGTCACCCAAGATGTAGCCAGGCCAGACCAAACGCCTCCAGGAACACAGGCTCCTCTTGGGACAGGGTACTGGAAGACCAAACACCTTTTTGCTTTAGTAGTTCAAGTATGTCTCCAAAGGAGACTTCTTCAGATGGGGATCTGGAAAACTTATACTTCATCGAAATCGGGGTATTCAGTGAGAGATTCTTGAGGGGAATCCAAATTCTTCCTTTTACACATCGTCTTCCAAGGGATCTCATCAGTAAGATGGTCTGGTGAAGTATCTTAAGTGACAGAGGAGTCCTGACAGACTGACTGTAGACTTGAATGGGCTGACTGTCCCAATGGAACAGAAAAATGAGGCTCAGAGAGCAAACATCCGAAGTTGGTAAAGTTATGTGATCCAAGAAGGATAGGGATGTCCCTTACCTAGTAAAGAGAAAGCCCTCTCCACAATATCGAAGGCAGAGTGTAAAGGGGAGACTGAAGCCAGAGACATTGGAGCAGATATTTCCTGCAGCACTGATCCCTGAATCCCTAAAGGCCCTCCCACCCAAGGATGAAGTCTGACCCAAGCTGTCCAGCACTGAAGCTCCAAGAGGCAAGGATGGCTCTGATAAGTTCGGAGTTAACTCTGGTCCCCTACATCCAGCACAGACACTTCAATTCTGAGAGTCCTCCTGATCCCAAAGTTTCTGAGCCAGACAGCTCAGGGCAGCTACCCGAGTCTAAGATCAACCTGTCTTCAGACCTGATGTGGACACATCTGGGGGTCTCAGGGCTCCAAAACCACAGGTCAGATTTGAGAAGGAGAAACTAAAGGAGGACTTGAATGGGCAAGCTCACTGATCTGATGGGAGACAGAGCCAGAATGCCAGAATTATCCCCATCTGGATCTGAGCTCTGAGGAATTTCCTTATCCTATCAACTTCGGGCATGGACAAGCTCCTGTAAGACCTACATGAGGAACTACTAGATGATGGCCTGGTGGAGACTCCCTACAAAATGGGAAAAGGTGTCGAGTAGGTATCAGATCCGGTGAACGACGAGGCAACTGGATCCGGGGAGATTTCATTTTTGTAGTAAGATCTGTGGTAGTTGGACCAGATTTCTTTGAAATTTTTGATGGTGGCTCTAACGATGGAGATGAAGACGCTGATGGATCCAGAGACCTCTTCCTGATATCCTTGTTTTTGGAAGCCCAGTCAGGCTTTCCTTTGATTTCTTGGAGGGGGTTTAAACCCCAGTTGATAGTGAAGGAAGAAGGCCCTTGAAAACTAATTTGCTTTGTCTGTCAGTAAGTGCCCTGCCATTGAAACCAACACAGATGGAACACCCAAATCTAAATGAGCAGTGCTCAAGCAATAAACGCATTCCCTTGGGCATCTGAATTGGGTATTTTGTGCCCACAGGAAATGCATTTTTTTGAAACCAGTTGGATTGTGCCCCATAATGGAGACCAAGGAGTTCTAGTGCAAAAAGAAAGACAAAAAAGAATATATACATATATGGATCTATTTTTGAAGATCAAATTGCCAGAACAATGTAATGTAAATTAACGAGACTAGAACACCAAAATTGCTGTAAGAACGAATGTTTACCAAGCCAAACCTAAGAACAATGAAAACCTACTGCACATGTCAAACAGCAATCTAACTTGTGAATGGAGATCACAGATCATTTACAAAAAAACAGCTACTCCATTTAAACACATTTTAATACAGAAATGCAATTTTCCATGTTTTTGCAGGGGTCAAGCCCCACTGTGTCTCCCACACCCCCTGCAAATTATGTATACCAACTTAGAGATCGCACTATAGTGGCAAAAAGGGTAAATATTTCCCAGTCCTCACTGTACTGCGATCTCCATACATAAGTTTAATTGATATTTCTGTGTTAAAATGTGACTTTAAAAGCAGCAGCTGTTTTTTTCTGAGTGCTCCATGATCTCCATTCAGAAGTTCAACTGCTTTTTGACATGCACAGTAGCTTTTCATTCTTTCCAAGTTTGGCATGGTAAACAGTCATTCTTACAGCAATTTGGGTCTTCTTGCCTTGATAATTTAAATTTCATCATTTTGACAATTTGATCTATTAAAGTAGATCCACATATATATTTGCATGTGTGTGTATGTATGTATAATATACAAAAATAAAACTACAACCACCCTGCTACAGGCCCCATGAAGTGCTCAGTGTCTCTCCATACTAACACTACTCTAAGTAATCAGCTGCAATAACACCTTTATCTTTAACCAGACCAGTGGATACATTATTATATGAAAAGTGCGGTCCAGGTCTGAACTGTCTGCAAACACAAACAGCTAAAGTTAACTTTGTGTAAGTGTCTACCTGATTGAGCTAATATTCATTATCCACTGGAGAACACTCTGCTTTGGCTTGTAAACAGCCCCCCCACACACACACACTTCTTCCATTTCTCTTTTATTCCCTTCTGTTAGCAAATTAGTTTCCATAACTGATCAAATACTGTGTGTGTTTGTTAATTTAATTTAAAACACAGTAGCCTACAGATACAAGATTATGCTGTTTTCCCATCTGATAAATGGTTAAGAAATGACTTACAGCTTCACAGCAGTTTTTGGTCAATTCTGATTCTTTTTCTTAAACACAAACTTGCCTTTGCTTGGATCTTGGCTCATTAGCAGCAGTACAAAAGAACTGCCAGCCCACACTCATGTTTCCCCCTCCCCTGTTTACTACCTTAAGCCAATCCCAAAGTTAATAAATATTACCTGTGGCAGGCACCATTTTAGATTTTACATAGCTGGACTAGGTCTAAAGCACTAATAGCTCCCTTCCAATCAATATCTTAAAAAATCTTTATTAGCTTATTTGACTTACTATGTCCCTTACTACCCATTAAAGAGCACCTCAGTGGAAAACTGCTCAAGAAAGCTTAATACTTTGTGTGGGCTCTTGAACGCTAAGTATCTTAGCAGTGCATAAAAGTGAAATTTACTCTCATAGCCATAAAACTTTTAGTTATGTACTTACCATAACTTTAGATGTATGGGATCCATCTCGCCTACATTCTCTACAGATGGGTTCGGAGCCGATCCTCGGCTCCGACTCGGCCGCTATACAATAGAACGCAGTCTCTTATTGGCTGAGTTACCTCATATCCCAGGATGCACCACTACCACTTCCCCAGATCTTGTTTGTCCGCACTCATGCTGACAGAAACATACTATTGTTATAACATTCTCAGGTCTTTCAAGAGAGGAAAGAAGTTCAATTTCGGATCGTCCGGTCTCCCCTGGTCTAAGAGGCAGGGGGAAGGAGGGTGGGTTATTAGGAATGTAGGCGAGATGGATCCCATACATCTAAAGTTATGGTAAGTACATAACTAAAAGATGTAATGTGATCCTATCTCGCCTACATTCTCTACAGATGGGACAGCGTCCCTAGCACCTAATTCCTGGGTGGCTCACTGGAAAACACTCCTGAGAACTGTGGAACTGAAGGAAGCTCGACCCCTGGATGCCACATCTAATTTGTAGTGAGAAACAAAGGTGTGTGAAGATGTCCACGTGGCAGCCGCACAAATGTCACCAATAGACAGCTTGGAATGAAAAGCTGCCGAAGTGGCCATAGCCGTAGTAGAATGAGCTTTCACTGGAACTATAAGTTCCTTATTTGAGATGAGATAAACATGATTGATACAGTCCCTGATCCACTTGGCAATAGTGACTTTTGTGACGGCTTTGCCTAATCTATTATCCGAAAAGAACACAAACAGTTGGATCTGATTTTCGTGCTTTGTGTGTCCTATCCAAATAGAAACGTAATTGTCTGTGCACATACAAGCAGTGAAAAGTATATTCAGCTCTATTCGAATACGTGGGGAAGAAGACCGGTAGCTCTAGTGATTGTTGTAGACAAAAGTTAGAACAAACCTTTGGTATAAAAGATGGGTTTGGTCTAAGAGATACTCTATCCTTGTGAAATACCAAGTATGGTGGTTTAACACATAGGGCTTGAAGTTCTGAAACTCGTCTGGCTGAAGTAATAGCAACTAGAAGGGCAGTCTTCCAAGAAAGGAATTTTGGATCACAGGTTGCTGCCGGCTCAAAGGGGGATGATGTTAATGCACCCAATACCACGTTAAGGTCCCACGGAGGTGCAGGTTGAGATATAGGGGGTCGTAGAAGCCAAGCTCCCTTTAATAAAGGCTTTGCACAACTTGTTGCTCATTAAAGGAGGTTCCACACTCTCATGAAAATTGGAAATAGCTGCCAATTGTACTTTGATGGTAGACACTGAGCAACCTTGGTTGAATAGGGAAGCTAAAAACTTCAGTACTTCTGATACCGAGGCTGTCATCGGGTCTAATCCTCGGAGTTGGGCCCAAATAGCAAACCTCTTCCATTTATTGCTATATATCTTTTTCGTAGAAGTCTTGTGGGCCGAAGACAAGATGTGCATGACTTCAGGGGCAAAAGAATGGCTCCTAACTATGGTTGGAAGAGGAGTAGCCAGGCTGCCAACTTCAATGAATGGAGGGACTGATGGAGCTGTCCTGACTGATGCGTCGAAAGGTCCGGAACTTGGTCCAGGAACCAAGGACCCTCCAATGCATATCTGTGAAGAAAGGGGAACCAGACTTGTCGAGGCCAGTATGGGGCGATTAATATCATTTTGCTTCCCAAGCGAATCGCCTTCTGAATCACCTTGGGGAGAAGGGGAACCGGTGGAAAGGCATATAGCAGACCGGAGGGCCAAACGTGGACTAGAGCGTCCTTGGGGATTTCCCCCAGAACTGGGGTCAGAGTGAAGAAGTGCTGGCATTTCGCGTTGAGGGGACTTGCGAAGAGATCGCAACAAGGAACTCCCCATCTCGTGAAAATCTGCGCTACCACTCTGTTGTTCAAGGACCACTCGTGAGGGGAGAGAATAGTTCTGCTCAGTCTGTCGGCTATCACATTGGATTTCCCCGGAATGTGCGTTGCCACTAGGAAACGCTTGGTAGCAATAGCCCAATCCCATACTTTCATGGCTTCTCTGCAAAGGGGGTAGGACCTGGTCTCTCCTTGCTTGTTTAAGTACCAGACTACCGACATGTTGTCGGACTGAATGGCAATTGTACTCTGGGGGAGGTGATCGTGCAGTGCTTGCAACGCTAAAAGCACCACCCTCATCTCCAGGATATTGATATGGAGAAGACTCTCGTCGGAGTGCCACGTGCCTTGGACCGACCTGTCCAGATAATGTCCCCCCCACCCTGTCTGGGAGGCGTCCGTAGTAAACGTGGCAGAGGGGAGTGGGGGAACGAAGGGTCGCCCTAGATTCAGGTTGGAGGAGAGAAGCTACCAACGAAGATCCTGTTTGCACGTGTCTGTGATCAGTATGTGGTGACTGAGGGGAAGGTCTTGATAAGACCACTGGACTGATAGGAGCCACTGAAGTATCCTCATGTGCAACCTTGCCAAGGGGACCAGAAGAATGGTGGCTGCCATGGAGCCCAACAGCTGTAGGACCATTCTTGCTGGAGCACGACGTTTGAGGAGCAGAGCCTGAACCTGAAGCTGGAGCGTCGCTATCATTTCCGCAGGGAGATAGACTCGCATCTGCCTTGAGTCTATTTCTGCACCAATAAACAGAATACGCTGAGATGGCAGCAATAAAGATTTTGACCAATTGAAGGTGATTCCTAAGGAGTTGCCTAGTGTGATAGTGGCTGCTAGGTTTTCCAAGAGTAGATGCCTGGAGGTGGCAGTTAGGAGCCAGTCATCTAGGTATGGAAACACCTGGAATCCTAGACTTCTCAGGTGAGCAGTCACCACCGCCAAACATTTGGTGAACACCCTGGGGGCTGTGGTGAGACCAAAGGGCAGTGCTCGGAACTGGAAATGACTGTCTCCTAGGCTGAAGCGTAAGTGTCTCCTCGAAGCCTGATCTATCAGAATGTGATAGTAGGCGTCTTTGAGATCTATGGAGCACATCCAAACACCTTTCTCCAAAAGCGGGAGAATGGATTGCAAAGTGACCATCCGGAATTTGGACTTTTTCACAAATCGGTTTAGTTTGCTGAGATCCAAAATGGGTCTCAAGTCCCCGGTCTTTTTTGGCACCAAAAAGAATCTTGAGTAAGTCCCTGATCCGGCCTGGTCTGCGGGGACAGGTTGGATGACCCCTTTTTGAAGCAGCTTTGATATTTCGTTGGCTGCATGATCCCGTTGACTGGGTGGCGGGTCCGGGATTCTTTGGACTGGTGGAGGGGGTTGAGCAAAGGGGATGGTGTAACCTCCGGCGATGATTCGAAGCACCCATTGGTCCTGAGTAATATTTTCCCAGGCTTTTAGGTGTCTCGAAAAATGACCCCCGACTGGCTCCGGAGCTGCACAGTCGGGTATTCCTTCAGGGATGCTGGAAGGAGGAGGAGCCACGAAAGGACTCGCGGTCTCCAGTGTTGCGGGGTCTCCGCCGCCTCTGGGACGGCGTCTCCCTGAAAAATTTCCCCCTCCTCTGCCTCTAGAAGGGTAATCGCACTGCTGCGACGAGTAAGGCTTTTGAGACTTACGGAACCACATTTTCCCTCCTCTTCGAGCCTTGGGATAAGGTCTGAAGGGAGTGGAAAACCAGGCTCCTACGGCAGTTAAAGTCTTACCCTCCTGTTTGCAGCGAGTCAATGTGTCCTTTACCTTGGGTCCAAACAGTGAGGACCCATCAAAGGGGGCGTCGGCAAAGGAAGACTTAAAGGCCTCTGCAAAGTGACACAGGCGTAGCCAGGCTCGTCTCCGTAGAGCAACACCTGTTCCAGCTGCTCTACTTGCTCCTTTGGCCGCATAAGAAATGAGCCTCATGGACGAGTTAGATAATGAAGAGAGGGTAGCCAACTGGGAGTTAACCGTCTGGGTCAACTGCTCAGGTAAGTTACCAGAGAGGGTATCCGAAAGCTCCTTGATCAGATCCCTCTGTAGTCTGGTGAAATGTGTCAGGTAATTCAGAGACCTTAATGTAAAGGCCGCTGAAGAAAGGGTATGCTTGCCATACCGATCCATGCTCCTAGACTCTTTATTAGGAGGATGGACGGACGTCGAAGCCTCTGCCACATCTTGTTGGGTGGCAGATGCCACCACCATAGCATCTACAGCCACGCCCTTCGATAGAAAGTCCTTGTCCGGGGGAGCCGAGAGGAACTTATTGGGGCGAGCTGGCACCGGTTCAACAGAATCCGGGTGTTCTCACGCCCTTCGAGAGATCAAATCCAGAAGCTCATCGAAGGGCGGAGACACCCAGGAGGCGGAGGGCTGAGCCCCGAAGGCCTTGAGGAAAACAGACTCCTCAGCAGAACGGGGTTTGGACTGCCAGTCGCCTCGTTGTTTGAGGATCTCCAAGATGTCCGCAAAGGAGACATCTTCCGAGGACGACTTTGGGGACCCCTCCGCATCATCGAGGTCGGTGTCCGAGGTGAGAGACTCATCAGGGGAGTCGACGTGTTTCCTCTTACACTGTTTCTTCCTGGGAGGTTCCTCCGAAAGCGTGTCGGAGGGACCTCCAGGAAGAAGGGAACCCCCAATGGGGGTAACCTCAGGCCCAGGGGCTCCGCTGTCGTGAGACAGGGGGATTGCAAAGGCGCCAGTCTCCATGCCCAGGGAAAGTGGTGGTGAAATGGTCGAAGTGGCCATAGAGGATTTGGCCAAGGCACTCCTCATGGCATTGAAGGCTGGACCCCCAGAGTCCTGGGATGGTTCAACCCCCGAGACCACAACGGCAGTCGGAACCCCTGCAGCCGACGCACCGAGAGGGAGGCTCGGAACCGAAGGGATCGGGTCGCGTCCCGGGGCCGACAGAGGAGGTCCGCGTACCGAACCCCGACCCGAGGGACGGGGTTGAAGTTAGAGTCGGAACTGACCCGATAACCTCCACCGGTTCCACCAACACAGACTCCAACGGCGCCGAGGCTGTTGGAGGAGGAATCGATGTAGCAGGATGGGAGATCGGCTCCAAAGCCAACTGGGCTGGAGCCGAGATCAACTTTGCGAAGACTGGAGACTGAAAAAGCCTTTGAAGCACCCTAAGTCCGAATCGGACATCCTCGATGACCAAGAAGAGACCGACCGGGTCCGAGTCGACTTCTCCGCCGGCTCCGAAAGACTGGGGGACCGGCTCCGTAATGGTTCTAGAAGTATCGGTGCCGAGGGAGACTCCACTACAACTGCAATTTCCCTCGGAGCCGATGTGGACTTCGGCACCGAAGGGGAAGAGTCTGAGCGGGCAACCCCCATTGGTTCCGAAGGCTGTGGAGCCGATGAAGGTGACACGCCTCTCGACGCCCGAGCTCTCTACTCCGAAACCAGAGGAGTCGAGGCTGGAGACATCGAGGCAGACCGTTCTGCCCTCGGCTCCGAAGTCCGTGGAGCCGACGGAGAAGCCTGCCGAGACTTTTTTGCTGCCGGATCCGATGGGCTGGTCGGAGCCGAAGGCTTTTTCTTCCTCGAAGGTGAAGAAGAAGAGGAAGATAGGGCTTCCTCAAAGGAAGGGGTAATAAGCCCTTTTAAGATCAACTTATTTTTCCTCTCTTGGAGGACGTGAGAGAAAAAAGTGTGGCAAATGCTACAGGACTCCTGAAGATGCTTCGGGCCCAAACAATAAACACATAAGGAATGGTCATCTGTTATAGACATTTTATAATTACATTTAACACACTTTTTAAAACCGGATGGTCTATGCTCTTTAGACATGGTTATATAAACAATAAACACCGACTACCAAAAACAAAGTTAGTACAGACAACCTAGACTCTAACTTAAACGCCTAGGGTAGGGCTAGGCCCCTCTAACTTAAACGGGACCGTAACTAACAAAAAAAACACAATTTACCACAAGAAAAATATCAAAACCAATCACACAACAATAGCTGTTAAAACAGCTTTTGGGTAAGTTTTTACCAAAATTCAGACAGAAAAAATTTCTGACTAAAGATACTTGGCTCAGCCAAGTCCCATGCTGAAAAGCGGCAAACGAGATCTAGGGAAGTGGTAGTGGTGCATCCTGGGATATGAGGTAACTCAGCCAATAAGAGACTGCGTTCTATTGTATAGCGGCAGAGTCGGAGCCGAGGATCGGCTCCGAACCCATCTGTAGAGAATGTAGGCGAGATAGGATCACATTACATCTATAAAACGGAAAAAATGCGACTCTGCAGACCAAATTGTTATAAAAAGTAGAAGAACCTAATACAAAGTTAGAAAAAAAAACTACTTTTAGCTCCAGTGCACTAACACAGTATACACAGACCCTTACTACCTCGTGGTCTAGATCAGCCCTGCTCCGCTCACCCTGGCTGGGCTCGGGCTTGCTTCGCACCCCACCCTGCCCCCAATTTCCACCCTGCCCCAGTACAGCTAAATATATACTGCTACAACCATGCCTCCTCTTTCTGCAACCAATCAGCCATATCCAAGTCGTCAATAGGCTCTCCAGTACTTAAGCCTCTATCCTATCTTAAGTAGTTTAAAATGGGGAAAAGTCAACCTCAATAATCTCAATGTTACTTGCAATGAAACCAATTAAAATACTACCACTTTATCTCTGCTACCCTTTCTGCTTGTCCCATATCTTCTTACTGCCTATGAATATAATACATACCCAGGTTTCCACTATCCAAAAGGCCAAACCTCTACCTATATAGCTACACACAAGCTTGAACACATATGTCCCCTCCCATCTTACTCCTTACTTACTAGCTGTCAGCATCCCATTAGAACAAGATATGCCAACCCTAAAACCAAAAGATACCAAATTCTATTAATTAAAATCTGGAAGCTCACAATCAGATTACAATGCAACCTGACAATGGATGGAGATATCCACCCAAATCTTGGCACATCCTCATCCACTGGCTCTCGGTCCTTTACTAACTGTCCCACTACTACATAAACCTTAGACAAACCCCCAAACTCACTCTTGATCAGTCACCTAAATATCAGAAGTGTAAACAATAAGATTCAACACCTACATGCCCTCTTAGATGTTCTTTCCCCAGACATACTATGTCTAACTGAAACCTGGCTAAAACCATCTACGTCAGATAATGAAATTATACCACCAGGCTATAACATCCTAAGGCTTAGTCGAACCAATAGGAAGGGAGCTGGAGTAGCTGTTCTGTACAAATCCATGCTTGAAGTGTCCAATAATGCCCTGCAAACATCCCTATTTGGCAATGCTGAAATGCTCATCACTAAGTTCGACATTGATAAGAACAAATGTATAAATCTCATTTGTGTGTATTACCCCAGGGCAATAACATAAATACCCTTGAAGAAATCCTACACATTGGTTATCCAGCAACTACCCCCAAGAAACCATTGTACTTGGGGACCTCAACATAGACTGCAACATGTGTTCCTCAGAACCCCCACTCACCACATAAACCTTTATGGATTTTCAAAGGTCGTATCCTCCCCCACTAGGATCAGTAAACCCAACAATAAAGTAAGTATTCTGGATTGGATGCTTGTTAACACCCATCCCCTCAAATATAAGAGTGGGACCTTGCCTGATTATGTAAGTGATCACCTCCTCACCTATTTAATCGTGCAAAAAGCTGATATCCATAACCAGTCCATTTTTAAAACAGTAAGGAACAATAAGAATTTCAACTGCACAAATTTCCAAAACAAACTCAAATTTGCAACTGGTCAGTTCTGAAACAATTACCACTCGAAGAAGCAGTAAATTACTTTAATACCAAATTCCTACCCACCCTTGAAACCCATGCACCAGCACAGACTGTTAGAACCAAAACAAAAGTTGCTCCTTGGCTCTCAAAAGAAACCAGACAAAAAATGCTACTTAGAAATAGGGCTTGGGCCACTTCGCGGACCCCAAAACCCCCACAGATCAACTTAGATACTGACAGCTAAGAAATTAAACAAAAAAATCCACGACATTAGACAAGAAAAACTATTACTGCCATCTACAAGAAAAACAACAAAACAAGCCACAAAAGTTTTGGGTAGGTATAAACAAACTCCTTAGTCCAGGACAATCCTCCATTCCTGCTCCCTTGGATTCTAACCAAAACCCCCCAGAAGAAATTGCCAATACCTTTAACAGCTTCTTTAAAACAACAATAATCCAGAACCTAGCTTAACAATTATCCCCCAGATGCCCATATTCTCCAGCAACTACACCCAGCTCCCAACTCTCCTTTAACTTCAAACCAGTTTGCACATCTTTTGTCTGAAAATTACTTAAGAAACTAAAGCCTACCACCCTGTTGGCTGATCTACTACCTGCAGAATATCTACAAAAAGCTCAGATGCCATAGCGTACCCCATTACTATCCTGATCAATAGAACTTTAACTGAAGCATCCATCCCCTCCATCTGGAAGATATCCCATGTCATCCCACTCCACAAAGGGGCCAGCTCTACTGACCTGTCAAACTACAGATCCATAGCTATTCTGTCACCCTTGGCTAAAATTATGGAAAAATGCATCCATAATCAACTTCTGGACTACCTTATCCATAATAATCTTCTAGCCAACACCCAACATGGCTTTAGTCCATTCCATAGTACAACCTCAGCCCTCCTCTCCTTCTCTGTCATTGACCAACACCGAAACAATAATAAACTTTCCTGTGCCATCTTTCTCTATCTTTCAAAAGCCTTTGATATGGTAAACCACCAAATACTCAAACACTTTGAAATCCATCTCCCTAGAGGACCAGGCCATCCATTGATTTCAATCCTATCTCAGTGGTAGACAACAGGCTGTCTGATGGCAGAGCAAACTATCCACCCTTTCACCCATCGCCATTGCAGTACCCCAAGGCTCCATACTAGGTCCACTATTATTTTCCATTTTCATCAATGATTTGTATAAGGTCATCCCAAATGCAACATGCATTCAATATGTGGATGACTCCACTTTAGTATGCTCTAACACTTCACCTACAGAGTTGCAGATTCTATCTCAAAATACTTTTAACACAGTTGAAAATTGGCTCCTTAACCATTGTCTCATGTTAAATCCTAATAAAACCAAACTGTTGCTTTTCTCCAACACTCGCAGGTCGACCCCTAAGACCTTTACATTAAAATCCAACACCGGCACCATTATTTCCCCACATTCCTCAACCAAACTCTTAGGAGTTATAATACATAACCTTAAGTTTGATCTGCATATCAATAAAACTATTAAAACAGTTAATAAAAAAACTTGGCTCACTATATAGGATCCAGCCCTTCCTAACACCATTAGCCAGAACTGTAATTGCTTGTATACATCTACTCTCCGCCCTCCTCTATGCTTCCCCTCTATTTACAAACCTCAGCAAAACTGACCTTGATAAACTTTCTAGCAGCTACAATCACATTGCTAGATTTGCTACCAATGCAGCCTACAGAACACATCACTGTCATAACCTAAATCTACTAGGATGGCTTGAACTGCCTAACCTACCCAACAAGATAATACACCCATACTTAAAAACCTCATCACTCCCTACAGTAACTTTAGTGCACTTCGTTTATCTGAAAGAATACTAGTTCAAACTCTCAAATCCAACAACACAGTCGGAGAATATCGACTTAACTCTGTTGGCAAAACTTGGAATTCTCTTCCTGCTAATCTTACATCTGAACTCTCTCTACCTCAGCTCAAGAAAAGTCTGATTCAGTACTTTAAAAAAACGATGGCTATGTCCTTGCCCTAATCCAGACTAACTCTAACCATCACTTGTGTGCAGATGGAGGACTTCTGCCTACACGTTGCTTCTTAACTTGTATATCCTATGATTTCCTTGGATCTACTACCAGGTTAGCTTACTAGGCATTCAGTACCCTATCATTCTTAAAAAGACTGTCTAGAATGTTCCATCGGAGTAAAAATGTAATAATTTGTGTACATCTGTTTGTTTACATCTGTGTACAAATCTTTTTATTTATGTTTATTTTGTGTTTTAAACTGTAAAAATGTAACAGTTTGTTGAATGTGTTTTTTGGAGCTTTTATCCCTGGGCCTCCGCTGAAAATGGACATATATCCAGTCGGACTATCCCGGTAAACAAATGTAAAATAATATATATCACACACACACACACACATATATATATATATATATATATATATATATATACACACACACACACACACACACACACACACGTATACAATTTTTTAAAGAAAAGAAGTACCCTGAAATGGGTATAAAGGGACAAAGAGGAGAAGGAAAGCTAAAGAGACACAGACGGTTTAGTAGAAGTGAAAGGAAAGACCTGAACCCAAAACCTCTGAATGAAGGTAGGACAGATGAAGTTTAAGGAATAGCCTGCAGCTAAAAAATAAGTTGAAAAACACAACTGTTTTACATTAAATTTCACCTGATAGCTAGAGAGTGAGTAGATCCGCATCTACAGTGATATGGTGGCAAACAAGATTGGAGGTATGTTAGGCTGAAAGGGCATTATGGGTAAAGGGAGGAGCTCAAGAGCTGTATCTGGAGGAAGTGGCCTAGTTGGATTCGAAACCAATTATTTTAGGAATAAATGAAAATGACATCATCAGATCTGTTGGATCCACTTGAAAGCAAGTAGAAATTACCAAAAGGTGAACCCTGATATAGGCCAATACCTAATTAAAGACCTCTTTAAAAATGGTTAACACATGAACTGAGAAGACAAGACAATTCCTGATAAAGGTGCTCTGACAGGTAAATGGGGTACAGAATCCCAACCCTAGCATGCTCTAAAAATAAGTAAAAATATCGACAACAGAACCACCCAAGGCACCGTTCATAAATCTTTAATATAAAAATAAGAAAATAAAATACTAAGAGCGCAAGAAAAGGATAAGTGCTTTCGGAATGCTTCCTTCTTCAGAGCCAATATTCACTCCATTATTAAAAACTTAAATACTATGAAGCCACCAATAGCATCACAGTATCCCCCAACCATTCATAAAATCACCAATGCCTCATTCCAAATAAATGGCATCAACCATTCAAAATGTAGATATAATATTCTCAGTGATCATGTTCATTCGCAAAACCAACCAATTCAATATCTCATTAAACAGCTCCACTAAACAAACTAATCACGAGCCTGCATGCCCTCAGAATCTGTTTTAATGGGATCTTTCCATTCAGTCCAGGTATATTGTCAGCTTAGAGCAGTGATCCAATGAACCTCTAACTTCAGTGTTGATAAAAATGCCACCACCTCTAGGACTAATTTTACAAACGTCAACTACCATAAACATGAAGCTATGACCCTTAACATTTGAAACATGTTGAGAGAGGGCACTGTGTTGCGTCATATTCCGAATATCACTTAGGTGTTGAAAGATACATTCCTTTAACATCCTGTTGGTTCTGCCGATGTAAAAGGCTGAACAGTAAATACAAGTTGCAATATAGATCACATTTTTAGTAGTACAAGTGGCATAACCTTTGAATGAGTATACTTTAGCTGTTATTAGAGTTCTTAAAAACACTGGAAGCCCTAACATAGTTGCAAGCTTTGCACTTCCTGCATGGAAATGTCCCAGTCTTAATGCTACGTATAAAATGTCAGTTCATATGGTAAAGGCCTGTGACAAAGTAAACTCTGTACAGTTTGGTTCCTCTTAATACAAAAATGGGGTGTCTCTCCAACAACCTCCTTAATGCTGTTATCAACAGTTAATTTCCAAGTGTTCCGAATGAATTCACAAAGGTATTTGGTGTCACTACTGTATATCAGAGGCAACCTAACTAATGATTTATTAGTCAGGGAAGTTGATATATTTCTAGTCGAACCATCAAAGTACCAAGGTCTCCCTCTTCCAGTCCGATGCATCTTCACTTGGATAGAGGATCTCAAAATATCCTTGCTCTTATACCCTTGGTTACAAAAATTATTTCCAGCTCATTCTGAAGATCAGTATCCTTATTACAAAATCTGGAGGTTCTTAAAAACTGATTCTTCATTTTGTTCAAAAAAATATGAGGGGGATGGATACTCCCTCTATCTAATAAAGCATTTCTCCAGCAAGATTTGTGATACAAGGATGTATTGATCCTTTTTTCACCATCAACTGTTTAAGTGTCTAAAAATTCTATAGAGGATGGAGATAAATGTACTATAAACTTTTAGGACTCTGCTGTTGATTCTAGATATCTGATAAAACAACATAGTTGATCCTCATTACCAGTCCAAAGAATGAAGACCGCATCCACAAATCTGCAGTAGAAGCCAATGTACTGTCCCCAAGGATTTACTTCCTTCAATACATTCATTGCTTCCCATTCCGCTAAAACCAAACTGGCATAACCATTAGCGCAGAGAGTCACCATGGCAACTCCCCAGCGCTGCAAGTAAAATTTTCTAACCAAGAAGACATTATTCTGTAAAATAATACGAAGTAGATGACATATCTTATACACAATATCTCCCTCAAAGATGGACATCCTTTCATTGTTCCTCTGTAGAGAATCAAGTTCATAATCATTCAGAATCACAGTAAACAAATTGGTAACATCCATCATTACCAACAAAAAAATTATGCGAGACACATTCATTATGCATATAATCATATAGTCAAAAAATGGGAGGAGTCTCTCAAGACCACTGGTGCTTTGTTCATAGTGGTCTTTAATTGATCTTCAACCCATATTGATAATGGTTTTGTGATTCACCCCCCTCATGAGGCAATGGGTCTCAGTGGTGGAACGTCTATGTCCTTATGCACCTTAGGAAGTCCAGAAATAATTGGAACCATCGGATGTTCTACAGTAAAAGAAAAAAGTCATATAACTTCTTAGACAAACCAAGGGAAATAAAAAGCTGAAATAGGTCCACCATCACTCTGTATAATATTCGACAGTTCAGACCAATTTATTACACTAAGTTGTATCCATCGCCAATATGCTCTGCATTTTATGACAGTACATCGGGCGATTCAGAATTATAACTGCTCCACCCTTATCTGCCGGTTTAATAATATCTTGATTATACATCAACTCATTCAGTGCCATTCTCTAAGCCCAACTCAAACGGTAATGCCCTGGTCTATGCTTGCTATTAACAAAATCACTAATTTCCATCTCACACATTTTTATAAATGAATCCACAGTATAATGAATAACAGGTGCAAACATACTGGGCTTCCTATATAAAGTGGAGTGATCACTGGATTGGTTCAAAAACATATTATGTAAAGTTACATTCCTGGCAAACAACTTAAGATGTAATACCACTTCATGCACTTTGCTTGGACAGGCAGAAACAAATGATAAACCTTTGTTTAGAACCTTCAACTGAACATCCGTTAAATTCCTTTTTGAAAGGTTAACACCTAAACAGAGGGTCTCTGCATTAGGCATTATGTTGACATTTTCCTTCTTTTCCTGCTGTGACTTGTAGACCTCCCCCTTCTGAGTAGTTGATTGTTTCACCTGTACGGGTAACTGTAGAAGTGGTAAAAAAGCCAAGTTTGTCTTGGGTCTTGCTCCTAAGTCTCTGATGTTAATAGGCTGATGATTCAGACCAACAGAGCATGCCTTCCGTTCATTACATATTACTGAAATTGCAGGGACCGTTTCTGATATGTTTGAAACCAACAGCTGAGAATAGACAATTAATGCCTCCATATTACAGGGGTTGTCGGAGGATAAAACTACCTAACCTCTCATTTCCCCCGTAACGAAGATGGAACTTCCTTACTTGTCTGAGCACAAACAGTGTCAGATTTAGGCCATATATGTCCCTTACTGAAGTCTGAAAATCCCTTTCCAGCGTCTTAACTTTTAATCTGTTGTAGCTTAGAATCATATAGGGATACATTGTGAAACAAAGTATCAAGTTTCACAGCATAACAGTCTCCTGGAAAGTCCTTTACTGTTTCACTCTGTTTAAGCTTCACCTGTCATACAAGCTCTTTCTCTTTAGCTAAAAAGTATTCAATTAAAAGTGGCATATACCTGAAGCTGCATTTCATGTTTACAGCCTGCCATTTAGCCAGTAGATCTGAAAATATTTCACTATAGGTCAGCATGTGTAGAATACAAAGCCTTCTTGGGATTATTTTAAAAAGCAAGCATGCTTCAAGATGCATGCATTGCCATTGTAAACGTTTTAATTTAAATAAATCGTTCTCCAAATCATGATAGGCATGCACGCTCGGATTAGTTTAATGGAGTTGTTTAATAGACATTTAACTGGTTGGTTTCGCGAATGAACTTGAGCACTGAGACATTATATCTACATTTTGAATGGTTGATACCATTTATTTGGAATGAGGCATTGGTGATTTTATGAATGGATGCAGGATACTGTGACGTTATTGGTGGGCTCACAGTATTTAAGTTTTTGGTAATGAAGTGAATACTGGATCTGAAGAAGGAAGCATTCCAAAAGCACTTATCCTGTTTTTACGCTCTTAGTAATTTTATTTCTGTATATGTCTGGAGGACCCCACAGGCCTTGTGCTCCCATGGACACTGCTCCCCACACAAAACCTGAAGAGTCCATCTAGACAAATTGGACTGGAGTCTGAACAGAGAAAGGGAGTCTTTGATTCAGAGAGAGTTGATCCCTCCACCACTGCAGATCCTGTTTCACAAATCTCAGTATGGGTATCTGGAAATCCGAGAGAAGAAGGTACTGTGTCCAACAATTCAAGCACCACTGAATTTTTTCTTATGAATAATATGGTTATCTACAACATATAAATCCAAGAAAATGCCTTAAATTAGAACTTTGTATTCTGCAAGGAAGGTTATCCATTTTACTGTGTCTAAGCAACACCCCAGAAAATCAGTTAGACAGGGTGAAGGAGGACTTCTGAAGGTTCAGTTTGAAGCCCATGTAATAAAGGAGGGATGCAACCCTGTCTAAGGACACCAAGCACCTGGATACAGAATCTGCACAAATCAGAATGTGGTTTAAATAAGAAAAATATAGATGACTAGGGTTCTGCAATTGCCAACTACTTGGCCATACATTTTGTAAACACATGAGGTGTTGATGCTAGCCAAAAGGGTAATGCAGAAAACTGATAATGTATGCCAGACACAGCAAATTTCAAAAACTTCCTGAAACTGCAAGCAATAGGAATAGGATGATAACCATCCTTGAAATCCAGGGTCACCACGAAACAATGGTTTGTAAGCAATGGTAGGATTGACTTTTTTCCCCAATAATATTTTATTATTTTACCAGAAAGGCAAATAAGCATTAAATGTGTGAAGTTATACAGTGATCAAATGCAATAAAACTATAACATGAGAGACATACATAGGCATTACATACATTCCAGACCATAAGCTATAAACCTAAATACAAATATATACATAAAATGCTACTGACAACTACAAAGAAAGAGCCAACTCGTTCAGGTAAGAAACGATGTATCTAAACCTAAAGCATAAAATATATAATACAGAGAAAGGGGACACATCACATCAGCATACTGTAACATCATATTATTAAACTAATTAAGCAAACAGTTCCCCTGAATAAGATAAAAAAAATTTCCGAAATTTTTGATAATACGCTTATTTGTTGGGGTCATTTATAAATAATTTATGTGATGATATGTATTTCACTGCTAGGTTCCTGATGCCACTCCATGATAATTTGGTGTGATCCAGACAGTTTTTAGTTATACAGAATTTAATTAATAAACATAGGGTAATAAGCACATGAAATTGTAGTTTGGATAACCTTATATCTGTAATATGTAAGATCGCTAGTTCCCAAGATAAAGTTGATTTTTGATAACCCATTTTTGTTAGTCTAACTTTGAGAGAGCACCAAAGTTTATATGAGTGATTACAAGACCACAAGATGTGCAGGAGATCTGCTTGAGGGAAGGAACAACATGGACATGACGGGGAAGTCTTGGGGTTAAATTTATTTAATATGCAGGGGGTGAAATAAGAATTATTATTAATCATTAATTGTGTGTATAACAGCTTTTTAAAAGAGGAAAGTTTAATCGTGGATTCTACAGCTTTAAATTTTTGGTCCTCCCCAAGGTCGTTGGTCTGCTGTTCCCAATATTTAGAGAATAATAATGAATTTTGAAATTTAAAGGCCACAATCAATTTATAGGCATTTTGATACCATAAGTTTTCTTTTGGATATAATATTTATAAAATCTATTGCCCTAGTGATATCAGTTTCAATATTCAAGACATTCGCTACAATTGTTAATAGCTCCCAAATTTGACGCAAGACAATAGTGTACTTCGGACCCACTTTTAATTCAGATCCCGTAATGAAAACTCCTTGCATCTATATATATCCCACAAAGTGTAGTCTTTGATAAGAGTACAGTCTAAGAGACTAATCATCTGATTGTTTAGTTTGATATCTGGGTTCATGTGGATTGGTTGAAGAAGGGGAAAAGCCCTATCAAGCTCCATATATTTCACAAGACTTTGAAGAATTTTAATTCTTCTCTTTAGAAAGTTACTCATAGGAAGACTCTTTAGACTTATAGAAGTCAGGAAGGGGATAGTTTGGGGATTAATTTTGTTACTGCACACATGACTGCGCCATATTCTCACCCAGGGGGGATGCCATGCCTCACCTTTTAAATAAAATGTTGATATTGCAACAATTCTATTTGCACAAATAATCCGGTAATACAGTCGGAAATCTGGCAAACCAAATCCTCCTTTTTTCTCCGAGTAACAATTTTTGATAGCTTATTCTAACAGATTTAGGAAACCAAATAAAATTGGCCAGCTCTTTATTAATCTTATGGAAAAAGTTTTTTGGTATGACTAGTTTGGAGGCATTAAACCGATGTAAAAGTTTAGGTAAGACATTCATCTTGATAATTGCTGCTTTAGATAACAAGGACAGATTTAGTTGCTGCCACCTGTGAAGGTTTTGTGAAATATTAGTCCATGATTTCATAAGATTGTTCTGATACATGGACATAGAAGAGTACTCAAACTGTATTCCTAGGTATCTGAAAGAATACTCTAATTTGAAAGGAGATTCAGATAATAGATATTCTTTATGGTGTAGTGGATTGATAGGGAAGATAAGTGTCTTCTTTTGATTAACTTCATAATTTGAGACCTTCGAACATCTATCAATTGCCTTAGTTTCTGAATATCAGATGTGGGGTGCTCAAAGTATATATTTAGATTGTCTGCATACGCAGATAGACTGACTTTCATCTTCATAGTTTTGGGGATAGAATGAAAAGTAGCTTGGGACAAGTAAAGTAGAAGTGGCTCAAGGTATAAATTGAACAAGAGAGGGGAGAGGGGGCAATCCTGTCTAGTACCATTAGAAATTCTAATGGGTTTGGACAATATTTTATTGATGTAAAGGTAGGTATAAGATTTATTATACAGAATTTCAATAATATGGAACGGGTGCTCATAGGACATCCACCATCTTGGAATCAGGTAGGATTGACTGCAAGGTAAGCATTTTTAATTGTTCAACTTTTCCTAAGGGGACAAGTCTAAGATGGGTCTTCAGGAGTGATCCTTTTTGGCACCAAAAGATTCTGGAGTAAAACTGTCTTTGTGTATCACAGGCACTGGTACTATGACCCCTGCTTCTACCACGAGAACACTGGAGGAAAAGCTCAGTCTGGACTGGTGGATGTGGGCAATTTCCCCAAAAGGGGGAGTTTTTTTTGTCAACTGCAAAGTGTATCCCCTTCGAATTATTCTCAAAAACCATTTGTCTGAAGCTATTTGAGCCAGAGTTCAGAACACACCTGGGGAAAGAAGGAAGAGAAAGGAGGACAGAAGGAGGGGATGGTGGTTCTCTGTAACTCAGTAGTCACTCCTTGGCAGGGGTCAGATTAATTTTCAGAAAAGAACCCTTCTTGTTTGTTTTTGAAGAATTATCCTCATGCATTTCCTTTTGGATCCCTGACTTTTCTTTGGCTGGGATTTTTGTCTCTTCTCCCCCATGAAGGGAGACGTCTTGTTAAGGGAGAACTTGAGTACATGAAACATCCTAGACACTCCATACATTAATTTTCCTCTATCATTATACTTTTTGAGAATCTGTGCAACAGAGGGCACAAACATCAACACAGAACTTAGAGGTGCATTTAAATTTTCAGCTTTTAAATCATCAGAGAAGTTCTGATTACGTAACCAAATATACTGTTTTAATACAACAGAAGCAGTAGCATTAACTTGAGATGGATCTGCACATTCAAGCACACCACTGAAAACTTGATTTGAAATTGAAGTCAAATAAGAAACTATTTCATTCATATAAGGCTTTTGCTCTGCAGGTAAGGTTGCAGCCAAATCATGCAAACTGTAAAATAAATTTCCACAAATAGCCTTGATAATTTAGCATTCTATAGGCTAGATTACTAGAAAGTGACATCCTTCTGCCCTGAAGATTTATTTTCCCTCTTTATCAGGGGCCATTGGATTAGATAAAGCCAAGGACTTAATTGAGCAAGCAGATGGGAAGACTACAATAGGATAAGTAGTCAAATGAGAAGAGGCTGGTTATATCCAAGGAGAGCTCTGAGCTTTGTAAGGGACTGCTGGAATAGATACTAGTGTCCTGTAGGTATAGCTTTATAAACATCTTCAAAGGCTGGCAAAACAGGAAGGATTACCACATAACTGGACATCTTGTTCTCTATAGGTCATACACCCTGCCTAGTTCGGGGAAATGACTGATCTCAGACAAAATATCACTAATTCTTGCAATAATTTGAGGAACAGTGAACACGTTTGAACTTGAGATCAGGTTCACCTTCCAAAGAATCAGAGTGGCTAGACTCAGTGTCAGCTAGGAAAAAGTATGGTTGTGTAAACAAACTTACCTTAACAGTTAATGTATGAATGATGACTGCCGCACTAGCCCTTGGCATATGGGTTACATCCAGCCAAGGATACAACAGCCAGCTAGCTTCTAAAGCTTTAAGGTACCTTACATGTGCCCAGTCAGTCAAGCTCAAGCTGAGCTGACTACAGAAAAGGGTTTGGATGATAACTCTTAAAAGCTTTCATGCTGACAGAGATGGAGTCTAAGCCCTGAAAGGACAATGCTAAGAACAGCAAAAAAGTATTCTCACTGTGGTATAAACAACACACTAAGAAAGAAGGGGGGATGGAGGGAGTGGCTACTGCAGTAGTGATCATCAGAACCTCTACCCCTGCACCATCTACAACAAATAGCACTGAATGCATAACATTCCAATTTAACTCTCACTTCATCACAACTGTCACCTCACTTTTAAACAACAAATCTAACCAACCCCTTACAGTACCTACCTCTACTAACTCTAAACCCATCTACTTCTCTTAAACCCATACAAACCTCTTATAGGTTCATAGGTGTGTACTAGGCTAATGGCCCTGGAGCCTTTACAAACTTATCCCATAGGACTACCCTGGCATTGTGCCACCCAACCTTAGTTCCCAGTGCCTCTGTCCAGTAAAGCCACTGGAGTGATCCCTGGGGCAAATTGTCTATTTCCCATCCACTCATCAAGATTTTTTTTGAAGAGGGCTAGTGAGGTGCTCTGCTTGACATGTATGGGAAGTCTATTCCATAGCATGGGCAGTCTCTGGGTCATGAACCTGTCCCTCTTGCATGTTCTGTTGATTGTGGTAATGAGGTGGAGGTCTCTGGAGCGTGTGGTGTGGAGGGATTGGGATTTCTTCAGATGTAGCATTTCTAACAGAGCTGGGTCAGACATGGCTTTGTAAGTCAAGCAGAGATCATCTCTAAGTAGGCGATATGAGACAGAGAATAGTTGGAGTTTTTTTAGTTTGTCCATATAGAACAAATGTTCAAGGCCTAGGATCCTCTTTGTGAGGTACTTTTGCGGCCTCTCCAGTTGTTGCAGGTGTTTGATGAGGTACATGCCAAATGGGGCATTGTACTCAATGACTGGCCTAATGAGGAAAGAGTAGAAGGAGACAGTGAACTCTTTCTTCCTGGATGTAAAACCCCTAATAATGAGATGTGCCACATAGGACTTTCTGACCACAGTGGTCATGTGGTGGTCAAACAAGAGGTTGCTGTCAACCTGTGTTCCCAGATCTCTTATAACGCCTTATGTGTTCAGTGGACTACCATCACTGTGGTAATTCATGGGAACCGGGTTTTTCCCAAAGGGGATGATGACATTTTTTTGGCACTGAGCTTAAGGCCATGGTTCTGACCCCAGTCATTGGTCTCAGTAAGGCCTTTCTGTAGGATGTCAACATCACTTGGGGAGTTAATAATAGCTCCCAACTTGCAATCGTCTGCGAACTTTCTCAGCCAGAGTCCCTTTGTGTTGGCCTGGACTTCAGAGAAGTAGACACCAAACAGGAGAGGACCCAGGACAGAACCCTGTGGGACTCCACTCGTGACTGGTCAGCAGTATGACTTGGAGTCAGCTACTTTGACACTGTGGGTTCTACCTGTGAGCCAGTTTGCAACCCACCTAGTGATATAGGGGTTGATGCCTAGCTTAGTGAATTTTTCTATGATTCCTGAGTGGGGAATGGTATCAAAGGCCTTGGCCAGATCAAGGTACGCTGTATGAACCACCTTGCCTTCATCCACAGCTCTGGTGACTGACTCAAAGAAGTTGACTAAGTTGAGAAGGCATGATCTACCCTTCACAAAACCAAACTGTGTGGGATTGAGAGTTTGGAGATTCTCTATATCCTTGTTTATTAGGTCAAAGCTTTGCATATCAGACTCGTCAGACTAATGGGGGCAATAGTTCCCAGGGTCTGCAGTCGCTCCTCCTTTGTGGAGAGGGATGACTGTAGCAGTGTGCCATTCAGTAGGGACAAAGCCTGAGGTGAGACTGTGATTGAACAGGGCACACAGGTGAGGTGCCAGTTCACTCTGTAGTTCATGTAAAACACAGCCGGGGATATTGTCAGGTCCCATAGAAGCTGTATTCTTGGCCTTGGACAGTGCTGTTTTAACCTCTGCAGTAGTAATACTGGGTGCCTGGCAATTTACTGGTATTGTGACTGGTCCCTTGGGGGGGGGGGTAAAGTTGGCACTGAATCTGTCGGCCAGTATATTGGCAATATCTGTTGGCTTGGTATAGGAGGTACCATTGTGCAGTAACTCAGAGCAAATCTGGGTATTTCCGTGGAGATTCTTTACATAACTATAGAGGGCCTTGTGGTTGTCTTTACTATCTGCTGCAATTCTGTTTTCATAGCTAGCTTTAGAAGATTTGATGAGGGATCTCAACTTTTTGTTGAGGGTGATTAGGAAGTTTTTCCAGTCTTGGGACTTCACCTTATTCCACATCAGTTTCCTCCTCCTGTTGTAAAGTTTTTTTATGTCAGGGTACCACCAGATTGGCTTCCTTTTTTTGGAGGAGAGCCTCTTGGTTCCGTTGGGTATGGCGAGATCCATGCACTTGTGTACGTGTTCGTACAGTGCATCGGTGCATGATTTTTTATATCAAAAAAACTATCAAAACTAAAACCTACCTTTCTAGCAGCTGACCAACTCCCTAATGACGTCTTAAAAACTGCTGCAAGCTCCATCGCCTATCCCATATCTATCCTAATCACTCATTCCAACGCAGAACAATATGCCCCAATCATACGGAAAATATCCCATATCATCCCCCTACACAAGGGAGACCCATTTAAAGATCTCTCGAATTATTGGCCCATTGCTATTCTTTCACCCCTAGCCAAAATCTTAGAGAAATGTATCCATAAGCAGCTCCTAGACCACCTCACTACAAAATAACCTCTTATCTAGTTCACAGCACGGCTTCCGTCCAAAACACAGTACCTCCACAGCCCTCATAAGTTTCAGTAACTACATCAATCTCCTCAAAAACAATGGACAACTAATCTCTACTATATTCCTTGATATGTCCAAAGCTTTTGATACAGTATCCCACCAACTACTACTCAACACTCTAGCCTCCTTCGACCTCAACTCTACAGCTCTCAACTGTTTTTTTTAGCTATCTTACGAATCAATAACAGGCAACTAAATGGGATAATAAACTCTCCACACTCCTCCCAGTATTTGTTGGGGTTCCTCAGGGTTCCACATCCTTGGTCCTCTCCTTTTTATTATATTCACAAATACTCTAAACACTGCCAGTAAATATGCTTCTATTGTTCAATATGCTGACGATGCTACTCTTATTTGCTCTACTCCCACACCCAAAGAACTCCAAGATAAACTGCAAAAGTAGTTTCTAGATATTGAAAATTACTTAAATGAACTTCAACTCATCCTAAACCCAAACAAAACAAAATTAATGACCTTCTCTAACAGGAAATCCAAAGCAAAACGACCTCCTCCCTCCATCTACTCCACTAATGGCACTATAATAGAACCAGTTAACTAAACAAAACTAATTGGTGTCATGATAGAAAACAACCTAACATTTAATAAACACATCACTCACAATAAAGAAAGTTCACATCAAACTTGGTGCTCTATATAAGGCCAAACCTTACCTAACTCAAAATGCCAGACTAGCCACAGCCAGATCCCACCTCCTATCTACTCTTCTCTACTGTTCTCAACTTTTCACTAACCTGCACAAGTCTGATTTACATCTACTTGATTCTTGCTATAACAAAATAGCAAAATTTTCTGCCAATACCTAACAGGACCCATCCTTACCTTGCTCTTCAAAAATTACACTGGCTTGAATTTCCCAATCTGTTACTGCTCAATCAGCTCACCCCTGCACAGTATTATCCACAAACCTGAAACCTGCCCAGCACTCTCTAACCTAGTGCAACTAACTACCAACCCCAGGACCCCTAGATCATCTGATAAACCTATAGTCAAGATTACAAAGTCCCATAATTACTTCGGTGACTCTCTGTTCTCCTTCAAAGTAGCCAAACAGTGGAACCTATTACCCCAGAATATCTTAAAAAAACACAGATCGTCATAGCTTCAAAATGCTCCTGTAATACTCTTGGCTAGTTTCTCATGCTTTCGATCAAATGTTTTCTATTCTATCTTCTTGTCTTACTTCTACCAAATGAAAATGCCACAATGGTTTTTAGTTGTATATCTAATGAGTTTCATATTACTGTCTGTAATAAGGCTTAAGAAATGTAATGTTTTCTGTTTTACAGTCACCTTTTGTAAATTGTGATTGCTGGCAACTGTCAAAACTTTTTTTGCATATTGTTTGAAAATCTTTTAAAACTTTTTGTAATCTTTTTGTATTACTGTTATGGAGTTTATCTCCCCGGGTCTCCAGTGAAAATGGGCTATTTGTCCAGCCGGACTCTACCCAGTTAACAAATGTAAAATAAATAAATACATACAGTTATGGTACGATCATATTGATCACTGCAGCAGTAACCTTACCTATATGGACAAATTACACTAGCTTACACGTGGAGGGTGGAAGGGACCAAAAGTCCCCAGAGAAAGCAAACCTTAATCTAGACAGAGAGAATTAATCAAACTTCTAATGTACTGTAAATGTATGTATAGAATACCAAGTTGCTGCTTCTAAAATATTTCTGGGATCCAACCCTTTCCGAAAAGCCACTGATGAAGCCAAGGACCTATTAGATTGGGCCTTAATCCTGCCTGGAATAGTTTTGCTGTAGTAAATATAACAAAAGTTAATAGCCGGAGACAGTCAACTGGAAATAGTCTGTCATTGACACAAGCTGTTCTTTCTTCCCTCTCACAAGAAATTAACTGATCCAAAGATTAGCTGGTTCAAATGGAGTAACAAAAAATTAAGATTACATGGGTGGGCCACAAGTTTTCTTGGAAGCCTCTATGCAAAACGTCTTTCAAAACAATTTTGACATGTGAATGGATTAAAATAGGAGGATCCATGAGCAGACATGCGGAAATGGACGATAAATGAACATTGAAGGAGGAGTATGATAATCCATAGGATAGTAACTCAAACAAACATTGTGAGAAAGTACAGTTGTGTATACTTACCATAAATGCAAATGTTCAAGTGTATTCACTGTTGCAGTCATTACATTTGGGTTATCTGCCTGCAGGTAGCCCTCAGCCAGCCTGAATATCAAAGTCTTGGATCCCTACATCGGATGCTGTCTCTTCTTCCATGACGTCAGGTCGTCAGGGGTATAAAACATGCAGCCGACGCCATTACATCAGTTTTTCTTGCCCAAGATGTCAGGTGCCCCCATAATGGGAAGCAATTATATGTTAGGTTACACCTCCAACAAAAAGCAAATACACCAGAAAGCACTAAATAAGAAGAAAGGTATAGCCAAGAGAAGTAAAGGGGCTGGAGGGAGGGTAACCAGGACTGCAACAGGGAATACACTCGAACATCTACATTTATGGTAAGTGTACACAACTGTACTATGTTCTTCATGTTTCACTGTTGCAGTCATTACATTTGGGTTGATTTCCAAAGCTAAGGAAGGGAGGAGGAAGTTAGAGAGCATTAGGACCAGCTATTAAGCCCTGCAAGACTGCAGTGGCAAAACCAGCTCTGGATTTAGAAAAAAATAGGCGTGTGGTAATGCTTGGTGAAGGCATGTACAAGAGCTCCAGGTAGCAGCTTCTAGGATGTCCCGGGTTGGGACGCCTCTGAGAAAGGCTGTAGAGGTAGATGCAGCCCTGGTGGAATGTGATCTTATCCCCTGTGGGGTAGGTTTTCCATGGTGCTTATAGCAGAAATGAATGCAATGGGCTATCCACTTAGAAATGGTTTGTTTTGAAATGGCCTTCCCCTCTGCCCCTGCAGCAAAGCCAACTATCAGCTGTTCAGATTTTCTGAGAGGCTTAGTCCTGTCCAAATAAAATCTAAGTTGTCTGTGCACGTTCAAAGAATGCAGTATTCGTTCCCCTTTGTTTTGGGGATTTGGGGAAAAAGTAGGCAAATGAATGGACTGATTAAGGGCCACACTAGACACCACCCTGGGCATAAAGGAAGGCTTTGTCCTGAGGGACGCCCTGTCTGCATGGAAGATGATGAAGGGCTCCACTGCCATGAGGGCCTATAATTCAGACACTCTTCTTGCTGAAGTGATAGCTAGAAGGAAGGCTGTTTTCTAAGAAAGGAATTTCAACTCTGCAGTTGCAGCTGGCTTAAAAGGAGGTAGAGTGAGCTTTTCCAATACAAAGTTGAGGTCCCAGGCTGGAGTAGGGGCTCTCCTGGGTGATCTAAAATTTTTGGCCCCTCTGAGGAATTGCTTTAGCAGGGGGTGAGATAAAAGGGGTGGCTCAGTATTATAATGTGCTGAAATGGCACAGGCATGAATTTTAATTGACGAAAAGGAAAGGCCCTTGTGGAGCATTTCTGTTAAGTATTGAAGAATATGCGGTAAGCTGGGCACCATTATGCCCATCCCCTGAGTCTGGCTCCAGGAACAGTATCTTTTCCACTTTTCAGCATAGGATTTTCTAGTACTAGGCCTCCTTGCCTCCAGAACGACATCTAGCACCTGCTTACTGAGGGATGCTATTGGAGAGCTCAAGGAATTAGGCAGGCTGCAAGGTTCAGGATTTGAAGCTGAGGGTGCAAAATCTGTCCCTCCTGCTGGGACAGCAGGGAAGGGGTCTGAGGTAGGTGCCATGGTTCCAGTAGTGACATACTGAGCAAGAGGGGGTACCAGTGCTGGCGTGGCCAGTCTGGTGCAATCAGTATTGAACTTGGTTTGTCCTGTTTGATAATTTAGCAGAACTTTTGAGAGAAGAGGCAGAGGGGGAAAGGCATAAACTGAGAGGCTTTCCCAGGTGAAGGACAGAGCATCCATTTTCCAAGCTTCACTGTGGGGAGTCCTTGTGCAGAATTTGTCCAATTGGTAGTTCTGAGGGGAGGCAAACAGGTCTATCTCTGGATGCCCCCATTTGTTTCTCAAAAGGTTGAATATCTTTGGTTCCAGTTTCCACTTGTGTGGGTCCATCAGATTTCTGCTTAGGTCGTCTGCCAGTGAATTTAGCTTGCCTGGTAGGAATTGAGCTTGCAGGTGCACTTGGTAGCTCAAGGCTATGTTCCACAGAGCCATGGCTAGTCTGCAGAGAGGGTACGAATGGGTTCCCCCCTGCTTGTTTATGTACCACATAACAGTGGTGTTGTCTGTCTTTACCAATAATTGTCCTGGAAGAATGTGGTCCTTGAAGGCTGTCAGGGAATTCTGTACAGCTAACATTTCTTTTTGATTGATATGCAAGTGCATCTGACTCTGGTTCCATTTGCCCTGAATGCACTGCCCTGCCAAGTGTGCCCCCCATGCATAGTGTGATGTGTCTGTTGTTAGGGTTTGGGCAGCAGGGGGTAGAGTGAATGGGAGTCCCTTGTTGTGGTAGCAGGCCTCTGCCCACCAAAGGAACTCTGTCTTTATACAAGGTATGACAGGAATCATTGATTCCAGGTCCTGAGAATGTTGACACCATAGGCTTTTTAGATACCATTGTAGTTTCCTCATATGCAGTCTTGTATATGGAATTAGTAGAATGCAAGAGGCCATGCACCCCAGGGCTTGCAGGATTTTCCTTGCAGATAGCTGGGTCTTTGTGGCCAGTAGTTTGAAGTAGGCTGTCAAATAAACTTGTTTCTCTGGCGTGAGGTAAGCCATCTGGGAAGTTGTGTTCAAGCTTGCTACCAGGAATACAATTTGTTGGCAGGGTACTAGATGAGATTTATTTTCGTTTATGGTGTACCCCAGTGAGGTTAGATGTTTCTTTACAAATGCCTGATGTTTTAGTAGCATGTCCTGGCTTTTTGCCTGAATTAGACAATCATCCAGGTATGGGTATATTTGAATATTTCTTTGCCTGCAAAATTCAATGACTGGAGCTAGACACTTTGTGAATACCCTGGGTGCAGTAGATAAGCCAAAGGGAAGTGTATAGAACTGAGAGTGCATGGAGCCTGCTCTGAAGCGTAGGTATTTCATGCAAGATTCCCTTAATGGAATGTGCAGGTAAGCTTCCTTTAAGTCTAAGGTTGCCAACCAGGCATCTTTGCCTAGCATAGAAAGCAGCTGCTGAAGTGTTAGCATTTTGAATTTTGGGATTACCAAAAAGGTGTTTAGAATAGAGAGGTCCAGGATAGGACGCCAGGAGCTATCTTTTTTGGGTACCAGGAAAAGTCTCGAGTAAAAACCTTGTCCCCTTTCTTCTGCTGGGACAGGTTGAATAGCCCTGATACTTAGAAGAGAGAGAACCTGCTGTTGGGCCTCTGCCCACTGGTTTGGGGGTAGGTCTGGCCAACCGTTTGGGGTTGGTAAAGTGTGGAAGTGGAATCTGTATCCTTGGAAAACTCTATTTAAACCCCATTTGTCCTGGGTAATGAGTTCCCAGTTTTTTGCATGCAGGGCGATCTTTCCTCCTAAGGGAGCAGGCAGTTGAGCAGCGCTTGCAAGGTTTAAGGTTAAGTCATTGTGACATTTTTCAATGGGGGGGGGGGTGTCTTACTACTTCCAGCTTTGGAAGTGGGAGCGCCCCACTGCTTAGGCCTGTGTGCCTTGAGACTGTAGCCTAGGTGGTCTGCTGTTCCTGGGTTTGGACTGAGAAGGCCTGGAAGAGACAGGAAAGCACCAATGCCTCCTAAATCTGGGAGGCTGTACTTGCAGGAAATCTTTAACAGTTTGCATAGATTTAGCTTTTTCCTCCATCTTTTTAAGAACTACTACTGCTTTGTTGCCAAACAGGCGGTCTTGTTTTAAGGGAGCATCCAGTAATTTAGCTTTAACATGATCTGGCAAATTTTGCTCCTTAAGCCAAGCATGCCTTCTAAGAACAGACCCAGTGACAGCAGCCCTGCAAGATGCTTAATTCTTTATTTTCAGCACAGTCAGGAATCAACATAATTTTCTGTTTAAGTAGTCCCATAATATGCTGCTGATACTTTAACATATGAAACTGGCAGTTTAAGGCCATAATGGCCAAAGTAGCAGAAGTGTATACCTTCTTACCCCATCTGTCCAAGGTCCTGGAATCTCTATCAGAGGGGGGTAGGGTTTTTGGCAGTAGTAGCCTTAATGCCTTTAGGTCCTTGGGAAATGGTCTCTGGGTCTGCAGTAGGATTCTAGAAGAGGAACTTGTGAGAATCAGTTACTCTGTAATACCTGTCAGGTTTCCTGGGAGCTGGAGGTAAAGTGTCTGGGCCAGGCTAGATTCCAAGAAAGCATCATCTACAATGGCCAGGACAGGAGGGATAGCTAAAGGCCTGTGTGGAGGGAGGAGTAAGAATTCCCTAAGCCTCTTTTTGTAGTCAGAGTAATCTTGACTTTCCCAGCGGAAATGCTCCCTAAGAGTGTGCAAGGTTTCACCAAAAGAAAAATCTTCTGGAGGGGAAGCAGAAGGAATGGAATCCTCTGCATCAGAATCCTCAAAGGTAGATAAGGGCAAATCCTGGTAATCAGAAGAAACAGAAATTTCAGAACCCTGATCAGAAGAATCAGAAATTTAAAGTAATAAGGTCTTCAGCCATTCTAATCATTTGTTTTTTAGGCATATGGGTCTGACCATGCAGTTTGGACGTCGGTTTCCTAGGCGTTGGTCGAGTTTTAGGCCTTGAAGAAGAAGATGGCGTTGGTTTGAAATGCAAGTTAGTAGGCCTGAACACACCCTCAGAAGCCGGTGCCTGCATAGTGGCTCTGGACCCATCCAAGGTAGAGACATCCGCAGGTTCCGTAGTCGAAGAAGCATCTCGCAGCATACCGGACTCCAAATGGGTCTCAGTACAGGCCTGTGAATCTGAAGTAGCTGGTATCAGGGGCTGCGAAAACACCTCACTGAGTACTGGCAAACTGGCAACTAGCTTAACAGAAGCGTCGTTGGCAGCTTTGGACCTATGCTGTCTGTCTCTGTCTTTATCTTTATGTTTTTTTGGAATGTCGGTAGTCGGATGGCTTACTGAAGCCATTTCTGGATAGTTAAACTGAGTACCGAAATAATTTGCTGCAAAAATAAACTGACGACGAATTGTTTGGGGGTTGAATAAGGCACAAAACTGACAGCGAGGGACGTCGTGGTCTGGGCCTAAGCAAAGAATGCAGTACGAATGAAAATCTTTATGAGGTATTTGCTTTCCACAGGTAATACAATTGTTAACTTTTACTGACATCAGTTTAGAGTAAGAAAAAGGTCCCCAACGTAGTACTTACCTTTTTTGAAGACTTCGGTTTTGAAACTTGAAAATGAAAATTTCAGAAGTCAGCCGACCAGCACTTGCGAACTGTTTCTGCTTCTAGCACCGCGCGGCAAGAAAGACTGATGTAATGGTGTCGGCTGCATGTTTTATAAGCCTGACGATCTGACGTCATGGAAGAAGAGACAGCATCTGATGCAGGGATCCAAGACTTTGATATTCAGGCCGGCTGAGGGCTACCTGTAGGCAGATAACCCAAATGTAATGACTGCAACAGTGAAACACGAAGAACATCAATGAAGAACTAGACCTGAATGGACGCTGGTTATGTTGCTGGCACCATCTAGAAAATGTTTTCCATTTGCGAATATACGATTTTCTAGTAGCAGGCTTTCTTGCATCCATTAATATCAGCTGTATCACCTCAGTAAACAGGTATCTAAATAGTATTAATATCCTGTCATCCAGGCATTCAGTTGAAGTTTTTTGGGGTTTATGGTGCATCAAAAATTCATCATCTTGTGTGAGTAGATCTAGTCAGTGAGGAAACTTGTGGTAATTGCTGTCAGCCATTTCTAAAATAAGGGAGAAGGTACAGTTGTGTAAGTAAATGTACCATAACAGTAGATTTTCAAATGATTACTGCTACATTAGCCTTAGCTATATGGGTCACATCCCACCAAGGATACAACATATAACAGCCGGAGAGCTTCCACGCACCCAAACTATCAGGCATCTTGAGGTGAGCCGAATAAAATACAAGTCTGGGTGCCAAGCCCTTCACAACTATCCTGCCAGAGAGGAAGAGGTTGAACCCTGAATGGACAATGCTAGGAGGAACAAAAAATAAATGTGCACTCCCGGGCATAAACAATACACCTAAAAAACAAAACAAGAGGGAAGGAGGGAGACAGTGGCTACGGAAGCAGTGATCACTTGAACATCTACTGTTATGGGACGTTTACTTACACAACTGTGCCATGTTAATCATATTGCACACTGCTACAATAGTCTTACCTTTATGGGTACGATTACTCTTGCTTACTACATTTGGGAAGTGGAAGGAGAAGAGTCCAACAGCCCCCCAGAGAATGGTCCTAGCAAAACCTGATCTAAACCTAGAGAAGGAATCAAGCTTATAGTGCTTTGTAAATGCGTATACATAAGACCAAGTAGCAGCTGCTAGAATCCAATCCTTTCCAAAAAGCCATTGATGAAGCAAAGGCTCTGGTAGAGTGAGGAATGACCCTGCCTGGAATAGCTTTGTTATGAGTACAACAAACGGTAAAAGCCTTAGACAACCATTTGCAAACAATTTGTTTAGACACAAGTTGTCACTTCTCCTTATCTTCTCAAGAAAAGTACAACACATCCAAAGATCTGAAAGATTTAGTTCTGTCAAGACAGTACCAGCATTGAACCATGCAAGGGTTTTACCATATATAAAAGCTTTCAATGAATCCCAGATCATGACTATATTAATCTCTTCAGAATAATTAGTATTTAGAAAAAAACTGTAGTTCTGATGTCAGCCAGGGTTTTAAATTCTTTCAATTTTGTAATATATGCTGGAATTCTCCCCATAGGTATTACTTTTTTTTTTTTTTTTTAATCTGTTTGTAGTTTTATAGAGTTGTGGTCTGATAAAGGGCAGGGAATTATTGAGGAAGTGGATATTTTTGTATTTAGATCCTGAGAGACAAATTCTGTCAATTTTGGTTTAAGTACCAAATTTGTAGTCTTGAAGTGAAAAATTTAATGAATTAGTTTCGTTGAGGTTAAAAACATCTAGCAGTTTAAAGTTTTTACTCCATTTTTTAAGATGTTTTGCTGTTGAAGTAAGATGAAAAGATATTTTGTTGGTAGTATTGGAGCTATCTAAAATACAATTAAAATCTCCTCCTATTATCAAGTTTCCTTTATAAGTATTCACAATAAAATCTAAATGTTTTTGGCTGTCCCTACCTCCATACCAGGAAACCAGTACAGATTCACCAATGTCCATATTCTGTTACTGAAGTTTATAACAAGTGCCATGAGACCTTCTTTATCTACATAATTATAGACAACTTGGGGATTAGTGATATTTTTCTTCAATAAAATAATTACTCCTCTGTTTTTTGTTTTATATGGAGAATGAGACAGCATTAGATATTCTTCTGGATTCCATATACATTTTTCATTTGTCTTGAAATGAGTTTCTTGGAGAAAGACCACTTTTGCTTTGTTTAATTTTAAGTATCTTTGTAAATTTGCTCTTTTCTTCGGATTGCTTGAGCCATCAATATTTAAAGAAAGTAGCTTTACAGCCATGTTCATTTGCTAGTGTTGGGAGATATTTTTAAAGATATTTGTTAATAGTAGTCAAGACTCTTCCATGACTGTAAAGTTGAATATATATTTTATTTCTAATTATAGAAATCCAAAAGGTTTTCTGAATTATAGAACATACAGTAAATCTTGAATCAGGAAGCCGCTGTGGTGCAGCGGTAGCGTTGTTGCCTCACAGCAAGAGGTTCTCCCGTTCGATTCTTGGCTGGAGAGCCTTCTATGTGGAGTCTGCATGTCCTCCCCGCAGTTGGGTGGCGTTCGAAAGACATGCGCAGAATGGGTGTGCCTTCTCTGAAGGTTGGGCATCGAGCTGGCACCTGTAAAAAAAATCTACTGCCAATCATTAGCGGACCGGAGTTCTGCTGTGGCGACCCCTAACCGGGAAAAAGCCGAAAGAAGAAGATAGTAAATCTTGAATCAGGCCTATGAGAAACAAATAAAAATAATACAAAAAACGTATTATATAACAAGCTAGTTTCAAAAGATAAGATTTTCCTTTATATGGAATGATAAACATTCCTGATCCAATAGATTGAAAATGATCTATTGGATCAACCCTCATGTCTCAGTAACAAGAAGCCTTAAGAGCTCCATATATGATTCTATGGAGTGTGTTTAGTCAAAAGAAAATATAACTTTTTAATTATATTTATTAACTATAATACACTTTAAATATCATTTATTTTCTTTTTTCTTTCCCCTCCTTTCTTTTTTCCCCTTCCCCTCTTTTATAGATGGTATATTTTGTATTTAGATATCTTAAAGGTGTTACTGTAATCGTACAATCAGTATATGAAATAAGTTTAAGTTGATGTAAATATTCATTATCATATTTATGTAATTTGTAATGCTCTCCCGCCTCCCATCCCCTCTCCCCCCCTCGCGTCTCTCACTCTTCTCATATGCCATCTACATGCCGTGCTACTGTACTCACTTAATGTTTACACATAAGATTTACATTTAACAAGTCTAAAGACCTATATCAATTTTCATAGATTTATCAAGTGACAAGAATGAGTCATGAACATTTATAGTAAACATGTGTATCTAAAATGTTGCCTTTATGTTGCCTGTTACCATGAAGATCTTACAGTTTACATATATGTATAAGAACATAGCCTCATATAAATTATATATATATATATATGTGTGTGTATGTGTGTGTGTGCGTGTGTATGCATATTTATATACATAGTATCTGTAAGTATTCATTTATTACATATTTTCTCCTCTTCCCTCCCCTCCTCCCTCTCACTTCTCTTTTTCTTCCTTTTTATTTTTATTTATATTGTTTTAACATAGGGACTAAAAATTATGTTTTAAGTACCATTGCCAATATAAAACCTTGAGTATTGTACATCAAAGCTTGCTAAACAAACAATTTTAATTCATCTGAGTGTGCAAAATAGGATTATTCCATAGTGCCACATGTCAAGTAGTTAAACATTGTATGAAAACTTTACATTTACATAAATTTTTGTTGTTCCTGTTATGATTAAATTTAACACTTTAGCTAGTTTAAGTGTACATAAAAATATACATTATCTTTCTTATTCATGAAGTAGTTGTGTAATGTAAATGCAGTCTATGCTTTGCTTCAGTTTAGCAATCTGCACTTTCAAAGCCACTGGTTTGTAAAAGGGAAGTGTGATGTGACATTTCAAACATCTAAAGCTTTAAATTACATTTCCTGCAGAAGTCTCCTTTCCTCTAATTTTAAAATTGCTTTACACAAATTGACATGTAATAAAAGGAAAAAAAAGAGGAAACAAGTTTCCGGTAAAATAAACCCAACCTTTTTACCCTTTATTTAAGATTAGACTCCATGTCTTGTACATTTGCCTGACCAGCAAATAACATGTATTGTGCTTCTCCCTCTGTGTGTAACTTTCGAGTTTCTCTTGTAATGGCTGCAAGTCTGGGAATGTAGACTCTGCCCTTCGTTGTCACGGTAACCCATACCATTAATTCCGTTCCATACATAAAAAACAGCCAGTTCAACATGTAGCCATGAAATTTTCAGTTTATTAATGACCTCATACTTCCTAAGTCCATCAAGCAACAAACTGAATGGCAATGATGATAGAGTTGACTATATTTTTAAAAGAAAAAAACGGCAAACACTTCAGAATTTAGTTTGCACTATGTTACTTTCTTTATTTGAATCCCGTGCAACCACCCAGTCATTAAGGGACATAAGCAGAACTTCTTTTCAAAAGAATAAAGGATTGCCATGAGAACGAAGCCTGCATAGAATTGCAGAGTCAAGCTTACACTTCCGTTATCATGGGAATTTGCAGTGTCATTCAAATTTAACCTGTGAAGGGAAAAGAAAGCACTTTATGCACTCGTGAAAAGCTTTAATGATTCAAAGCTTCACTTTGCATGTTTATCTAAGCTTTTGTTCCCTCCAAACGAAAATGAAAAAAAAAAATAAGAGTGACATGCATACAAGCCGAATGGCAACACAACCACTAACAGCATAGCAACATCCTGGAAATCCACCCACAGCTCAAAACGCTAGCAGGGCATTTTAAACTCGTGTGACAACATATTTATTCTATATCTAAGGCAAAACGCTAGACTACATGCATATAAATCAAAAGAATGGGAATCAGAATTACACAACATACAAAACCAACTCAAAGATTAAATCCAATAACCAAACTCCTCTAACAAAAAGATAAATGAATTAAATAAAAAATATAATGAAATTCTAGCTCATAAAACCAATTTAGCCCTAGAAAAATTAACATCTGACTCAACTTCACCCAAACATTTAAATAACTTAACTGCAAGAATTAAGATACAATAAAGAACTAATAACATGACCAGTATCAGAGATGAGGGGAAAAAAACAAGAAAGTATCAGAAATTGGCGACATTCTACATGCATTTAAATACCATAATACTGAACATTACAAAGATAATAATTCTCAAAATTATTCCCTGAACTTGGAAATAAATTTTCCTAAAATTAAGGAAATCCCAGACAAACAAACTACATATTCAAAAATTAATTTCACAAAAAGAAATTATAGAAAAGATTAAGGAAAGTAAATGTAAGAAAGCGCCAGGAATTGATGGAACTATTACAGAATTATATAAACTTTTTCCGACTTCTATAACAAAATCTCTTTCATAAAACCCTACTTGAAATACAAACTAAAAATATATCGGCATTGTGGAAATATTCCTTAATCACCCCTATTATAAAAGAGAATACAGATCCTACTCACTGCAGCTCCTAAAGACCAATATCTCTTCTCAATGATTACAAAATCTTCATGTCTATCCTAGTTAATAGAATTAAAAAATCTAAGACCCTTGTTATAAATGAAGATCAAACTGGATTTATACATAACAGACGTACTTATGACAACATACAAAGGATATTCACACTCATAGATACTTTCAGCGGGTTCCGGCGTGTAGATCACGAGACAAATGCCCGCGAGCTACATCGCCGAAACCAGAAGGCCGCAGCACCGCTAAACCGTAGAGCGGTGCTGCCGAGCTTGTAATGGCGGAAAGATGCGGCGGTGTGAAAACAGCCAAAAGCAGACGGCCCCTAAGGCAAACACGCAGCCCGTCAACACACAGCGCGGCAAACACACGCGGATCGGCGCGAAACACAGCACAACGGTAGTGCTCCAAAACAGTTGCATAAACACTCATACACCCAAAACAGTTGCATAAGCACTCATACACCCAAAACAGTTGCATAAACACTCATACACCCAAAACAGTTGCATAAGCACTCATACACCCAAAACAGTAGCAGAAGCAGTCATAACACCAAAACAGTTGCATAAGCACTCATACACCCAAAACAGTTGCAGAAGCAGTCATAAAACCATTACTTACCCTCACAGCCCCAGTTGTGCACGCAAACACAGCAAACAGTGCCCGATAAGCAGGAAGTAAAGTCGGCAGGACGTAGAGCAATGCACAGCACACTTTACCCGAGAAATGCTGCATAGAAAAGCAGGTCATGTGTCAGGTAAACCCTTAAAGGTACAGACAAAGCAGTGTCAGGGTCAATAGAACACACACACTATAACCTGTCTGTGTACTAGTAGTAAGCATGTCACAGCAGGGTGTCTGTAGTATAGGACAAACCCAGATAACAGGCATGCCTGCAACAAACAGTACCTACCCTGCTAGAGCCCTGAGTGCAGTTGTAGGTGTGAACATGCTAACCTGGTAAAGCATGACACACTAACCCAGTAGCAGGGGATATAGTAGCTGTAACCCATCCCCGACTCCACAGTAAGACATGCAGCTTCTGCTGAACACGTCACGTTGTCCCTGTTACAGGAGTATAGACAAGTACCCAGCCCCATGTAGGAAGACAAGGGTGCAAGACAGAGGTACCTCCCTAAGTAACATCTGCCACTCAAGCAGACACCAAGCCCTAAACCGTGATTGGCTGGCAGCAACAACAGGGAGTTAAAGGGGGCTGGCACAGTACACACAGAACCTATGCTCAATCAGGCATCGTGGACTCTAAACAGAGTACAAGCATACGGCAACCCCAGGGATGTGGTAACTGCAGACATTGCAACCATAGGGGAGAGACAGTCAGAGACGGTTGGAGTGCACGAAGCTGTACAGGGCCATTGAGACAGACAGAGTTACTACACACGGTATAAGACAAGGAGGTGTGAACCGAGTGGCCTACTGTCTGGAAGGGACTGTGTCCAGGTTCAGTAGTATATCCCATACCAAGCTCCACCGGCTGTGATGGATTCTGAGAGACCATCTACAAGTGCTGCAACCATGCTGGAATGTATGTATCTGTATAGCCCTGGTCTGATTGGCAACAGATACAGCACAGTGCCCAGCCAACGTGGCAAACCCATGCTGGTGTTGGAGGGGTACCTCTACCATTTGGAACGTGAGACACCACCAAACGGTACTGGGCATGTAGTGAGCGGAGAACGAAGGCATGCAGAGGACGTGCCATCACTGTTCGGCAGGAAGAGGGTGAGGAATTGCTGAAATCACTGCCACACCAGCACGGCCCAGATGCAACAATGGCACAAGTGGCTACATTGCGAACAGAACTGCGGCAGAGGGCAGTAACTGGTAATGAATTGCCAAGCTTGGTAATGCAGAGTGTGCTAGGCACAGCAGATGACAATGTACTGCAGGAGATGCCTTGTCGTGCGACCCTTAGAAGCATCACCAGAATGCGGCAGCAGGCACGGGCATCCATGGCTACACCTCCAGCAACCCTTGCAGATATTGATGCCAGCCAGTATCCACTCCGTAGTGGCAGCTTCATACGAAGGTCGGATATAGATGGTACCGCTTCCTTGGTAGTACTTACTACAACACAGAACCTGACTGACCTGTGCAGGTCCGACTTTGTTCTTGGTGATGGCACCTTTCCCACACGGGCCGATATCTGTCGCCAGCTATATACATTACATGGCTGTATTGGCACCACCACCTCAATGAGGGTCGTACCCCTGGTGTACTGTCTCATGACACGGAAGTCAGTCTGCATACACCACTTTGTGGGAGGTGCTGAGGGGTATGGCATCTGACCAGGGATGCACTTTGTCACCGCAGTATATCATGACTGACTTTGAGAAGGCAGCAATTCGTGCCAGCCGGAAGGCATTCCCTAGGAGTATTCTGAAGGGATGCCTATTCCATTTTGCACAGATCATCTGGCGACAGATCCAACATCACCACCTTGTCGCCCTCTATGGCACGGACACTGCTTTCTCCATTGCCATTCGCAAGCTGATAGCGTTGGCATTCCTACCTTTGGATGATGTTGTCCCTGCATTTCTGGACATTGTGTCTTCCTTACCAGAATGTGCCCAGCCGATTGGTGTATTTCTAGACCATCATTATGTCCGAGGCCGACCGCAAGTATGCATCCCGCTGTTCAGTACAGACACAAATGCCATCGTCATACCCTCTGCGGTTCTGGAATGTGTCCGATGTCTCTGAGATGGACTTCACTAACAACCAGGTGGAGGCGTGGCATCGAGGTATTACTGGGTCGCCCTACTGTACTGCTAGCTGACCTTTTGTGTGTTCTGCAGCAGGAGCAGAACCTGACGGATACTCGACGTGATCCTCTTCTGGGATGCCTGTAACACCGCGTAAGAAGGCTATTGTAGTAAGGGAGCGTCGCCTAAAGCACATCTTACAACATAAGTGTGACTACACTAATGTGCAGGATTTCCTCCGTGCTGTGGCACATTTCTACAAATTATGATGCTGTCTGGGTTTCGTATGCACCAAGCACAACACACATCACATTGCATATGCAATTAATAAAGGCTTTGCCCATAGCACACGGGTTCCATGGTACCACTTTCATGCCCACGTGGCATGCTATCCCAGCAGGATTTTCCAGTAACACTTTCACATGGTGGCTTCTAAGGGGGTGCACAGTGTATCACTGTGGTGGTTTGTATCTGCCACCTGTGGTTAGGGTGTAGGGGTTCCCTCAATTTTGACAGGGAATTGTCCACAGTCCTTTGTCACTGCAGTTAAAATGTCATCCTGCCATGTGTCCACATCCAGCTGTCTCACAGGTGGGTGTCGCACCGCCTAGGTGCCTGGACCCACTTTCAGCAGACAGAATCAAGAAGCTCTAATAGTTGCACTGGATATAGAAAAAGCCTTACATTCTTTAAAATGGGACTACTTATTCAAAAGTTTAGAACTTTATGATTTTCCTCTTTCATTTCACTATTAAAAAATATTTACAAAAATAATTTAGCCTATGTAAAACTAGGTCCTTTTACTTCTGAATCTATACCTTTAACCAAAGGTACTAAAAGTAAGGTTCTCCTGTCTCCTATTTTATTTGCACTAGCAACACAAATATTTGCTTCTTTAATATGTCATAACCCTAAAATAAAAAAGTATCAATATATATGGCCAATACAATTCTAAAATAATGTTATTTGCTGATGATGATCTACTTACTCTACATAAATCAAAAAAATCTTTAAAAGAGCTAGACAAACAGGTTGAGAAATTCTACTCAATTTCAGGTTTTCACTTTAACAAAGAAAAATCTAACCACATAGCATTAAATAAAAATGAGGAATTCCTAGTAGTACTAATTGGCAAACAAGTACCCACACTAAACTATCTAGGTATTACTTTATGTAAAAATACAGAAGAAACCTTAACTACAAACTATGACATCATCATAAAAAGAATAGACAATAATGTTCAAAAATGGAATAAAACATTTATAACCTTTCAATATAGACTGCAATTAATAAAAATGTTGCTTCCAAAAAATGTATATATAGCTCAAGCTACTCCTATAATTCTTGACAGTGCCTGAAAAATTTAAATGCATTATTACGAAAATGTTTATGGCACCCTAATAGAAACAGAATAGCGTACACTCATCATATTAGACCATAGGAACAGGGAGGGATTCATTTCCCAGATATAGAAACATATAGAAAGGCTTCAATTTTCAAACTTATTATAAATTGGATAGACCCGAACTATTCTTCTAATTGGAAAACACTACATCACACTATATTTTTAAATGAAAATCATATATTAAAAAAACATGTTATTTGATCAATCCAACAAGTTACGGCATATTTTGTGTATTAACTTACAATATAATCTGATCAAACCTACTAAACTAAAATTTATAAATTCTATATTCAATTGTTTTAGGAAATTTATCATTGCAAATATAGATATTAAAATATGGTTAGAACTACTAACACTGTTCAATGTAACAAAAAAATTCTTTAAAAAGATGTACAAGAATGTTTTTTAATAGTGAAATGAAAGAGGAAAATCATAAAGTTCTAAGTTAATATGTGGGAAGCAAAGAATTTCAGCTGTTGGAAACATTGCATTAGTAATCAAAAAGTGACAGATATCCAATATTTAATAAGCAAACATGATCTGCTCTCATCAGATTGGCTAGTGCTTCAAAGTGTATTAACATATTCACAAGACAGAATGATTAACAATTTGTCCTTCAAGAATGAACCTAAATTTATAAAATATTTAAATGAGAGTTATAATAACAATAACATGGAAAATGCAACTTCTAAACTATATAAAATTCTAATAAGCTATAAAACTAGTCCAAATCAGAAATTTTGGAATTATATTACTAAAGGGCTTTCATTAAATTTATCCTTGGAAAGGAAAACTAGTATACTGCTTTCAATTAAATTAACATCTAATATGCAATTTTGGAGAATTTACACATGGACATTTATACACAAAGCTTTTTATACACCTGACAAGCTAGCCAATCTCAATCCTTCCAATAATGCTAATTGCTGGAGATGTTCACAGAATTGTAAAACAGATTGGATACATATTTTTCATGACTGTATTTTTATTGAAAAGTACTGGAAAGATATCAATAACTTCTTACAAGCTATATTTACAGATTCATTTGTTCTAACGAAAGCTTTAATTTTGTTGAATATAAATGAAAAGTTAGAAATGAAAAAAGAAAATGTGTCTATTGTGGACAAGTCTAGCAGTTGCTAGAAAATGCATCCCAAGAAAATGGAAATCCAACTCTGCTCCTACCTTTGAAAAATTGTTATCATTACTAAATGAAACAGCGACAATGGAAATCAGAATCAAAGAATGAGAATATATCCAAAACTACAGAGCAACAATCTGTGGAGAAAGATTTTATCCCATATTGAGAATATAAAAACGAATACAGACTCTTCCTAAAAATGTTTTGACTATTGCTTAAATGTAACAAATCAGAAAGGTATTGTATATGTATAATTTCAGGCCTAATGTAAATAATGTATACATTTTTTTTTTTTATTCACCGTAATCAAAACTGAATGAAACTTGTATCAAGATTTGTTACACTGAAAAAAATAAATAAATAAAAAAAATTTTGTATGGAAAAAAAAAGATAATACCAGCGTGGACATCCAAGATATGGAGTATCCTTTCTCTCATTTTTAGGATCAGTAGAGAAAATGGGGGGAATGAAGAGTATGGCTTAAAGCAAACTGAGATACCACTTTAGGCATAAAAGACAGACTGTTTATCAAAAAAATGAGAGAGGGTTGACTCACCATAACAGCTTGCAACTCGGATACTCTTCTAAAAGAGCTCACAGTATTTTCTGAAGGACTGAGAAGTCTCAGTGTACTCCCACTGAAAACATTGATACATCTGGAAATGGTCTTAAAGATAGAGGAACCCCAAAGGGAGAACCCACCTGCTGCTGAGGCAAATTGCTAGCCTGCTGTGGTGGCAAAGGCTGTTTGCTTAACCTTCTCTTATTGTGACTGGAAGAACTGACCATGGGACTGGTAGTTTGTTCCATGGTCAAGACAAAAATGGCTTCTCTTTCCAGAGTAAAATTAGTAGCATGTAAAAATTTAAAGTCTTTAAAAGTCACTTTTTTCACATAAAAACACAGTTAAAAAGCGGTTTTAATAACTATGTCAGCCCCAAAAAAGTAAAACATTTCTCCACAGGAAAAAAAATGAATTTCAGTTAGTGTTAGACTGACAGGAAAAGTGCACACCTGTTTATAAGTACAGTTAAGTCTCCTAGCTAAGAAATGAACTTTCCTAAACAGGAAAGTACAACAATTTAATGCCAAAGGAAAATTTTACACCCAGCAGAGAAACAACACAAGCCAGCTGTCGGTCTTCTAAAGACTATAGATGAGCACTCTCTTCAATAGCAGGAAAGCTCTGAAGGGCATGATACCCAGCCCTGTGTTTTTAATCTGCTCAGCTCGAGCTGACTGATGGTTTGATGGTGCGTGGAAGGTGCCCTGAAGCTTTGTAAGCCAGCAGCTGTTATATTCTTGGCAGGATATAACCTACATAGCTAAGACTACTGCAGCAGTGATCGATGATGATGATGATGATCACCACCACTGTTCTCACCAGATTACTCATCATTCTCTAAAACAGAAAGGTCTCTAGCCTAACTAGCACTAGAGTCATGTATGGGGATGCAACCACCAGAATTAGCTGTCTGCAGAGCATCCTTAACCAGGGAAACCACATCAGCCTTATAAACAGCCATAATCTGATCTTCAGCTGGAAGTTGGTGTTTTTTTTTCTTGTGCACTTCAGTACAAGATAAAATATCTGTGGACACAGTATTACATAGGGCAAGGAGTCTATTACCCCAGACTACTCTTGCACCTAAAGGGTTTCATTCTCCAGTACTGAGCCTAGTACTGGAACAGGCATGGATGATGTGCCTAAACCCCATTCCACAATGACTGGCAAAGCTACACTAGAGGAGATGGGGTAAAAGGTAAGCGGTGTGCTGGCCAGGCAGTTAAAAAGAATTTTCAGTACACAAAGTCCAAATGCCAAAGTAACCAATGTGCCAAGCTAGTGTTAAAAATTAGCTGCACACACTTTAATCACAACATTTAATATCAATTTAAAGTACATTTTCTTGTCACAGAAAGTAAAATCTCCACATTACATTCAATTATACAATGACTCCCCCCATTAATATTCCAAAACGTGCATGCTGATTGGTCAGCGTGCCCATTGTAAATCAGACTTAAACTATTGTAAAAAGGTCAGGTTGCCCCGACTTTTTCCATTAGTATAAGTCTTTTTTGTTTTTTGTTACATCAACGGAGAATGGAAGAGCTCTGTTGCTGTAATCTCGCTATGTTAAATGGGTTTACCATAGTGAGATAGCTTAAATAAAAGCAACAGAGATTTTCCTTTCTCCGTTGCATTTTTTAAAGCTGTCTCGCTATGCTAAATGGGTTTAACATAGCACGACAGCTTTAAAAAAAGCAATGGAGATCTTGCTTTCTCTGTTGCTTCCACACACAGGTCTGATGTACTGCGTAAGCATACGTATGCGCAGTACAGCAGAACTGCTGCAGAATACTAGACAGCTGCGGAAGGGCAGCATGGAGGCATTATACAATGTCATTATTTAAGAAAAGTAAGTATTTTTCTTCTTAAATAATGTCATTGTATAATAGCAATAACCCACTTCTGGGTGTGGGTAATGCTGGATTTACCCACTGTTGTCTTTGTTTGGCCACTCGGGCTTTGCCCTTGTGACCAAACCACACCAACCGTGGGTAAATCCAGCATTACCCACACCCAGGCATGGGTTATTACTTAAATATCTTACTTAGCGGTAAAAACACGATCCAGTGTTAAAAACGCACAGCAGTCTCATACATATAGTAAACAAAACAGTTCTGCAATACTTTCTTTTAAAAAGATGAAAATAAAGCACAGTAACAACAGTAAAGACAGGCATGACTAACTTGTGGTTCAGACATCACGAGACAGCACTTAGAGCCTAAACAAAACACATAAAAGCTGCCCTTCTAAAAGAAATACTGAAAGTTTCCTCAGAAATAGTAAAAACAAGTGTTTGTCAAAGATAGAAGCCAAACAAACACTGCTACAAGTAGAAACTCCAACAGGAATTACTATAAATAGAAATAAAGCTTACACACACGCACATTTATAAATAAATAAAACTTTCCTAAACAGGAAAGTACAGTAAAAAATTAAGCCTCACCTACTTATTGGTAGTTAGGCAAAAGGGCTTTTAGACTCCTAAGTTTATTTTTCTGTTGTTCTTCCTTATTTGAATCAGTTTCGATAACAGCATGATGTTGATCAAGTAACAAAATGTACCTTTTACTTAATGTTATCTTAGTTTATGTAATTAACCTCCCTAGGCTCAGTTTATGTAGTTTGAGGTAATGCTACTGTGTCCTGTCCTGACTAGAGGCACCACTTGCTATTAATTAAGTCTAGCTTTACATTTAGTTTAAGTCTCTTCAACAAAGATTCACACATTTGTGATATCCCTCCCATCAAAGGCTCAGCTTGTGTTAGTGTACAGCCTGCAACATCTACACTGTTTTAGTATGCAAGACTACCGGTAGTAGACATAGCTTTATATTGCACCTAATGATTCTCTATTAATCTATGAATTATTTTCTACTTGTTTCAATTACAGATCAATTAATATCTTGCTTATACTTAATGATCAAGTAAATTCAGTACACTACCAAGGACTAGACGGTCCATACAGTTGTCTATTTTCCACCTCCCTAGACATCTCTGCAAAGGTTTTTTGCAACAGGCAGTGGTACTGGAGGCTCACTGATTCCCATGATGGGAACTACTCTCTGCTGTTTTATAGGGATTACTACTATGGCAAAAAGGACTTGCGACACATGCTACTGACACTCTTGTAACGTACCTGCTTTGACAGCATTTAGATAGAACAAACTGAAACAGAAGTCAGTTATCTCCTTCCTCATTTAACACCATTTGGTTCACTGTCATACAATTCTGCAGTTTATCTTAGACCTACTAGCACATACACAGCACTTTTTGTCTCTCTGAACACACCTACAATTGATATATCATTAGAAAGATGAACTTAACCTGTCATGGAAAGTGCAATATACCACCTGACAAAGGATACAAGGTAGGTGATCCAGCCACAGGTTCAGCCAGACTTTACTGACTAGCTGCAGTAATGATTACTACAGTATAATACTTTACAATTTTAATTTTACTGGTTGTCACATATTTTTAGAACTTGTTACCCCACCTAAACATGGCAAACAGCCATCTACTTATATCACAGATAAAGTGATGCACTAATAGTTATTCTGAGTCAGGGAGAATATAAAAGTGTTTGTATCAATTTGGCACTAGCCACACAGGTTAGGAATATAGCACATAAGCTATAACCTATTAGCTACCAACAGGAGTAGATATGCAGAACAGGTATGAAAGATGAGACTTATCCTACCGTAGCTTAGATGAACAGCCTATGACCCTAGCTTGAGTGAACTGACAAGGATCTCTGTGTTAAAGTATACTGCATATCATATAAACTGGATTTATGTGATGAAGCTCTTTCAAGGGCAAAAGTACTCATTGATTTGTTTTTCAATGAAGTCGTTTTGATTTCTAAACAAGTTATAAATGCCTGATCACTCTGAAGTCTCAGCTGAGCTTGTCTACAGGGCACGTTTTTTTTTTCCTGATTTCTTAGCATTCTCAGCCAGCAGCTTTGTTGATCACAAGTACAAGTTTCCCTCTGAGATTATATATCTCTATATTATATCTACATATCTCTCTATATATTTATATCTTACACACACACACACATATATATATATATATATATATATATATATATATATATACATTTACATACACACACACACACACACACACACACACACACAATCTACTTCAGTAGGTCGACTGACCCGAACACCGAAGCCCAGATACCAGAGACGAAAGCACGGAACAGCTCAGGATACCAAATTAACAAGTCTAGTCTGCAAAGCTAAGGAGAGGATCATAATGGAGCTCATAAACAAAGATATATGTCAAGGGAAGATCATGCCTTTGAACTTAAATAGTCACCAAGGCCATTGATGACTACTTCTCAGAACCTGATCATGAAGGGATCACATCCAGATGTATCTCACTCACCAAAAGGATAAAGGACTCCCAAAATCTGTCATATGCTGCCAGATTGAAGAAACTCCAGCTCTATTCAGTGCATACCCGTCTGCTCAGAGGTGACATGTGCCTGACATACAAGGCCATGTCCAACCCGAATTAATGGACATGCTCCACCTCAAAAATCCAAATCCACCAAAACCACTAGAGCAAGCGACTTAAACCTTAGCGGATATATATAGGGCGTGCTGGAGAGGAGGGATTATCACTCAGAGACTCCCTATGCTGTGGAAAATAAAAATCCCGTCCATGTGAGGCAGAGCAGAAATCTAGACCTGTGGATGGGAGATCGTAGGTTTACCCCGGGAATCATCTCTGGGTCACTGCTGGACAGAGGCACAACAAACTAATGGGCACAGTATTTTTTCATATAAGGGGTGTAAGTAACACATTTATTTAGGCTTATAAGCTTATAAATGGGCAGATAGCCTAGTATAAACCTATGAACCTATGAACCTATGAACCTATAAATGTACAAAACACCACACCAGGAAAACAATAAGTTGTCTACCACCACCACAAAAACAAACGACACTAAATTCAACCCATCCAAGTGGGGGGCTTCACCCTCCCTACATCTTACTTAAATATACCAACTCTGAGATCGCACTACAGTGTGGAAAAGGACAAAGGTCACTATGTTGGTCAACTGACTCTTTTCCAGTGTTAAACTTCCAAAGTTTTGCCGTTTGGTATCCTGGTCTGTTCATGCTTCTGTCTCAGGTATCTGGGCTTCAGTGTTCAGGTAAGTCAATACTGAAGTAGATCCATATATATATGTATATATGTATATATATATATATATATATATATATATATATATATATATATATGTGTATATATATATATATATATATATATGTATATGTATATATATATATATATATATATATATATATATATATATATATATATATATATACACACACACACACACACATGCGCGCAATATATATCTATATATACATACATACATACACACACGCACACAAATATATCTAATAATAAAATGAGAGGAAGGGGGTTCCCAAATGGTGTGTACTCTGAACAGTATGCCAGAAATATCAGCACTGGATCCTGAGAGGAGTCAGACAGAAAAAGAATGAACACTCATTCACTCTGACAGCTGAATGCTTCCCTCTCAGGATATGCTGCCACAAGAAGACAGAGTGGGGGGGCAGACTTTTTGAAAGCTGGCCGGTACTGGGTTACTTTGGCACATAAGCCAAAATACTGCTGAGACATGGGAACGATGAACATGAGCAAGAGTGAAATAATGGAGCATTCTAAGGCAAGCTGGACACAAGGTTGCTGTGGACATCTGGATCAAGAAGCTACCATGTAGTGGGCAAAGAACAATGGAATAAACACTACAATGTGATGCAGTAATAAGTATCAAATATTCTGAACTATGCCAGAAATAATACAAAATCTGTTAAACCTGAACTTGTGGTACACTGCATTTAAGGAATTAAACCAGGACAGATATGGCAAGTTGAATTTATTCGGCCACTACTTTTAGGTTATGCTGGACACTTGTCCTGGCCTGTTGCTGGCTGTATTCAGTAAGAAAACAAACCAACACACCACACAAAGAACTAGAGAAGTTATGCCCCATAAATGGTATCCCTAAGGGAACAAAGTGATCAAGAATTTAATTTCACCAGTTTGGAAATGCAGCAATCTGTGAAAACACAGTAAAATGGGTCTTGCACATTCCTAATCATCCTCAGGATGCAAGCATAACTGAAAAAGTACAGTTTTGTACCTACCATAAATGTAGATGTTCGAGTATTCACACTGCTGCAGTCATCACACTTGGTTATCCTGCCGTCAGGCAGTCCCGCAGTCGGCCAGAATTCCAAAGTCCTGGTCCGGCGTCGGTTGCTGTCGCTTCCTCCCTGACGTCAGTGGGCCAGGGGTATATAGTATGCATCCAACGCCATTTTCTTCAGTTTTTCTTGTCCCAGATGTCAGGTGCCCCCAGTAGGTAGGCAATAGATATTGCTAATAAAAAATATACATATAAAATAAAAACAATACCTTCAGTTACCAGCAAATACACCCCAAAGGTTGTATAGGATAGATAGGTATAGATAAGTCCAGCTGGTTCAGAGGGGATGGAGGGAGGGTAACCTAGACTGCAGCAGTGTGAACACTCGAACATCTACATTTATGGTAGGTACAAAACTGTACTATGTTCATCGTGTTACACTGCTGCAGTCATCACACTTGGGTAGAATCCCAAAGCTAAGGCTGGGTGGCTGGTCTATAAAGAATTAGGATTGGCTATGAGGCCCTGCAAAACTGCAGTGGCAAATCCTGCTCTGGATTTAGAGTAAAGAGGCAGGTGGTGATGCTTGGTAAAGGTGTGCACTGAACTCCAAGTTGCAGCCTCCAAAATTTCCTTGGTAGGTACTCCTTTGAGAAAGGCTGTTGAAGTGGTTGTTGCCCTGGTGGAATGTGGCCTAATGTTATTAGGGACTGATTTTCCATGCTGTGTGTAGCAATACCGAATACAGTGTCCTATCCATTTGGATATAGTCTGTTTTGAGATAGCCTTGCCCTGTGATCCTGCAGCATATGCTACAAACAAACAGTTGTTCAGTTTTCCTGAAAGCTTTTGTTTTGTCCAAGTAGAAGCGTAGCTGCCTGTGTATGTCCAAAGAATGCAGAAATCTCTCCCCTTTATTCTGGGGATTTGGATAAAAAGTTGGCAAATGGATGGTTTGGTTAAGAGCCACACTAGATACCACCTTTGGCATAAAGGTAGGATTTGTCCTTAAAGATAACCTGTCCTGATGAAATATTATAAAAGGTTCCACTGCCATTAATGCTTGTAGCTCTGAGACTCTTCATGCTGAAGTTACTGCCAGGAGCAGAGCTGTTTTCCATGATAAAAATTTTAGATCAGCTGTATTGGCTGGCTCAAAATGTGGTAGGGTCAGTTTTTCCAAAATGAAATTAAGGTCCCAAGTTGGTGTTGGTGCTCTCCGTGGCGGTCTTATGTTTTCAGCTCCTCTGAGGTACTGCTTTAGTAAGGGATGAGAGAATAAAGGAGGATCCGTGTTGTAATGTGCTGAAATGGCAGAGGCGTGGATCTTAATTGATGAAAAGGATAGGCCTCTGTCCAGCATCTCAGTTAACTATTGTAAAATCTGAGGAATATTTGGAACAAGAGGGTCAAGGCTTTGAGCCTGGTTCCAGGCGCAGAATCTCTTCCATTTTTCTGAGTAAGCTTTCCTGGTGCTAGGCCTCCTGGCCTCCAAAATGACATCCATAACAGCTTTAGAGAGAGGTGTTGCCTGTTTGACTAAGGTATCTGCCATGCAGCCAGGTTTAGGGTTTTGAGCTGACCGTGCAGGATCTGATTGTTTTGTTGAGTCAGATGATGTGGAATTTGGGGCAAAATCCATGGTGGGCCCTGAGCCAAGTTCCTTAGGATAGGGTACCAGTGCTGGCGTGGCCAGTCTGGAGCAATCAGGATCATCTGTGGTTTTTCTTGTCTGGTTTTTAGGAGTACCTTTGAAAGGACAGGCAGTGGTGGGAAGGCATACACTTTTAGGTTTTTCCAGCTGAACTGAAGAACATCCACTTTCCATGCTTGTTTGTGATAAGTCCTTGTGCAGAATTTCTGTAGTTGGCAATTCAGTGGGGAGGCACAAAGATCTATGTCTGGGCATCCCCATTTTTGCGTTATCATGCTGAAGATTTGTGGATTCAATTTCCATTCGTGAGGGTCCATGATATTTCTGCTTAGGTCGTCTGCCAGAGTATTTTTCTTTCCTGGCAGGAATTGTGCTTGCAGGTGAACTTAGTACATTAGAGCTGTGTTCCACAAGGTCATGGCTTGCCTGCACAGGGGATAAGAATGAGTGTCCCCTTGCTTGTTTATGTACCACATTACTGTGGTGTTGTCTGTCTTTAGTAATAGTTGTCCTGGATGTAGAAGGTCCTTGAAAGCTGTTAGGGCATTTTGAACAGCCAACATCTGAAGATGCATCTGGTCTGTGGTCTACATGCCCTGAATGCATTTTCCTGCCATGTGTGCTCCCCAGGCGTAATCCAAAGCATCTGTTGTTAGAGTTTGCCTGGGTGTGGGTTGGGTAAAAGGCTGACCCTTGTTTAGGTGACATGCCTGTGCCCACCATCAAAACTACTGTTGTAGGCAGGGAATCATTGATATTACTGCTTCTAAACTGTGAGAGTGATGAATCCAAACACTTTTTAGGTACCATTGTAATTTCCTCATATGCAGTCTGGCATATGGTATTAGTAGTATGCAGGATGCCATGAATCCCAGGGCCTGCAGAATTTTTCTTGCAGGGAGATGGGACTTTTTTGCTAGTAATTGAAAATATTGAGTTAGTTGAACTTGTTTGTCTGGCGTGAGGTAAGCCATCTGGGCCGTTGTATTTAAGCTGGCACCCAGGAATGTAATCTGTTGTGAGGGTACTAGTTTTGACTTCTTTTCGTTTACTGTGTACCCTAGAGAAATTAGCAACTTTTTCACAAATGCCAGATGCTGTAGAAGAATGTCCTTTGTCTCAGCTTGAATGAGGCAGTCGTCCAGGTATGGATATATTTGAATTCCTTTTTGTCTGCAAAATACAATTACTGGTGCCAGGCACTTTGTGAAGACCCTGGGCGCAGTAGATAAGCCAAAGGGCAGTGCAGAGAATTGGTAGTGCACAGTACCAGCTTTGAATCTGCGGTATCTTCTGCAATTTTGTCTGATAGGGACATGCAGGTATGCCTCTTTGAGGTCCAGATTAACAAGCCAAGCCTTCTTGCCCAGCATGGGTAGAAGTTGCTGTAATGTCAACATTTTGAATTTCGGAATATCCAGGTAAGTATTCAGAATTGAAAGTTCTAGTATGGGCCTCCATGCTTTGTCCTTTCTGGGGACCAGGAAGAGTCTTGAGTAAAATCCTTGTCCTTGTTCCTGTTGTGGTACTTTTTGAATAGCTCTCATGTCCATGAGGGCTGAAATTTGTTTTTGTGCCTCTGCCCATTGATTTTGTGGCAGGTCTGGCATACCTTTTAGCTTTGGTAAAGTATGAAAGTGGAATCTGTAAACTTGAGAGACAATATTCAGAACCCATTTGTCTTGGGTGATTGTTTGCCAGTTTTGAAAGAAAAGTGCTAATTTTCCCCCTAAGGGGGATTCCAAAAGGGACGTGCTTGGCGTACGAAGAGGAAGTCATTGTGACTGTTTCCTGTAAGGTTGAGACTTGTCCTCACCTACTTTTGGGGTTGAGGTGCCCCACTGTCATTGTCTGTTTGAGCCTTGGGGTTGAGATCTGCCTCTTGGGCGTCTGTATCTGCCTCTCTGTGGCTTGTCTGACACTGGAAAGGATCAATTCTTTGTTGGCCAATTTCTACTAAAGCGAGGTGGCTGCACCTGTAAGAAATCCTTGACTGTTTGCATAGATTTAGTTTTATCCTCCATTTTCTTTAACACCTCTTCTGCCTTAACACCAAACAAGGTATCATGCTGTAAAGGAGCATCCAATAATTTTGCCTTAACATGATCAGGTAAACTCTGTTCTTTTAACCAAGCATGTCTTCGAATAACAGAACCTGTAACTCCGGCCCTACAAAAGGCCTCTAAAGAATCAAAACCACATTGCAGAGTATGTTTTCCCACTTGTTCAACTGCATGCAATAAATCCTGCATTTCTTTACAATCTGGAGCTTCTGAGCTTGCAAGCATTTTCTGTTTTAACTGAGCCATTAAATATTGTTGGTACTTAAGCATGTGAAACTGGCAATTTAAAGCTCTTACTGCTAAAGTTGCAGACGTGTATACTTTCTTCCCCCATCTATCCAAAGCTCTGGAATCTCTGTCAGAGGGTACTGGATTTTTCGCACTGGAAGTCTGAACCCCTTTTGGGTCCTGGGAAATAGTTTCTGGATCAGCAGAAGGGTTTTTGTAAAGGAACTTCTGAGAGTCAGGGACTCTATAATACCTATCTGGCTTGGCTGGAGCAGGGGGTAAAGAGTCAGGAGATAAGCTGGATTCAAAGAACACATCATCCACAATATCTAGCACAGGCGGAATAGCCAGGGGCCTGTGCTGAGGAAATCCCTGAGCCTTTTCTTGGATTCAGAGTAATCCTGACTTTCCCAATGGAAATGTTCCCTCATGGTATGTAAAGTTTCCCCAAAAGAATAATCCTCAGGAGGAGAGGCTGAAGGGATAGATTCTTCAGCATCAGAGTCCTCGTAGGGGAGTAGAGAATATCCCTGGTCTGAAGAGGAATCAGAGGAAATGGAAACCTGATCAGAGGAGTCATAATCTGTATCCTGCCTAGGCTTTTTCTCAGGAGGGGGATGGGAACCCCTGATTAGAGTAATGAGGTCTTCAGCCATTTTAAGCATCTGTTTCTTAGGCATGGAGGACTGTCCAGGAGAATGCTGTACTTGTTTCTTTGTCTTTAATGGTACCTTTGTCCTGGCTGTTGATTTTATGGTAAGTTGTGAAGGTCTGAAAACACCCTCAGAAGCCGATGCCTGCTCAGCAGCTCCAGACCCATCTGAGGGATTAGTTTCCGTAGGTCCAATACCTTGAGTTTCCAGAGGCCTAGTTGTCTCCACGTGGGAGTCGGAAGCGGCCTGTGGCTCTGAGGTAGCGGGTGTCAGGGGCTGCGAAAGCGCCTCACTGAGCACCGGCGACTGGCCTAGAAGAGGTTTCTTCGTCGGTGTTGGACCTCGGATGCCTGTCCTTATCATTGTCTTTGCGTTTTTTCAGTATTGAGGTCGTCGGCTGATCCGACGGCATAGTATAATTGAACCTTCGGCCAAAGTAGTGTAAAGCAAAATCAAAACGTCTTTTTATAGTGCGTTGGTTAAATCTAGCACAAAACTGACAGCTAGTGACGTCATGATCAGGGCCTAGGCAAGGAATACAGTAAGAGTGGAAGTCCTTATGAAGTATTTGCTTCCCACAAAAGCAATTATTAACAATTATTAACTTTTTCTGACATCGGTCTGAGGCAAGAAAAAGGTTTCCCCAATGGGGTACTTAGCTTTATTGAAGACTTCGGATCTGAAATTCGACTTCGAAAATCTCAGGAGTCGGCCGACCGGCACTTGCGAACTGCTTCTGCTTCGGGCACCGCGCGGCAAGAAAGACTGAAGAAAATGGCATCAGATGCATACTATATACCCCTGGCACACTGACGTCAGGGAGGAAGCGACAGCAACCGACGCTGGACCAGGACTTTGGAACTCTGGCCGACTGCGAACTGCCTGATGGCAGGATAACCAAGTGTGATGACTGCAGCAGTGTAACACGATGAACATCATGAATGGACTGCAGAAAAAAAAAAACAGACAGGAAAAACACAAATACTGGAAGTCTTAATTGTTAATGCAAACAGCGGGCCAAGTAAACAGACCATGAAGAAAACAAGGAGTTCCATTATAGCTGCATATGAACTATGGAATAAGCAATAAAAAGTTATGCATTTAGCATAATATGTTCTATCTCTGTTGTGGATTTTCATTCTTCCTCAACCATCGAGTCTGGATCTGATCTTCAGATCCAACTTGGCCAATGTTATACCTCATGGCCAACTAGAACTCTCAAGCTCCTCCCTATCCATAATGCACTAACCCCTAACATACCTCAGATCTTGTTTGCTAGTTGATATAAATAGCAACTATATGAACAGTGTTTCTAATAAAGGAAACCAATATCTGGAGCTCCACAGAAGTGGTGTCTTAATAGCATCTCATTCTTCCTGAAGTCCAAAATGTCAAAGGCTGGGGGTGGGAAGTTGGGGAAGAATGAAAATGGACAACTCAAATGGAACATTATGGTAAGTAAATAACTTCTTTATCTGATGTTGTCAATGTTCATTCATTCCTCAACAACTGGGACAGAGTCCCCCAGCTACTTTATATCCCAGGCGGACTCTAAGGAAAGATATTCCTGAGCATGGCTGAACCAAAGGCTGCTCTGTCCCTCAAGACCAGATACAATTTGTAATGAGTAATAAAAACAGGAGGATTAACCCAAGAAGCAGCTGTGCAAATGTCATTCTTGGAATGGCTGGATAAAAATACTGATGAGGTTGCCATAGACCTTGTAGAGTAAGATTTTCAAAGTTTTGGTAATGGAATCCCCAATTTATTACAGACAAAGGCTATGCAGTCTGCAATCCATCATGCCAAAGTCACTTTCGTGACAGACTTGCCCAATTTGTCTGCAAAATATATGAATAATTGATCAGATTTTCTAATGTCTTTTGTTCTGTGCAAGTAAAAACCCAGCTGTCTATGAACGTCTAGTAAATGCAACACGTATTCACCTTTGTTTTCAATCTTGGGAAGAAATTGGGCAAGTTAATAGACTGATACTGACTTCTGACACAACCTTAGGAAGGAAAGGAGGATTAATTCTTAACGTCACCCTATCCTTACAGAAAACCAAGTAGGTAGGTTTAGAGGATAATCCTTAGAGTTCTGAATTTCTCCTGGTACAATTAATGGCCACTAGAAACAGGTTCCTTCATGACAAAAATTTAAGATCACATTTTGGAGCTCGTTCAAACGGGAAATGTATTAAGGCCTGCAGAATAAGGTTCAAATCCCATGGAGGAGTGGGATCTTTTTAAGGTGGTCTAAGTAAAAAAATAGTACCTCTTAGAAAGGCCTTGCACATCCTTGCAGAAGATAAAGCACTGTCAGCTGCTATATGAAAGCTAGAGATTGCTGCCAACTGAACCTTAGAAAAGCTAGCTTTTTCATTTACAATTTCTGCCAAAAAATCTAGTACACTTTGTGGAGGGGCTGAAAAGGGATTGACAGTTTTTTGATGCACCCAAAAAACAAATTTCTTTCACATACTCTTGTAGATTTTCCTACTGGATGCTTTGGAGGAGGACAAAAAGACATGATGGACATTGGATGAGAGCACAGACTGACTGGCTATTAACGGATGTAGAAAACCTTGCAGTCAGCTTTAGGTTTGAGATATCTGGGTGAACTATGTCCATCAGGTGAGACAGTAAGTCTGGAACTGGATCCAGAATCCAAGGTGGTTAACTTAGATGAGGCCAACCGAAGGGGAACCCAACTTGTTGAAGCCAGTAAGCTGCAACGAGGATGACTTTGTTACTCTTCGATCTTAAAGCTTTCTGTATGAATTTGGGAATCAAAGGAGTTGATGGATAGGCATAGAGAAGACCTTTGAGCCAATCATGGAGCAGTGTCTCCCCTCAGTGATACCCCCAGAGGGGGGATTAGGGCAAAGAAGCTGCTGCATTTGTTGTTTAGGGGAGAAGCAAAAAGATTGCAGCAAGGCTTGCCCCACTGATACAAGATTACCTCTGTCACTTTTCTGCTGAGAGACCACTCGTGAGGTGTAAAACTAGACCTGCTCAATTTGTCTGCTATCACGTTGGACTTTCCTGGAATATGTGTTGCTATCAGAAAGGGACTAGATGAGATTGCCCATTGCCACATGTGAGGCTGTCAGCATAGCTATCTGGAATTTTGTAAATAATCATATACCATTTGTAAATATTAATATGATTTATATGCGTGTCTTACAAATATGAGAGAACTATATGCGGTGTGTATATTAAACTACTAATGCAGAAGTGTGTGTTGAACTGTATGTTCTATACTGAGCTTCAAGAATGTAACCACAGTGTACCCTACTGGAAAAGAACAGAGTTAACTTGCAAACTCTAAGAAAATAAGTGAATTGTTTTCCGATTGTGTTTATCTCTCAGTTTCACTGAAGGAGACAGGACGTCTACAGCTAGAAGTTTCTATTATCTTGAAACAGAAATAATTACTAGGTTAAAATGTAGAAGTTTTTAACTGTTTTACGTCTTCCAGTTTTAGGCAAACTTCTGAGAGATATGTACTTCTCACACAGAGATGCTAAAAATTCTGCTGGTATCTGGTTAGCCTGGGAACTGAAGGCAGGTGATAAATAGTAATGTCATCCAGCTGACCCAGCAGTAATGTTTTGATATTAATTTGGGAACTCTCTCAGAGACTGTGCATTTTGTATCTTGTCTTGGAAATGCAAACATCCATTCCGCAATTCTCATCTGCATTTGCCTTGCTCTGTAAGTTATTTAAGCATAGTATTTCTTTTAGAGATAGTTAGGAATATAGTGAAGATTAGTTTTGATGTTTTCTGTATTTGAGACTGTCCTGCAATGCTGTTTATTTCCTGTGATTCTGAACTCTGTAGTCACTGTGTTGAGTTACTGAGTACTGTCTTGTTCTTTTATTATTTATTATTAAATATATTTAAACCTTTTAATGGTGGCTGGTTTGTTCAGAGATATTTAAGCTCTTAAAGTACTTGCATATGTATTTGGTGACACTGTATGGACCACTCCAATAGCCTGGAAAGTCTTGGTCATACCATTTGAATAATAGTAACATTACACAGTAGAATTGATCACTCTTTGTAAGATCCTTGTATAGCAGCTGATAAAGAGCTGGTAGGTGGCAGTAATAATAAGAAGTTATGTACCTACCATAACGTTCCAGGTTAGTTGTCTTCTCGCCTTCTTTCTTGCTGGATGGGTTCGGAGCCGATCCTTGGCTCCGACTCCGCCAATACTAAAGCTCGAGAGCTAATTCCACCGGCTCGAGGCTCCCCTATATCCCACAATGCTAGGCGGTAACTACTCAGATCTCATTTGATAGCTAGACCAAGCAATTCTAGTCTCCATAGCATGGAGAAGGGTAACCCACCTCTATATAAACCAGAGTGTAAGGTATCCCAGACCTAACAAAAGGGGAAATAGAGGTGGTAGAACGTGTGGGAATGAAACTCTTCCAGAGGAAGATCACAAAATGAATTCCTATCGGTCTGTCCAGGCTTGGGGGAAGGAGGGTTGGACGCAAGAAAGAAGGCGAGAAGAAGACAACTAACATGGAACGTTATGGTAGGTACATAACTTAATGTTGTTGTCTATCTCGCCTTCATTCTTGCTGGATGGGACCGTCCCTAGCACCTTATCCCGGTGGCCTATCGGAACAGACTCTTGAGAACAGTGGAACCAAAGTTGGCACGGTTTCTGGAGACCATGTCCAATTTGTAATGTGAAATGAAGGTATGAGGAGAAGCCCAAGTGGCTGCTGCACAAATGGAATCTATTGGCAGCCTGTCCTGAAAAGCTATGGATGTAGCTAATGCCCTAGTTGAATGAGCTCTAGGTCTTGAAGGTAGTTTTTGATGCCTGATCTCATAGATGAAGGTAATTGTAGAGGTGAGCCATCTAGAAAGGGAAACGTTAGTAACTGGAAGGCCCAATTTCCCTTCCGCATAGGATAGAAAAAGCTGATCAGATTTCCTGAATTGTTTAGTCCTGTCTAAATAATATCTAAGTTGGCGGTGAACATCCAGAAAATGTAGCTTTTGTTCCGACCTGTTGGAATAGTTAGGGAAAAAGACGGGGAGATCAATAGTTTGGTTTAGGTTTGTTTGAGAGGAAACCTTAGGTAAAAAGGATGGATTAGTACAGAGGGATACCCTATCTTTGTGAAACACTAAGTAAGGAGGGCGACTGCACAGAGCATGGAGTTCAGATACCCTTCTCACTGAAGTTATGGCTACTAGAAAAAGTGTCTTCCATGAAAGCAACTTCAGAGAACATGAAGCCGCTGGTTCGAAAGGGGGAAGGATTAAGGATGCCAGAACCAAGTTCAAGTCCCATTGAGGCAGGGGATCTTTGATTGGAGGTTTGAGAAGAAAAACGCCCCTTAAAAAGGCTTTGCAGAGCTTGTGAGCCATGATGCTAGACTCCGAGACACCTACATGATAATTAGATAGAGCAGCCAACTGAACTCTAATGGTAGATGAAGAAGAGCCTAAATGAAAGAGTTCTGCTAGAAAGTCTAGAATAGACTGTATAGGTGCAGTGAAGGGATCTATATTTTTTGATGTTGCCCAAAAGGAGAAGCATTTCCATTTGCTACTATAAATCTTCCGGGTAGAAGATTTATGAGAGGCTATCAAGATATCTCGGACCAAGTGAGATATTAAGGGAAGCCTGGCTAAGGTCGGAATCGAAGAAAAGTACAGTTTTGTACCTACCATAAATGTAGATGTTCGAAGATCCACATTGCTGCAGTCCTTACTTATGGGTAGTCCGCTGTCCTCGGTCGGCCCGAATACCAAAGTATTAGGCTGACGTCGGTCATGGGCGCACAGCCCTGACATCAGAGCGTCAGGGTATAAAAGCGCATGACCGACGTCATATCCTCAGTCTTTTCTTGCCCCAGATGTCAGAAGGCCCTAAAAGAAAGGCCACAGCCAAAAAACAGAGAACCTCCCCCAAAAGATATGCACAACTACAGCCATCACCCAAACCATATAACCATGCTAAGCTACAGAGGGAAGGAGGGAGGATTGGACTGCAGCAATGTGGATCTTCAACATCTACATTTATGGTAGGTACAAAACTGTACTATGTTCTTCATCTCACATTGCTGCAGTCCTTACTTATGGGTAGAATCCCAAAGCAACGGAAAGGGCGGTTGGAAAAATCATAAAGCAGTAGGGCAGCTAAAATGCCCTGTAATATTGCAGTGGCAAATCCAGCCCTAGATTTATAATAAAGAGGAAGGTGGTAATGTTTAGAAAAGTATGTACTGAACTCCAAGTGGCTGCTTCCAAAATATCCTTTGTAGCTACCCCTTAGAAAGGCAGTAGAAGTTGCAGTAGCTCTAGTGGAATGAGGTCTGATTCCAGCCGAATCTCCTTACCATTATGGGAATAACAAAAGAAATACAAAACCCAATCCATTTAGAAATAGTTTGTTTTGAAACAGGTCTACCCTGTGAACCCAAAGCAAAGGAAACAAACAACTGCTGAGACTGTCTGAACTCCTTGGTTCTGCTCAAATAATAACGCAACTGCCTGTGAATATCCAAAGTATGCAAAATCTTCTCCCCTTTATTTTGAGGATTTGCATAAAAAGTAGGCAAATGAATAGTTTGGTTTAAGGCCACACTAGAAACCACTTTAGGCATAAAGGAAGGATTAGTACGCAAAGATACCCTATCCTTATGAAAAATCAAGAAAGGCTCCACTGCCATAAGGGCCTGCAATTCAGAAACCCTTCTTGCAGAAGTAATGGCCAACAAAAGCAGTTTTCCATGATAAATACTTTAATTCTGCAGTAGCTGCAGGCTCAAAAGGTTGTAGAGTAAGCTTTTCCAACACAAAATTGAGATCCCAAGTAGGAGTAGGAGCTCTACGGGGGTCTTATGTTCTTTGCCCCTCTGAGAAACTGCTTAAACAAAGGATGAGAGAATAAAGGAGGGTCACAGTCATAGTGAGCCGAAATGGCTGCGGCATGAACCTTTATGGAGGAGAAGGACAAACCTTTGTCTAATAACTCAGTACGATATTGTAAGGAAGCACTCAAATTAGGCTTGGAAATATCAAAGTCCTTCCCTTTGCTCCAAATAAAAAATCTCCTCCATTTATCAGCATAAACTTTCCATGTACTAGGCCTTCTGGCCTCCAAAATAACCTTCAAAACTTGTTGTGGAAGCTGAGAACCTCCAGAATTCAAAACAGAATATGCCAGGCTGTTAGATGCAGAGACTGAATTCTGACATTGAGAAAGTGATTGCCCTCCTGAGACAAAAGGTGTGGAATCAAAGGCAGAGGCCATGGAGGCTTCCGGACCAAACTCCTCAGTAGTGGGTACCAGTGTTGTCGAGGCCAATCCGGTGCTATCAGGATCATGGATGGCTTGTCTTGTCTGGCCTTCAAGAGAACCTTGGGCAGAAGAGGTAGAGGTGGAAAGGCATATACATGAAGACTGTTCCAACTGAATGACAGAGCATCCACCTTCCAAGCTGTGGGATGAAACCTTCTTGTGCAAAACTTTGGCAACTGGTAATTTAGTGGAGAAGCGAACAGATCTATGTCTGGAGTTCCCCATGCCACTGTCAACTTTTGAAATACCTGAGGATCCAATTTCCACTCGTGAGGATCCACTATTTGTCTGCTCAATACATCTGCTAAGGAGTTCTGTGCTCCTGGCAGAAACCTTGCCTGAAGATTGAGGTTGTAACTGAGAGCTGTCTCCCACAAAATCATCGCTTGCCTGCAAAGAGGGTAAGAATGAGTTCCCCCTTGCTTGTTGATGTACCACATGACAGTTGTGTTGTCTGTTAGAATCAACACCTGCCCTGGGTGAAGTAAATCCTTGAAAGCCATAAATGCAAATTGTACTGCTAACATCTCCTTCAGGTTGATATGCAAATGTTGAAGTCTGGCAGGCCACGTGTCTTGCACCCATTTTCCATCGAGGTGTGCTCCCCAAGCCTTGTCCAAGGCATCCGTCATTAGAATCTGACTCGCCTCTGGTCGGGTCACAGAGAGTCCCTTGTTTAGGTGACATTCCTGAGCCCACCACAAAAATTCCTTCTGAATGCAAGGTATTATCTGAATGACAGTGTCTAGATCCTGGCAGTGTTGTGTCCATAGATTTTTGAGATACCATTGAAGCTTCCTCATATGCAATTTGGCATTGGGAAGCACCAGAATACAAGATGCCATGAACCCCAAGGCTTGAAGGACTGTCCTTGCAGTCAGCCTGGACTGTAGAGACATTTGTTGGAAATAACGTGAAAGACTTTTCTGTTTGTCCGGGGTCAACAGGCCATCTGGGAAGCTGTATTCAGTCTCACACCCAGAAAGCACATGTCCTGAGAGGGTACTAGACTGGACTTTGTTTCGTTCACAGAATACCCTAGGCATCTTAACACTACCATCACATACTGTAGATGTTGAAGAAGCTCGTCCTTGTCTTGTGCCATAATCAGGCAATCGTCCAAATAAGGATAAATTTGTATTCCTTCCATCCTGAAAAAGGCTATCACTGGAGCCAGAACCTTTGTGAACACTCTGGGCGCAGCAGATAAGCCAAAGGGCAATGCAGAGAACTGATAATGTAAATTCCCAGCTCGAAAACGCAGGTACTTCCTGCAACTGGGCCTGATAGGAACATGAAGATAAGCCTCTTTTAGATCCAAAGTTACCATCCAGTGATCTTTTCCCAGGAGAGGCAAAAGCTGTTGTAATGTCAACATTTTGAACTTTGGAATGTCCAAATAAGTGTTGAGGAGAGATAAATCCAAAATCGGTCTCCACGTGTTCCCTTTCTTTGGTACTAGAAACAGGCGGGAATAAAACCCTAGACCCACTTCTGAAGGAGGTACTGGCTGTATGGCTCCCATGTGAAGAAGTAAAGAAATCTGTTTGTGAGCCTCCATCCTTTGTCGAGGAGGAATGTCTGGCATACCTTTGAAAGGAAGCAAAGTATGGAAATAAAACTTGTAACCTTTGCTTATAATGTCCAACACCCATTTGTCTTGGGTGATTAAAAACCAATTTTGCTTGAAGAGAGCTAGTTTTCCTCCCAAAGGAGCTACCAGGCAAGAAGGATCTGGTAGCTGAAAATGCAGGTCATTGGGCCTGTTTACGAAAGGACTGGCCCCTACCCTCACCAACAGATTGAGCAGGCGAACTCCATGTTCTAGGCCTAAAGGTACTCTGAGCCCTGCCCCTACCCCTCCTAGATCTACCCCTAGACTGGGAATCAGAAGAAGGGTACGTCCACCCCTTAGCAGGCCAATTTCTACTAAACTTAGGAGGTTGAACCTGCAAAAAATCTTTAACAGTCTGCATAGACTTAGCCTTGTCCTCCATTTTCTTCAAAACAGACTCCACAGGAGGACCAAACAAAACTTCGGACTGTAAAGGACCATCCAGAATTCTAGACTTAACATGCTCAGATAAATTCTGATCCTTAAGCCAGGCATGCCTACGAAGAACTGAACCAGTGGCAGCCACTCTCGAAGAAGCCTGCAAAGCATCAAAGCCACACTGCAAAGAATGTTTCCCCACCTGCTCAGAAACATGCACCAAATCTTGCAATTCTTTACACTCAATGCCCTCTGCCAAAGCATCCACTTTAGATTTTAGCTGAGAGAGGAGGAAATTCTGATATTTCAACATATGAAACTGGCAATTTAAAGCCCTCATTGCTAAAGTAGAAGAGGTGTACACCTTCTTACCCCATCTGTCCAAAGCTCTAGCTTCCTTATCTAGAGGAACCGGATTCTTTACAACAGAAGCCCTAACACCCTTAGGCCCCTGACTAATAGTTTCCGGGTCCGCCCTAGGACTCTTATATAGGTATTTATGAGCCTCAGGTACCCTATAATACCTATCCGGTTTAACTGGTGCAGGAGGCATAGAATCTGGATTGAATGAGGCCTCCAAAAAAACATCCTGAACAACATCCAAAACAGGAGGAATAGCCAGGGGTCTGTGCTGTGGTAAAAACAAGAACTCTCAAAGCCTCTTTCTGGAATCTGAGTAATCCTGTCCTTCCCACTTAAAATGTTCCCTCATAGAGTGTAAGGTTTCTGAAAATGAAAAATCCTCTGGAGGGGAAGCAGGAGGAGTAGAATCTTCTGCATCGGAATCCGAATAAGGAGGAAAATCTTGAATATCTTCAGCAGAAGACTCAGAATCATCTGAGGCCTGCTCCAAAATTTCCAACTCTGGCTCTACCCTGGGCCTCTTATCAGGAGGGGGCATGGAACCTCTAATTAAAGAAATCAAATCTTCTGCCATCTTAAGCATATGCTTCTTAGGTACAGACCCTGAAGAACCAGAACTAACTCCAGAAGAAGGCAAAACAGACCTGCCCTTAGAAGGAGCCCTAGAAACAGAAGCAGAAGGCCTAACCCCCTTAGACAAAGAAGGGAGAATAGTAACCTGAGAGGCCCCTTCAGCCTGACCTGACTCCTGTGAGGCCACATCCTGTAAAATCAAGGTTTCCCCTGAGACTCAACAGAAACTTCAGCTGGCTCCACCTGTTCCACTGCAGTCTCTAAAGGACCGGCGTCCGAAATGGACAAATCATCCTGTCTAGGCTTTACAGATTTGTCTTTACGCTTCTTGGAAGCGGCCGGAGGATCCGACGGTATATTATAATTACACCTTTGCCAAAGACTAACCTAGCGCAATCTAGCCTTCTCTTAATAGTGCGCTTATTAAACCTAGCACAAAACCGACACCCAACTACGTCGTGCTCCGGTCCCAAGCAAGGGATACAAAGCGAGTGGTAATCCCTATGCGGTATCTGCTTCCCACAAGAAATACAATTATTCACTTTTTCTGACATCCGGTAAACAACTGAGGCAAGAAAAAACAAAAATGCTCCCCAACGGGGTACTTAGCCCAACTTGGTATGTCTGAAACTCCGAAATCGAAAAATTTCAGAAAGCCGAACGGCACTTGCAACGCTGCTTCTGTATCGGACCATGCGGCAAAAAAGACTGAGGATATGACGTCGGTCATGCGCTTTTATACCCTGACGCTCTGATGTCAGGGCTGTGCGCCCATGACCGACATCAGCCTAATACTTTGGTATTCGGGCCGACCGAGGACAGCGGACTACCCATAAGTAAGGACTGCAGCAATGTGAGATGAAGAACATCCACGCTGTGAGGTTGAGAGAATGAAGAGATTGGTGCAGCTGGCCCGATTGGTGGGTCAACAGATGTGGCACTGGGTCCAGATGCCAAGGCTGCTCCAAAAGGTAACGATGAAGGAACGGAAACCATATCTGTCGAGGCCAGTAAGGGGCAATGAGGATCATTGTCACTCTCAAGGCGATGGCTTTCTGAATTAGTTGAGTTATCAGTGGAAAAGGGGGAAAAGCATACAGAAGTCCCCGGGGCCAATCGTGGACTAGAGCGTCTCTGGTGGGATGGCCTGGTAACGGGAAGAGAGTGAAGAAGTCGTGACACTTGCTGTTTTGGGGAGTAGCAAAAAGATCGCAGCAAGGCTGGCCCCATCGTTGGAACACTTCTTCCAGTACTGATTTCTTCAGAGACCACTCGTGGGGCATGAGAATTGCCCTGCTCAACTTGTCTGCAATCACGTTGGACTTCCCGGGAATGTGCGTTGCTACCAGAAAACGCTGAGAAGAGATCGCCCATTGCCAAAGTCTGAGTGCCTCTCGACATAAGGGGTATGATCTGGTTCTGCCTTGTTTGTTGATGTACAACACTACGGACATGTTGTCCATCTGAATTGCAATAGTCCCTGTGGGAAGAGAGTCGTGAAGGGCTTGCAACGCTAAAAGCACTGCTCTCATCTCTAAGACATTTATGTGCAAGTGGCACTCGAAAGGTTGCCACGTGCCCTGGACTGTCCTGCCCTTGATAATGCCCCCCCCCACCCGATCAGGGAGGCGTCTGTTGTCAACGTGGCGACTGGGGGGGGGTGAGTGAAGGGTCTTCCTTGGAGAACCTGAGGTGATGTGATCCACCAAGACAGTTGATTCTTGCATGATTGAGTTATCAATATGGTGTGGGACATTGGGAGCTGTTGGAAGGACCACTGAGTAAACAGCATCCATTGGAGGATCCTCATGTGGAAGCGAGCTAAGGGGAGAAGGGGGATAGCTGCTGCCATGAGTCCTAATACCTTCAAAACTAGTCTGGCTTTGACTTTGTTGCATTGTAAGAGAAGGTAAACTTGTTTGCGGATGTCTGACACTCTCTGCTCTGTAAGTCTGGCTGAAAGATTGAGTGTGTCTAATGTGGCGCCTATAAAGGTAATAGATTGACAAGGCGACAAGGCAGATTTTTCGAAATTTATTGAAATGCCTAGAGCTTGGCAAGTTTGGATAGTGAAGTCTCTGGATAGAAGTAGTTAATGTCTGGTGGTGGCAGTAAGGAGCCAGTCGTCTAAATATGGAAACACCTGGAATACTTGATGTCTCAAGTGAGCCGTGACCACTGCCATGCATTTGGTAAACACTCGGTGGGCTGTAGTGAGACCAAAGGGCAGGGCTCTGAACTGGTAGTGACCGGCTCCCAGCCTGAAGCGGAGAAATCTCCTGGAGCGTCTGTTCATCTTGATATGGTAGTACGCGTCCTGAAGATCTATCGAGCACATCCAATTGTCCTGACCCAAGAAGGGTAGAATGGACTGTAGCGTGACCATCCGGAATTTTGTTTTTCTGACATACTTGTTTAAGTTGCTAAGACCCAGTATGGGTCTCCAGTCCCCTGTTTTTTTTGGTACCAAAAAGAATTTGGAGTAGATTCCGGATCCTTGTTGGTCTGCTGGGACTGATTGGATAGCTCTTTTTGATAGCAGCTTTGAAATTTCTAGTGCTGCTTGTTCCCTTAGACTGGGTGGAACGTCTGGAAGGGATCCTCTGGGTTGGGATGGAATGTGAATAAAGGGAATTTTGTAACCCTCTGATATGATCGACTGTACCCATTTGTCTTGTTTAAGGGAAAGCCAGGCTTTTGGGTACAGGGATAATCTTCCCCCGACTGCCTCCGAAGGTGGACAGCCGGGCAACTCCTCAGGGATGCTGAAAGGGTTTATCAGAGAAAGTTTCTCTGCTACCCTGGTTTTGCGGACCTCCTCTGCCTCTAGGGCGTCTATTGTTATTCCCCTCTGCCTCTAGAGGGGAATCGACCTTGTGCGTCAGATGAGACTCCCTGGGTTTGTTTGCGGAACCACATTTTTCCTCCCCTCTGACCTTTGGGATAAGGCCTAGAAGGGGTAGAAAAATGGACTCCCACAGCAGAGAGAGTCTTACCTTCCACCTCGCACCTAGTCAATGTATCCTTCACCTGAGGGCCAAACAAGGATGATCCATCAAAGGGGGAATTGGTGAAGGACGCCTTGAAAGGGTCTGCAAAGTTGCACAGCCGCATCCAGGCGTGACGTCGTAAGGCAACTCCTGTGCCTGCGGCTCTACTCACCCCATCCGCAGCATATGAGATAAGCCGCATGGAGGAGTTAACGATGGAGTTCAGGGTTGCCAACTGGTAGTTCATTCTGTCTTGGAACCCCTCAGCTGTTGGATCCTTTACCTCTTCACTCATATCCTTGAGTAAATCTCTCTGGAGACGAGTGAAGTGACATAAGTAGTTCAGCGACCACATTGAAAAGGTCACTGATGAGTACATCCGCTTACCGTACCTGTCCATGGTCCTAGATTCCTTATTAGGAGGATGGACAGGTACCGAAGGATCGGCTAACTCCTTCTTAGTGGCCGCGTCCACCACCATGGCATCGACGGGGACACCTTTAGATAAAAAATCTTTATCTCTAGGGGCAGTAATAAACTTAGACGGCCTCCTCGGGGTGGGTTCCACTGAATCAGGAGCCGTCCAGGCCTTCCTTGCCACCACTTCCATAACGGGGTCAAAGGGAGGGCACACCCAGGAGGTAGAAGGGCGAGAGCCGAACGCCTCAAGGTACACTGACTCATCCTCTGAAGGGTTAAGGGCTGGCCAGTTCCCCCTCTGTTTCAGGATCTCAAGGATGTCAGCAAAGGAGACATCCTCAGAGGGGGATCGAGGGGAACCTTCAGATTCCTCTAAGTCAGTGTCAGAGGTGATAGACTAAGGGGAGTCAATGTGCTTCCTCTTGCACTGCCTCTTCCTAGGGAGTTCTCCTACCGTGTCAGGAGAGGCCTCGGAAGAGGAGGAAATTCCCAATGGGGAAACTTGAGGAGTTGGCTCTCTGCGGTCTGAAGCAAGGGGGTGGGTAGAAATCACCGCAGGCACTGATGATGGAAGGGCTGACGGAGCCGGCTGTGGGGCAGACACTGGTTCTAGCACGCTCCGCATGACCTCGAAGGCACCCCTATCGGGCAAGGCCGGAGGTCCCCGCTCCGAAGAGACCAGGACCCCCCCGGCACCGGCAGGGACGGCTCCGAGGCCGATGTCGGAGCTGAACTCACCAGCGCCGAAGCACCGAGAGGGAGAGCGGGGTCAGACAAGGGTCCGATGCCACTCGCCCCCTCGGAGCAGATGACGGAAGCACGGCGCCGAGATCCCTCCAAAGAGGAGATCGGAGCAGACGACGGAGCCGAAAGGGAAGGTATCAGATCCAACGCGCCAACAGACACGGCTCCGATGAGCCCCAGCTCCGAGCTCAAAGGAGTCGGAGGAGGAACACATTGAGGGACAGAAATAGCCGCTGACTGATGAGTCGGGCTATGAAGCATTTGGGCCAGCGCCTCAGACTTGAGAAGTCTACTCACTACCCTTTGCAAATCGTGGTCAGATAGCCTGGAAGACCATGAGGAATGCAATCTATGGCTCCGCTCCGAAAGAAGAGGGGATCCTGGTGCCGAGTGAACGGAGCCGATGGAGGGAGACCTAGATCTCTTTCTCGAAGGTTGCTCCGATAAGAGTATCTGAGCCAACTGAGTCTTATCAGCCTCGGCTCCGGCCGGAGCCGAGGTAATAGTATGAGGCTTGGAAACATCGGCTCCAGCCGGAGCCGATGTCGAAGCAGTTTTGATGCTTTCAGAGAACGGCTCTGAAGCCAGAGCCGACTGTCTGGAAGTCTTAGAAGGCTTCCCCGACACAGACTGGGTTGGGGGGCCTTTAGGCTTTAATAAGCCACGCAAAATCAATTTATTTTTGCGTTCCTGCAGGACTCTAGGGCTGAAACCATGGCACACAGCACATGAGTCCTGCAGGTGCAAAGGTCCCAGGCAATACACACAAGAAGTGTGACAGTCTGTCAGAGACATTTTCTGACAGCACGAGTCACACTTCTTGAAGCCTGAGACCTTGGAGTCCTTAGACATAGTAAAGGCCTAAGTAATAAAAACACTCACACACACACACACACACACACACACACACACACACACACACACACACACACACACACACACACACACACAGGCCTTTAAGAAAATATTAAATTCCAGTCACACTAAAGGACTAGAAGAAGGAGGGGAAGGGGCCTAAAGTTAAAGGGGAATAAAGGGAGGGATTATGGGCAAAAGAGGTGAATCGATTCAAGGAAAAAGATAATTAAAACTAAAAAAGTTATACTAAGAAAGTAATAGGGGTCTAAAGATTGTGAAAATAGAATAATTTTTCACTAACCTGGCAGAGCCGGTAGAAAAGCACCTCGTCAGCTAAGCGGCAAACGAGATCTGAGTAGTTACCGCCTAGCATTGTGGGATATAGGGGAGCCTCGAGCCGGTGGAATTAGCTCTCGAGCTTTAGTATTGGCCGAGTCGGAGCCAAGGATCGGCTCCGAACCCATCCAGCAAGAATGAAGGCGAGATAGACAACTTAACATCTACCTTTTAAGTCTGGACAGAAGGAGGCATAGCTAGTAAACCTGTGCCAGCTTTCCCAGGAGTGTGTGTGTGTTTGTATATAAATCAAATCACAAAGTGTGTGCGCCAGCTACTTGGGTAGGGACACGAAGCACTGGTTGAACAGAGAGGGGGATGGAGGTTTTGGCATGACCGCTTGGCTGATATATTAATCCTATAGTTGTTATTGGGGATCTGGAGAAACCAGCCCCAGACTGACTGTGATCACTGTGTGCTCTCTTAAGGGAAACTGTACTTTAATGTGTATGTACTTGTCATCCTCCCAATGTGCAAGGCCCTCAATGGTGCTAGTGGTGAGGACTGAGGCTCCTTGATTACTAGGCCAGTGCAGGGGCATCACACCTTACTCAGAGCTTCTCAACATAGGTGGTAAGACATCATCCACAAATCTCTGGGATCATACTTTGATCATACAGATATGCTCCTTTTTGAAACTGATTTTGGAGAACAATTTATTTATTTTTATGGTTATTACCCGCAGTGCTGGGGTGTTGCCATGGGAATGCCATGCGCCAACACATATGCCAACTTGGTGATGGCCAGATGGGAGAAGGAAGTCATCTTTTCCGACCATAGATGGAGGACTCTCCTTTCCTTTTACAAGAGATTTGTGGATGATGTCTTTTTCCTATGGGTAGGCACCCCAGAGCAACTTCAAGAGTTAATTACTTATTTGGAGGACAGCACAGATTTTCTACGTTTTTACCTCACATATTTCTGAGAGAAATTGATTTCTTAGACATGAAGATATATAGAGATGCATCCTCAAGATTAGCTACTAAAGTGTATAAGAAAGAATGCTGGAAGAATACCTTGTTGAAGAAGGATAGTATGCATCCACACCATGTTTTTACCAACATAGTGAAGGGGCAATTAATGAGGACCTACAGGTTGTGTACAGATAATCAGGTTTTCCATCTGGAGACACAACTCTATTCTAATTTTCAAGAAATAGGCTATAAGAAGGGTGATCTGAGGATCATGAAAATGAATTTTGAAGGCCTCAGAGCAGATTGTGGACAATGGTGGTTTGACATGGAAAGATCACATGACAATCTAGCAACAACTACTAACACTGTATTTACTCATCCTAGGGTTATTTTAAAATATATCCAAAAAATGATGATCCAGCACAAAGGAAGATAAAATCACTAGGCTTTTACTGTGGCAACTCCATCATGCAATCCGGTTTCGGCCAAGACATAAGCCTTCTTCAGTGCAACAGAAAATTCAGTCAGAGCACATCCTAGTGTCTGCTTATATATCACAAAATTTAGAGAGATATATGCAAACCAAATAAATGTGATATAGAACCACCAAAACAAAATTTAGCTTAATTCGTTCAGACCAGGTCTGAATAAAGCTCCCCAGCCTGGTAATCCAAGAGGACTCCATATAATCTAATATCTCATGCCAACCTGCAGGATGTGATTTGGATCGTTTTCAAGCTTTTTCTAAAAAGAGGGACATTTGTTACATTTTTTACAAAAAGAAGTGACATTTGTTGAACTTTTTACAGATGTATGTTTATGTTTTCACATGCTACATTTGTGTATGTGATAGGTTGTTTTCTGATATAAATATTCAGTGTGCTGTTTTATGATTTACATATGGACTATACACTCATACATCAGCCAGATAAGAGTGTTGGTATTGCATACTCATAGCTATAGATACACAGGGCCAAACGCAATATCCTTAAAACACGTGAATATAAAAAACTAGTTAGCAGGATATAATTCTTTTTTAGTAGTCTCAAATTTGATGAGTTCCTAGTGCACGGGTCCAGCAACACTTAACTAAGGTTTTTGGGTGCTTGTAGACTTGTACGTGTGTTCTATACTTATTAATAATAATATAGCATTGCATGCCTCTTTGACTTTTTCAGGTCACCAAATGTTACCTATAACATATTAGACCATGTGATTCCAAGACCACGCTGGTCATTACTTTTAGGATTTTTTTCAAATCTTTTTGGTTAACTACCTATAATATATGACCAGTTCATTAGTGGCCTTTTCACCTCTTTTTCATGAGATACATATAGAGAGGGTGCCTATTCATGCAAATAAATTTACTTATAATAAACCTGTTGATTTATGGGATATGTGGCTAAGACGAAGGTCGGCCACAAGTTTATAATGTATTTATCATATTCACATGAGCACTAATGTGATATTGGGCTAAAACAAAGGTCGGCCAGAATTTTGATTATCCATAATAAAATTGGCATAAATATTTAGGGTCGTTCTAGCTCTATTGAGACAGGCATGCTCTCATAAAGCATACACTTTGAGCATTGTTGTGTGAATTTTTCTACTTTTTTCATACATTAGTAGTTGAGACGAAGGTCGGCTACTTATATAGGGACGTTTGTCCTTTCCATACTACACATTTTGTTTGATTTGGGATTTTGGGGCCCCTCTCGGTGTGTTATGATTAGCATTTGGTATGATCAACAGGTCTCATATTGGCATTTTAATAGTTTTCAATAATTTCGCGAACACTCTACAATGACCCAGGCACCAAGTACTTATATGATGCCACTATAATATACGTACATACACTATATATATACATATTCATTTGGTATTTTTATATTTATTTATATATATATATATATATTATATATATATTATATATATATAATATATATATATAATACATATATATATATATATATATATATATATTATTTTTACATACACATAGTGGTGTGTATCTATTGGCATAAGAACTACAAGTAATAATACCAGTTTATAGTGTTGCTTCACCTGGCACTATGGACCTTACAGGTATCTTACAGGGTTTATCTGCAGATAAGGATAATCTGGATGTTTTTGGCTTAAATCCACCAAGTTCTGGTAATTTGACAACTGATATGGTGGATGCCAAACATCTTTGTGGTATATTATTTCAAAAAATAACTAGGAATATGAGAACATTAAGGGGCAATATTTGGCATCTTAAGCTGTTTAAAGCTTATAAATTGAAAAATATCATGCCACAAGGATTAAGAATCCGCATCCAACCACTTGTGGGTGTTATTGATGACCAACTTTCTACAGATTGGGCACAAACACAACACCAAGCTTCAATGTTATTTGTAGATACTCATCACTTATTATGAAAGGATGACAGAAACTCAGACCTTGGAAATCAATGCTAATTGTCAAGAGGCCAAGGCTTTTGAGTCTGAAAGCTTCTATAATAACCATTTGACTAATTTGGCCAAGGATTTAGCTACATTAGGGGAACAGCTTATCAAAAAGAAAACTCAAATATTTCAAAGAAATATGGCTAATTATGAAAAAGGGAAACCTTTTGTTATCCAAAAAAGTGTTCGATTTTCTGACCCCAGTCACAGAGCTACTAACAGAAGGTAAAGACCAAGATCTATACTTAGAAAAACCATGCAGTCACCAAGTGATACGTCAGAAGATGAAACATCTTCTGCCACTGACTTTGACTGCCCTTCTAACCAAGAATCTCCAGTGGCCAAACGAAAACAACCCTTAGACCCTTTACGTCCAAAAAACGGAGAGGGGGGAGAAAACACAGAAAGAAGTTCACAGAACTTACAACAACTGTTGCAGAAGATTGTGAGTCAATAAATAATGTACACAATATTTCCTCATACGAATTGTCAACTGTACACAATAAATTATTGAATAAGGGTCTTAATGTTGTACCTACGTCTTTTGTTTCTGAACATGTTTTAGTCAATGAACTGAATGATTTCTGCAGACTTATTAACCTGAAAATATTTTTTTCAGATTTAGATAATTCTCAAAGATCTACTGGGTTTCAGTTTGGGAGATCAGATTTCTAACCTCCCATGGATAAACATGTAGCCATATTTAAGGAATGCGTTATCAAGGATTTGCATTTTTCTCAAGGTTATCAGCCTATTCGACATAACCTAACCAAACAGGAACAGCAAGCACTAAAGGAACTTAGTTCCAATCACAATACAGTTATCCTACCAGCTGATAAGGGAGGTGGCATTGTAGTAATGGATTGGGAGAGATGTATCAGGCGGAGGCACATAAACAACTATCTGATGCCTGCTTTTACATACACATGGTGGTGGATCCAACACCCAACTTCAAAAAACATATTGATTCATTTCTTGATTTAGCCATGGAGGAGGGCATCATTAACCAACATACATGCAAACAACTTAAGGTTTCAGACCCAATTCCCCAGTATTTATATTTACTCCCCAAGATACATAAACATCCAACATGCCCACCAGGCAGACCAATTGTTTCTGGCAAGGGTTCCCTTACTGAACCACTGTCATCTTTTTTGACATACTATTTAAAACCATTACTATCCCTGGTTAGGTCCAGACTCAAAGACACCACCAAATTTTTGAATATCATTCGGGATACACAATTGGAATCAGACTGGTTTCTCTGTACACTGGATGTCACCTCCCTTTATACCAGCATACCACACGGTGCTGGCTTACAAGCTATTGATTACTGGTTAGACCAATCCCAATTATATACTCCGGGTTTCAATAATTTCTTAGTCAAGTTAACTGAATATGTTTTAACCAAAAACATTTTCTACTTTGAGGGCCAGTCCTACTGGCAGGTCAGAGGTACAGCTACGGGAGCATCTTTTGCTCCCATTTATGCAGACTTATTCATGGGGTTTTTCGAGGAACAATTTATTTATGATTCTAACAATAACTCTTTTCTGGCTGAGCTAGATATTTGGAGACGTTATCTGGATGATTGTTGGATGGTTTGGCGGGGCGATGCAACACTGGTACACAAATTTGTTAGATATCTCAATAGCAACAGATGGGATATTCAGTTTACTTTAAACATGGAATATCAAGAAATTATTTTTTTGGATGTTATTGTTACTCGACAGGAAGACCAGACATTGGAAACTCGGGTACACAGGAAATTTCCAAAATACAACACATTACTTCAGGCTTCCAGTCATCATCCCCGCCATATTATCAATAACATCCCAAAGTCCCAATTTTTACGCATCAAGCATATTTGCTCTTCGAAAGAATCCCACCAGTTGTGTCAACAAGACTTGACAAACAGGTTGATAACTAGAGGCTATAACAAACATCGCATTACCCAAACTGTAACCCAGGTTAATAGTATGCAAAGATCACAACTTTTAGAATATCAACATGGAACCACTGGACATAACACACAGATATCCCAACCTATCAGACTAGTCACTACATTTGGAAGCAATACCCCAAAAGTCAGGGATATCTTTAATAATCATTGGGATATTTTGCGGGCGCACGAACATCTGAATGAGATATTACCAGATAGATGTGCTTTTTCCTACTGTAGGGGTAGAACTATCAATTCACATCTTACCCATTATAAAAGGTATAACCCACCCATCCCAATGCAGAAAACATTATTTGGTGACTCTTTGGTAGGCTGCGTTCCTTGTGGTCACTGCAGTGCATGTACATACATTTTCAAAAGTAAAGAATTTACTAGCTGTAACACTTCCAAAGTGTATCAGATTAGAATTTTTGGTAATTGCAGCAGTAACTGGTTAATCTACTTAGCTACATGTACGTGTTCATCTTATGTAGGACAAACTTCTAGACCCTTTAGACTCTGTATAAGCGAACACCTAAGCGAGATTAGAAATAACAGAGCTTCCAACGCCCTATACAAACACACTATCATACATAAAACTGCTAAATTCAAGTTTATTACAATTAACAAAATCCAAATGCACAGAACCTCCAAAGCAGGTTGGCATGAGATATTAGATTATATAGAGTCCTCTTGGATTACCAGGCTGGGAGCTTTATTCAGACCTGGTCTGAACGAATTAAGCTAAATTTTGTTTTGGTGGTTCTATCTCACATTTATTTGGTTTGCATGTATCTCTTTAAATTTTGTGATATATAAGCAGACACTAGGATGTGCTCTAACTGAAGAGACAACTGGAAAATTTTAACAGCAGCTGATGACTTGAAGGGAGTGGTCAGTAAGGAGCCTTCTCTTCATTCTCTTTCAGAAATAACATCAACTTAAAGAGATTACTTTGTAAAGATGTTCAACCCTCCTTGGCTTTGTCCCTCCCTTCATGGAAAATTGGGACCTATGCCTGTGGTAACTGTAAAGTGCATCATTATATTAATAGAAAAAAGAAGTTATGTCTTACCATAACGTTCCATCTGTGTTGTTGATCTTCATTCATTCATTACTGATGGGTTATCGGTTCCGTCCTCGGAACCAAGCTGGCCAATATCAAGCTTGTGTCAGCCAAAAACTCTCGAGCCAAGGTCCTACCCAGAATGCTCTGCTCCCTGTTACCTTAGATCGAGTTTGCAAGTTGATAGATAAAAGTAGAGGCTACCTCTGGTCATAACAGACCTACAATAAAGGAGTACATGAGATCAACCAGGAACCTCCGGATGGGGGAAGGAGGGTGGGAAGTAATGAATGAACGAAGATCAACACAGATGGAACGTTATGGTAAGATACAACTTCTTTATCTGATGTTGTTAATCTTCGTTCATTCCTTAGTGATGGGACAGAGTCCCCAGCTACCTGTATCCCTGGGTGGCCCTCATGGAAGGACACTCCTGAGCACCATGGAACCAAAGGAAGCTCTACCTCTTGAGGCCAAGTCCAATTTGTAATGAAGAATAAAGGAATGAGGTTTGGCCCAAGTTGCAGCTGAGCAAATATCACTGAGGGAAGCCTTAGAGTGGAAAGCTGCTGAAGTTGCCATTGATCTTGTAGAATGAGCTTTCACTCTATGAGGCAAGGTGAGACTGTTTTTGTTGTAGATAAAGGTAATACAATTTCTCAACCATGAAGCCAGTGCAACTTTTGACAAAGGATGACCTTGTCTAGGCCCAGAAAAAGCCAGAAACCAGGTAGATTTTCTTCTGTCCAGATAAAATCGTATTTGCCTATGAACATCTAAGGAGTGCAAGCAATATTCTCCCTTGTTAGAAAGGTTAGGAAAAAACACTGGAAGGTCAACAGATTGGTTGATAGACCTCTCTTAGACACCACTTTTGGTAAAAAGGAAGAATTAGTTCTCAATGATACCCTAATCCTTATAGAAGATAGGGAGATTTGATGCATAAGGCTTGAAGTTCTGACAAACGCCTGGCCGATGTGACTGCAATCAGAAACAAAGTTTTCCAAGAGAGAAATTTTACATCACATGAAGATGCAGGTTCAAAGGTGGAGCTGTTTGAGCTTGTAGAAGCAATGCCAAATCCCAGGGTTGTACTGGTTCTCTAAAGGGAGGTTTTAGGTGGATAATTCCTTTCAAGAAAGTTTTACAGTCTGTGTGACGCAAGTCAGGAGTCTTGAAAACCAAAATGGAAATGTGAGATGGCAGCTAAATGCACACGAATAGTAGCGACAGACACCCCAGAGTGGAAAAGATGTGATAAGTAATCCAGTACCATCGAAACTGGGGCTGACAAGGGGTCTACTTGTTTATTCACTGCCCATAGAGAGAACCTTTTCCATTTGTTAAGATAAATTAGTCTGGTGATTTATGAGATGCAATATGAATACTGCACACAGGGGATGAGAGGTTTTCATGCCTGGCAATCATTGGAAATGGAGAAACCAAGCTGTCAGCTTCAGGGTTGTTAGATTGGGGTGAATCAGACCCTGCGGATGGGAGATCAACGATGGGGATAGATTGAGGATCCACAGTTGATCTAGCAGTTGAGACCAGAGGAAGGGAAACCAGACTTGTTGATGCCAATATGGAGCAATGAGGATCACTTTGCTCTTCAACTATCATGCTTTCTTCAGAAATTGGGAGATGAGGGGAAGAGGAGGATAAGCATAAAGTAGACCTAAGGGCCAAGCATGGACTACAGCGTCTCTCAGTGACTGTCCCCGAGGGGGGATTAAGGCAAAACAGTTGCTGCACTTGTACTTGGCTGGGGAGGCAAATAGGTCGCAGCAAGGCATGGCCCCAGCGGTTGAAGATTTTTGCCGTTATCAGAGGATTGAGGGACCACTTGTGAGGTTGTAGAATGTACCTACTCAATTTGTCCGCTATCACTTTGGATTTCCCGGGAATGTGCATTGCCATTAGAAAGCAGTTGTAAGCTATCGCCCATTGCCATATTCTCAGGGCCTCTCGGCATAACGGGCAAGATCTGGTGCCCCCTTGTTTGCTGATGTACCAGACCACTGACATGTTGTCTGCTTGGATCGCAACAGTCCCTGATGGAAGGATGGAATGAAATGCTTGCAAAGCTAGAAGCACCACCCTCAGTTCCAGGACAATGATATGCAAAAGGGCCTCTGTCTCCGACCAGGTGCCTTGGATTGAGTTTCCCTGACAAAGCCCCCCCCCATCAGGGAGGCGTCGGTGGTCACTGTGGCTATCGGTTGATGGGGGTTGAAGGAGGGAAACCATTGTTGAGGATTTTGAGATATCCACCAGAATAAATCTTGCTTGCATCTCTGAGTTGCACTTATATGAAAAGACAAAGGATGTTGTATAGGGTACCACTGAGTGAGAAGTAGCCACTGAAGGAGCCTCATGTGGAATCTGGCTAGAGGAACAATAGTGATCAAGGCTGCCATTGACCCCAAGAGCTGTAGTATAGATCGAGCGGCAGATTTGTGGTGACAGAGCAGCAGCTGAACCTGCTATTTTATTCTGTGATGCCTGTGTTCCGGTAGAGATGCTGTGCAATTTCTTGTGTCCAACAGTACCCCTATAAATTCCAAAGAATGAGTTGGGGTCATGTTGGATTTCTCCCAGTTTATAGTGATTCTCAGGCTTTGAGCTGTTAGGAGAGTGCAGTGCAGGGCTTCTTCCAGTAGACGCTTGGTGGCGGCGGTGAGGAGCCAGTCGTCTAGATATGGAAACGCCTGGAATCCTTGAAGTCGCAAGTGAGTGATAACCACTACCATGCATTTTGTGAACACTCTGGGGGCTGTAGAAAGACCAAAGGGCAGAGCTCAAAATTGGTAGTGACTAGCTCCTATGCGGAAGCGGAGGTATCTTTTTGAGCGTTTCTCCATTTTTATGTGGTAATACGCATCTTGAAGATCTACAGAGCACATCCAATCATTTTCCAGAAGAGGAAGGACAGACTGAACTGTGACCATCTGGAATTTCTCTGTTTTTACAAATTTGTTCAGTGTGCTGAGATCCAGAATTGGTCTCCAGTCTCCTGTCTTTTTTGGCACTAAAAAGAACCTTGAGTAAAATCAGGATCCTATCTGGTCTGGGGGGACAGTCTGGATGACTCTTTTTGTAGCAGCTTTTGGATTTCATGTGATGCTGCTTCCCTTTGACTGGGTGGAACGTCGGGTAATATTCTGGATGAGACTGGACAAAGATGGAAGGGAATGCAATAGTCTCCGGATATTATCCATTGTACCCAAGAGTCGGTGGTTATATTTTGCCAGGCAGCGGGGTACAAGGAAAAACAACCCCCGACCGCTTCCAGAGGTGAGCAGTCACGCAACACTTCAGGAGTGCTGATAGGGTTGGCCAGAGAAGGAATCTCTGGAACCCCGGTTTTGCGGACCTCCTCTGCTCCAAATGGGGTGTCTTCCATTGGAGTTTCCCCCTCTGCCTCTAGGAAAGAACTCGTCACGTGCGTCCCAGAAAGAGCCCTGTGATTTCCTGTGCCACATCTTCCCGCTCCTCAAATTTCTGCAGTAGAATTGCTGAGGAGTGGAGTGTCTGACACCAATGGCAGACAGGGTCTTGCCATCTTGTTCGCACCTTGCCAGCGTATCTTTCAATTTAGGGCTAAAGAAGCGGCCTAGATGGGGGCATGCATGAAGGAAGCTTTAAAGGAGTCCGCAAAGGCGCATCCAGGCATGTCGTCTGGTGACTATACCCATGCCTGCCGCTCTAGCCTCCCCTTCCACTGCATGAGAAATAAGCATGGAAGAGTTGGAAATGGACTCTAAGGTGGCTATCTGAGACGGCACGTTGTCACAGACCACGTCAGAAACAGCTCCTGCCAAGGTTTCAGCCAGCTGGTTGATAAGATCCCTTGAAGCCTGGTAATGTGTGCCAAATAGTTCAAAGACCTTCCGGCGAAGGTCGATGAAGCAAACACACGCATCCCTAATCTGTCAATTCCCTGGGACTCCTTGTTGGAAGGACAGTTTGGCTTTCTGCCGAATCCTTCTAAGTTGCAGTCGCCACCACCACAGCACTTACTGGAAGACCTCGTGACCAATGTGAGTGCTCAGCTGGGGGCGATATTTTATCTGGTCTCCTTGGTATCGCTTCCAGGGTGTCACAAGCCTTCTATGCACTCTGGACGATGAGCTGGACAAGCTCATAGGCATGCGAGGGTGACCCAGGAAATAGGGGGGCCAGGCAAAAAAAGCCTGCAGGAATATGGATTCCTCAGAGGAAGGATTAAAGGACTTCCAGTCACCCCCCGCCCCATCTAAGAATCTCGAGGATGTCACCAAAGGACACCTCATCAGAGGGTAACCGTGGGGACCCTTCCCCTTCATCAAAATCCGTACCTTCAGTCAATGACTCCTCAGTGGAGTCCATGTGGTTCCTCTTGCACAAAGCTTTGCCGAGTACTTCCTCAGTGGGAGGTTCTGGGGAAGACTGCAAGGAGGGGGTCTCCTGAGGAGGAGAAACCTGAGGCCCTTGTGCCCAGTGTCCGGTGGTTGAGCCTTGTGACAGTTGCTGCACAGAGGGGGGAGAAAACTCCAAGTGGATTTGCCGGCGGAGGCAAGCGTCCTCTCCATGGCCTGGAAGGCTGGCTCGCCCAAGGAGGGATGGGAGCCCGGAACAGAGCACAACAACCTTGGAACCAGGGTCACACCCCGTCCCGAGTCCACCCCCCAGACCAGGTGTCTCAAAAGGAACGTGAACCGAGAGAGGGGATCCCTGGAGGGTGCCATAGAAAAAAATCAGCGTGGAGCCAGGAATGCCCTCCCCCACGGCACAGCCATTGGCCTGAGAAGAGCCCGATGCCCGGTGCACCAAGGGCCAGAAGGACGACTCCTGTTCCAAAGTGAGATCCACTAGTGGAGTCAGAGGAAGGGAAGCTGCTGTCAGTGTAATAGGCTTCGAAACTTGAGCAGAAGTCGAAGGAGGAGTATACGTTGGAGTTTGAGGAGATGTACATTCATCTGAAGGAGGGAACGTGGACTTCGACGGTTGAGAAAGACCTCTGGCCACAAGCAACTGGTCAACAAGCCGCAAAGTACAGTTGTGTACACTTACCATAAATACAGATGTTCGAGTGTATTCACTGTTGCAGTCATTACATTTGGGTAATCTGCTGGCAGGTTGCCCTCAGTCGGCCTGAATATCAAAGTCTTGGGTCCTGCATCAGCTGCTGTCTCCTCTTCCATGACGTCAGGGGTATAAAACATGCAGCCAACGCCATTTTATTCAGTTTTTCTTGCCCCAGATGTCAGGTGCCCCGCAAATGGGGAGCAAAAATATGTATATATAAATAAACAACAATATATATGTAAATGCGCTTTTAGCAACATAAACTTTACCTTCATCTAAAAGCAAATACACCACAAAGGCTTTAGAATATAATGAAGGAAAGAGAAGTTCTAGAAAAAAATAAGGGGGATGGAGGGTGGGTAAGCAGGACTGCAACAATGAATACACTCGAACATCTACACTTATGGTAAGTGTACACAATTGTACTATGTTCTTCGTGTTTCACTGCTGCAGTCATTATATTTGGGTAGAATCCCAAAGCTATGGATGGGAGGATGGAACTAAACAGCATTAGGAGCGGCTATAAAGCCCTGCAGAACTGCAGTGGCAAAGCCTGCACTGGACTTAGAGAAGATAATGCTTTGTAAAAGTATGAACAGAGCTCCAAGTAGCAGCTTCTAGAATGTCTTTGGTTGGAACTCCTCTGAGAAAGGCTGCTGAGGTAGAGGCAGCCCTGGTGGAATGTGACCTGATTCCCTTGGGCACTGGTTTACCATGATGCAAGTAGCAGAAACGAATGCAGTGGCTTATCCACTTAGAAATAGTCTTCTTTGATATAGCCTTCCGCTCTGATCCTGCAGTAAATGCCACCAGTAGTTGCTCAGACTTTCTTAGAGATTTGGTCCTGTTTAAGTAGAATCTTAGTTGTCTGTGTACGTCCAATGAATGCAGAATCCGCTTCCCCTTGTTCTGCGGATTTGGGCAAAATGTTGGCAGGTGAATAGTTTGGTTAAGAGCCACACTGGATACCACCTTAGCCATAAAGGAAGGATTGGTCCTGAGGGGCACCCTGTCCGGGTAAAATGTAATAAAAGGCTCCACAGCCATGAGGGCCTGTAGTTCTGAAACCCTTCTTGGTGAAGTGACTGCCAAAAGGAAAGCTGTTTTCCAAGATAAAAACTTTATATCCGCAATAGCTGCTGGTTCAAAAGGAGGCAGGGTATGTTTTTCCAGCACAAAATTGAGGTCCCATGCAGGAGATGGTGATCTTCTGGGAGGCCTTAAATTTTTGGCCCCTCTAAGATACTGTTTTAGCAGAGGATGAGAAAAGATGGGAGGCTCCGTGTTGTAATGAGCCGCAATGGCAGAGACATGGATTTTTACTGAAGAAAAACATAGGCCCTTGTCAAGCATCTCAGTCAAGTATTGCAAAATCTGAGGAATATTTGGTTTTGCTGTGTCCGTTCCTTGAGCTTGGTTCCAAGCACAAAATCTCTTCTATTTATCAGCATAAGATTTTCTAGTACTACGCCTTCTGGTTTCCAAAATGACATCTATCACAGATTTACGGAGAGGTGTTGTTTGAATAATTACATGATTAGCCATGCTGCCAGGTTCAGAGTTTGGAGCTGAGTGTGCAGACTTTGATTGCTCTGCTGAGACAGCAGATGAGGTATTTGAGGCAAGTACCAAGGAGGGAGTTGAGACATATTCCTTAGAACTGGGTACCAGTGTTGGTGTGTCCAGTCCGGGGCAATTAGGATAATTTTTTTTTCTTGTCTGACCTTTAGTAAGACCTTGGGGAGAAGAGGCAGAGAAGGAAAGGCGTAGACTGATAAGTTTTTCCAACTGAAGGATAGGGAATCCATTTTCCATGCTTGTCTGTGATAAGTCCTTGTGCAGAATTTGTCCAGTTGATAATTTTGGGGAGAGGCAAATAGATCTATGTCTGGGCTCCCCCATTTCTGTGTTATCATGCTGAAGACTTGTGGATCCAGTTTCCACTTGTGAGGATCCATAAGATTTCTGCTTAAGCCATCTGCCAGAGTATTTTGTTTTCCTGGCAGGAACTGAGCTTGAAGATGTACTTGGTAAGTCAAGGCTGTGTCCCACAATGCCATGGCTAGTCTGCAAAGGGGGTAGGAATGTGTACCCCCCCCTGCATGTTTATGTACCACATAACTGTGGTGTTGTCAGTCTTTATCAGTAGTTGTCCTGGATGAAGTAAGTCCTTGAATGCTGTCAGGACATTCTGAACAGCTAGCATCTCTTTCTGGTTGATATGCAGATGCATTTGTTTTGGGCTCCATATGTCCTGAATGCATCTCCCCGCCAGGTGGGCCCCTCCAAGCATAGACTGATGTGTCTGTAGTTAGGGTTTGGGTGGCAGGGGGTAGAGTGAAAGCCCATCCCTTGTTCTGGTGACATGTCTCTGCCCAACAAAGACACTCCTGTTGTAGGCAGGGAATGAGAGGAATCATTGTTTCCAGACTGTGACGAAGTTGACTCCATAAACTTTTTAGATACCATTGAAGTTTCCTCATATGCAGTCTTGCATATGGAATTAGTAGACTGCAGGATGCCATGAACCCCAAAGCCTGCAGAATTTGTCTTGCAGATAACTGGGTTTTTGTTGCCATCTGTTTGAAGTATATAGTCAGTTGTCTTTGTTTGTCTGGTGTAAGGTAAGCCATCTGGGCAGTTGTATTCAAGCTTGCACCCAGGAATGTAATTTTTTAAGAGGGTACCAGTTGTGATTTCTTTTCATTTATTGTGTACCCTAGGCATGTTAGAAGCCTTTTTACAAACGCCAGATGTTGAAGAAGAATGTCCTGGTTTTCTACTTGAATGAGACAGCCGTCCAAGTAAGGATAGATTTGTATGCTTCTTTGTCTGCAAAATGCAATTACTGGTGCCAGGCACTTTGTAAAGACCCTGGGTGCAGTAGATAAGCCAAAGGGCAATGCAGAGAATTGGAAATGCATAAAACCTGCCTTGAAGCGGAGGTATCTTCTGCACGATTCCCTTATTGGAATATGTAGGTATGCCTCTTTTAAGTCTAGAGTCACTAAGAAGAAGTTATGTACCTACCCTAACGTTCCATGTTAGCTGTCTTCTTCTCGCCTTCTTTCTTGCTGGTTGGGTTCGGAGCCGATCCTCGGCTCCGACTCGGCCATCTTCAAAAGCTCGAGAGCTGCTTACTGGCTCGAGGCCCCCTCCTATATCCCATGATGCCTGGCGCTAGATACCTAGATCTCGTTTGGTAACCTAACTACAGACATAATAATAATAATCATCATGATAATACAGTAACTGTAGCAGGATACAGGAAACTACTGGAGAGACTGACAGTCAGAAGTAACAGCCAGAGAAGACTCAGCCAGTGATAAAGAAGCCTAAGGAACTCTTCTCGGTCTACTAGGATAGGGGGATGGAGGGTGGGACGCAAGAAAGAAGGCGAGAAGAAGGCAACTAACATGGAACGTTATGGTAGGTACATAACTTCTTAATGTTAAGTTGTCTATCTCGCCTTCATTCTTGCTGGTTGGGACAGCGTCCCTAGCACCTCAATCCTGGGTGGCTCATTGGAACAGACTCTTCAGAACAGTGGAACCAAAATCAGCTCTGCTTCTGGAAGCCACATCCAGCTTATAATGTGAAATGAAGGTATGTGGATTAGCCCATGTAGCTGCCGCACAAATAGTTTCCATTGGCAATCTAGCCTGAAAAGCCACAGAAGTAGCTAAAGCTCTGGTGGAGTGACCTTTGGGTTTAGCAGAAAGGTCTTTATTTCTCAATTGATATATAAAAGTAATAGTAGAAGACAACCACCTAGATAAGGTGACTTTTGACACCGGTATGCCTTGTTTTCCTTCAGCGTAAGACAGGAACAACTGGTCTGATTTTCTGAATTGCTTGGTTCTATGCAAGTAAAAGCGTAATTGTCTATGGACGTCCAACTGATGTAATTTGTATTCTGCCTTGTTGGAATAATTCCGAAAAGAACATGGGCAGTTCAATGGACTGATTCAAATTACAATCAGAAGTAACCTTTGGGAGAAAGGAAGGATTAGTCCGAAGAGAAACCTATCATTGTGAAAAACTAGGTAAGGAGGACGAACACAAAGAGCCTGAAGTTCAGAAACTCTTCTGGCCGACGTAACTGCAACCAAAAGAAGGGTTTTCCCAAGAAAGAAACTTCAAGGAACAAGAAGCTGCTGGTTCAAAGGGGGGCAGTATCAGGGAAGCTAAAATCAAATTCGGATCCCACGGAGGCGGGGGATCTCTTACTGGGGGCCTGAGTAGAGTGGTCCCCTTCAGAAAGGCTTTACAAAGCTTATGGGACATGATGCTTGAATCAGATAGGCCCGTATGAAAGTTTGAAATTGCAGCTAGCTGAACTCTAATCATGGCAGAGGAGGATCCAGTTCGAAAAAGTTCTGCTAGAAAATCTAAAATATGGTGCACAGGGGCTGAAAAGGGATCTATATTCCTGTTCTCTGCCCATAAGAAAAACGTTTCCACTTACTAGCATAAGTCTTTCTGGTGGTCGACTTATGCGAGGATAAGATGATTTCACGCACCGAATGGGAGATGTTGGGAAGCCTGGCTAAAGTCGGAAGTGGAGAAACCAAGCAGTGAGCTGGAGAGATTGAAGAGATTGGCGCAGCCCACCCGATTGATGGATCAGATCATCTGGAATTGGGTCCAGGGCTGCTCCAAAAGGTGATGATGCAGGAAGGGGAACCAAATTTGTCGAGGCCAGTAAGGGGCAATGAGGATCATCTTGCATCCCAGTGTGGTAGCTTTCTGAATTAGTTTGGGAATCAGGGGGAATGGAGGGAATGCATAAAGAAGTCCCTGGGGCCAATCGTGAACTAGAGCATCTCTGGGGAGGTGTCCGGGAAGAGGTAGGAGAGAGAAAAAATTGTCGCACTTGCTGTTGAAGGGGGTGGCAAAAAGGTCGCAGCAAGGCTGACCCCATTTGCAGAAGATTCTGTCCGCCACAGTCTGATTGAGAGACCACTCGTGAGGCATGAGAATTGCTCTGCTCAGCCTGTCTGCTATAATGTTGGACTTCCCAGGGATGTGCGCTGCTATCAGAAACCGTTGGGAAGAGATCGCCCACTGCCAAAGTCTGAGTGCTTCTCGACATAAGGGGTATGACTTGGTTCCGCCCTGCATGTTGATGTACCACACCACTGACATATTGTCTGTTTGAACTGCAATGGTTCCGGTGGGAAGAGAGTTCTGAAGAGCTTGCAACGCTAAAAGCACGGCTCTCATCTCCAAGACATTGATATGCAGATGGTACTCGTGAGGCTGCCAGGTGCCTTGGATTATTCTGCCCTGATAATGCCCGCCTACCCGATCAGGGAGGCGTCCGTGGTCACCGTAGCTAATGGGGGAGGAAGAACCAATGGTCTGCCCTGGTGTAATGATGGGGAAACCATCCACCAAACAAGTTGGTTTTTGCATGACTGTGTGATCATTATCCTGTGAGACATCGGGAGTTGCTGGAAAGACCATTGTGTGAACAGCATCCACTGAAGAATCCTCATATGAAAGCGTGCAAGGGGGACTAGTATTATAGCTGCTGCCATGAGACCCAATGTTTTTAGGACAAATCTGGCCTGAATCTTTTTGCATCCTAATAAGACCTGCACATGTCGTCGAATGGCTAACACTCTGTCTACTGTAGAGTCGCTGACATGTCCTTTGTGTTTAAGTTTGCGCCTATAAAGGTGATAGATTGACAAGGCGACAATGCAGACTTTTCGAAATTTATTGTGATGCCTAGAGTGGAGCACGTTTGGATGGTGTAGTCTCAGGCTAGCAGCAGGTGATGCCTGGTGGTTGCAGTAAGGAGCCAGTCATCTAAATATGGAAACACCTGGAATCCTTGCCGTCTCAAGTGAGCGGTGACTACTGCCAAACATTTGGTGAACACCATGGGGGCTGTGGTGAGACCAAAGGGCAGCGCTCTGAACTGATAATGACGGACTCCCAGCCGGAAGTGGAGGAATCTTCTGGAGCGTCTGTGCATTTTGATATGGTAGTACGCATCCTGAAGATCTATGGAGCACATCCAATTGTCCTGACCCAGAAAGGGTAAAATGGACTGTAGCGTGACCATCCGGAACTTCATTCTTTGAACAGACCTGTTTAGTCTGCTGAGATCCAGAATGGGTCTCCAATCCCCTGTCTTTTTTGCTACCAAAAAGAACCTTGAGTAAATTCCGGATCCTTGTTGGTCTGCTGGGACTGACTGGATGGCTCTTTTTCTTAGCAGTTTTGAAATTTCTTGAACTGCTTGATCCCTTAGATTGGGTGGAACATCTGGAAGGGATTTGTTGGGAATGTAGGGAGTGCGAAAGAAGGGGATTTTGTAGCCTTCGGATATGATAGAAAGTACCCATTTGTCTTTTGTTATACTTTGCCAGGCTTCTAGGTACAGCGATAATCTTTCCCCGACTGCCTCCGAAGGTGGACAGCCAGGCAGCACTTCAGGGATGCTGGAAGGGCTTGTCAGAGAAGGATTCTCTTTGGCCCTGATTTTGCAGACCCTCCCTGCCCCTAGGGCGACGTCTATTGTTGTTCCCTCCTATGCCCCTGGAGGGGAACTCTCCACGTGTGTCAGGCACGGCTCCCTGGGATTTCCGGATCTACATCTTCCCACTCTTCTGACCCTTGGGATACGGTCCTGAAGGAGTGGAAAAACGGACTCCAACGGCAGAGAGAGTCCTGCCTTCCTGCTCACACCTGGTAAGGGTATCCTTCACCTGTGGTCCAAACAGAGCAGAACCATCAAAGGGGGTGTTGGTGAAAGATGCCTTAAAGGGTTCCGCAAAGCTGCATAACCGCATCCAAGCGTGTCTCCTCAAAGCCACACCTGCTCGCTCCATCGGCTGCATAAGAGATGAGCCGCATGGAGGAGTTTACTACAGAATTTAGAGTCGCCAGCTGGGAGGCAATCTTAGCCTGAGCCCCTGCAGCTGATGGATCTTGAAGGGTATCTCCTAACTCTTTAAGGAGATCCCTTTGAAGGCGGGTAAAATGGCACAAATAGTTCAGAGACCTCATGGAAAAGGTCGCTGAGGAAAACATCTGCTTCCCATATCTGTCCATCATCCTAGATTCCTTATTAGGGGGATGGACAGACGAAGAAGTTTCAGCCAACTCCTTTTTAGTGGTCGCTGCTACCACCATGGCATCAACGGAACACCCTTGGTCAGAAATTGCTTGTCCTGAGGGGCAGTGATGAATTTTGTGGGCCTACGGGGAGCTGGTTCCATTGTGTCTGGAGCTGACCACGCCTTTCGAGCCACCACCGACATCAGTGGATCGAAAGGCGGGGACACCCAGGAGGTGGAGGGTCGGGAACCAAACGCGCCCAGGAATACCGACTCATCCTCGGAAGGGTTAAGGGTAGTCCAGTCCCCCCTCTGCCTAAGGATTTCAAGGATGTCTGAGAAGGAGACGTCCTCAGAGGGGGATCTCGGGGACCCTTCCGACTCCTCCAAATCAGTATCTAAAGTGACAGACTCAGGGGAGTCAACATGCTTCCTCTTGCATTTTCTCTTTCAAGGGGGCTCCTCTGAATGAAGAGGGGAGGCCTCGGAAGAGGAAGATACACACAATGGGGTGCCCTGGAGCGCTTGTTCCCCACGCTTGTGGTCTGGAGAAGGGGCAGAGGCAGGAGCAGGCACCATGGGGGGAGGAGCCGATGAGGCCGACTGTGAGGCTAACTCAGATGCCAGCACACTCCTCATGACCTCAAAGGCACCCCTTCCCGATGCCATAGAAGGCTCCAGCTCCAAAGAGACCAGAATCCTTCCCGGCACCGAGAGGGACGGCTCCGAAGCCGATGTAGGAGCCGAACTCACCTGCGCCAAAGTTCCGAGAGGGAGAACGGGGTCGGACAAGGGTCCGATGCCACTCGCCCCGTCGGAGCCGACGAGGGAGTCCCGGCACCCAGATCCCTCCAAGGACAGCACCATGGAAGAGATCGGAGCCGACGGAGGCACCAAAAGGGGAGGTATCGGTGCCGACGGAGGCACCAAAAGGGGAGGTATCGGTGCCGACGGACCCATGGTTCCAGCCACAGCATGCTCCGGCTCCGAACACAAGGGATGAGTCGAAGGAGGAACTAATGGAGAAACAGGTAGAGCTGAACCCTGGTGGGGGGGGGGGGCTGGATAGCATTTTTGCCAGGGCCTGCGACTTTAAAAGCCTGCTCACCACTCTCTCCAAATCATGGTCAGATAGCCTAGATGACTGAGAAGAGTGGGATCGATGACTATGCTCAGATTGCAATAAGGGTGACCCTGGAGCCGAGTGTATCGACTCCAATGATGGTGACCTGGAGCGTTTCAGACTCCCTGACGGTTCCGACAGAAGAGTCGGAGCAGACAGAGATAGGTACTTCAGCTCCAGTCAGAGCTAAAGTTGACGTAGAGATAGGTACTTCGGTTCCAGCCGGAACCGAAGTTGAAGCAGAAGCCATACCCAGCGATGGCTCCGAGCTGGGAGCCAATGGCTTCGATGGCCTAGATGGTTTCACTGACTGAGTCTTGGCCAGTGATCCTTCAGGTTTAAGCAAACCCCTCAGGATAAGCTTATTCCTAACACTCTTGCAGGACTCTTGGACTAAAGGCGTGACACACCGAGCAAGAGTCTTGCAGGTTTAGGGAGCCCAAGCAGTAGACACAAGAAGTGTGACCATCTGTCAGAGACATTTTCTGACAGCATGAGTCACACTTCTTGAATCCCGACACTTTTGTGTCTTTAGACATTCCTGTAAAGGAAAATCAAATACAAATAACAAGTAGAGTGGAGAGTAGGTAACTGAAAAAAAATACACAATTCACACAAGTTACCACACCCTAACAGCACACACACACACACACACACACACACACACACTATAATAATATAAGACCTACAAGCTACCACAATTTACTAAAAAGAAAACTTTTGTCTACCTTAAAAATAAAACAATGATAAGCCTCTAACTAAAACGGCTTACTCTGAAAGGTAAACGGGGGAGGGAAAGGAAAAACTATCCAAGGAGAAAACAAGTTTTGAAGGGGGGATAAACACTAACAAACTGCTATAGAATCTACTCTGAGCTTTAACAATAAAAGTATACCTAACAAAGTATAAAAAAAGTCCTAAATATAAGAACAAAGTGAAAATTACGAACTGAGCCAGTAAACGCAACCTCGTAGCAGAAGCGGCAAACGAGATCTGGGTATCTAGCGTCAGGCATCATGGGATATCGGAGGGGGCCTCGAGCCAGTACGTAGCTCTCGAGCTTTTGAAGATGGCCATGTCGGAGCCGAGGATCGGCTCCGAACCCAACCGGCAAGAATGAAGGCGAGATAGACAACTTAACATCCAAGCGTTCTTGCCCAGCATGGGCAGTAGCTGTTGTAAAGTCAGCATTTTGAATTTTGGTATGTCCAAGAACATGTTCAAAATCGATAAGTTCAGTATTGGATGCCAGGCATTGTCTTTTCTGGGTACCAGGAACAGTCTTGAATAAAACCCTTGTCCTTTTTCCTGTTCTGGTACTGGTTGAATAGCCCCCATATCCATGAGGGACGTAACCTGTTTCTGAGCCTCTGCCCATTGATTTTGTGGCAGATCTGGCCAACCATTTGGAAATGGCAAAGTATGGAAATGAAATCTGTATCCCTGGGAAACTATGTTTAATACCCACTTGTCCTGAGTAATTAACTGCCAATTTTGAGCATGAAGTGATAATTTTCCTCCCAAGGGGGCTGCCAAAAGATAAGTGCTTGGTGATGGTAGAGGGAAGTCATTGAGACTGCTTACTGTAGGGTTGTGCTTTGTTTTCTCCAGATTTGGAGGTAGAGGCACCCCACTGCTTTGACCTGTAAGAACCCTGTGATTGGTATCTAGAGCCATTTGAGCATCTGGATTTGCCTTGTGAGGCTCTGTTGGACACAGGAAAGGACCAGTTTTTAGGATGCCAGTGCCTACTACTACAGTGGCTGCACTTGTAAGAAATCTTTTACAGTTTGCAAAGATTTAGCTTTGTCTTCCATTTTCTTTAAAACCTCTTCTGTCTTATTACCAAACAAAGTATCATGCTGTAAAGGTGCATCCAACAATTTAGCCTTAACATGATCAGGCAGATTTTGCTCCATGAGCCAGGCATGCCTTCTAATCACAGATCCAGTAACTGCGGCCCTGCAAGAAGCCTCCAAGGAATCAAAACCACATTGCAAAGTATGCTTTCCAACCTGTTCTGCTGCATGCAATAATTCCTGTAATTCTTTATTTTCCACACAATCAGAAATCAACATCATTTTCTGTTTCAATAAGCCCATAACATGCTGTTGACATTTAAGCATATGAAACTGGCAGTTTAAGGCCCTAATTGCCAAGTTTGCAGACGTATAAACCTTCTTTCTCCATCTATCCAGCGCCCCGGAATCTCTATCAGAGGGGGTACGATTTTTGGCTGTAGAGGTCTTTACACCTTTGGGACCCTGTGAGATAGTTTTAGGATCAGCAGCAGGATTTTTGAATAAAAAATTTTTGGGAGTCAGGAACCCTGTAATATCTGTCTGGCTTACTAGGAGCCGTAGATAGGGAATCAGGAGCCATGCTCGATTCCGAAAACACATCAATAATGTCCAATACAGGAGGTATAGCCAAAGGCCTATGCCGAGGAAGAAGGAAATCCCTAAGCCTCTTATTTGATTCAGAGAAATCCTGACTCTCCCAATGAAAATGTTCCCTTAAAGTATGCAAGGTTTCTCCAAAAGAACAATCCTCAGGAGGAGACGCAGATGGGATGGATTCTTCTGCATCTGAATCCTCAAAGGGTGGTATAGAAAATTCCTGATCAGAAGAGGAATCAGAAGAAATAGAAACCTGATCTGAAGATTCATAATCAGTGTGTTGCCTAGGCCTCTTTGGGGGGGGTTGGGAATCCCTGATCAAGGTAATTAAGTCCTCAGCCATTTTGATCATCTGTTTTTTAGGCATAGGGGCCTGAGCATGTGGCTCATGCATCAGTTTTTTTAGACTTAGAAGTTGTTTTTGAAGCTGGGGTCAGTTTTATATAGAAATGTTGAGGCCTGAAAACACCCTCAGAAGCCGGTGCCTGCTCAGCGGCTCCGGACCCATCCGAGGGAGACACATCCACGGGTACAATACTCTGAGAATCTCGCTGCATACCGGACTCCGCATGGGTCTCGGTAGAGGCCTGCAACTCAAAAGTAGCGGGTATCAGGGGGTGCGAAAGTGCCTCACTGAGAACCGGCGAGTGGCTTAGGAGAAGCTTTTGTCGGTTTTGGACCTCGACGGTCTGTCTCTGTCTTTTTCTTTGCATTTTTTGTGAACTCCGGTAGTCGGACTGCTATCCGAAGACATTTCAGGGTAATTAAATCTAGATCCAAAATATTTTGAAGCAAAAATATACCGACGCTTAATAGTGTGTTGGTTAAATCTAGCACAAAACAGACAGCAAGGCACATTATGATCTGGGCCTAGGCAAGGAATACAGTACAAATGAAAATCCTTATGAGGCATTTGCTTCCCACAAGTAATGCAATTATTAACTTTTACTGACATCGGTAAGGAGCAAGAAAAAGTTTCCCCAACGGGGTACTTAGCTTTAATTGAAGACTTCGGTTCTGAAACTCAAATGCGAAAATTTCAGGAGTTGGCCAACCGGCACTTGTGAACTGCTTCTGCTTCGGGCACCGCACGGCAAGAAATTCTGAATAAAATGGCATCAGCTGCATGTTTTATACCCCTGACGTCATGGAAGAGGAGACAGCAACCGACGCAGGACCCAAGACTTTGATATTCAGGCCGACTGAGGGCAACCTGCCAGCAGATTACCCAAATGTAATGACTGTAACAGTAAAACACGAAGAACATCACATCCTGTTCAGAGAGACTCCTGGTTGACCTCATGGAGAAAACTGATGGCGATTCTGGCCTTTCTAGAAAAGGAAAATATTGACTGCCAGCAAATGGATCCAATGAAGGAGAATACTTAGTCCTTTCTAATTCAATAGGTGCAGAGCCCGAAACCGAGGACGTCTGCACTGAAGAAAATGGAGTGGAAGTAGTGTGCGCCGATGTCAGCGCCATAGTAGTTGAAGGTGTCTGCACCGTAAAGGCAAAAGTCTGCCCCAATGAGTATGGTGTCGTCGAGGAAAGTGTCTGCACCGGTAATAAGGACGGTGCAGAGAAGGACTGCACCGAAGCACATGGTTTCGAAAAAGTCTGCGTCATGGAGTACAGAAGAGTCATACTCGGAGCCTAAGGGGATTGTATCAACTGTGCCGAAGGGGACTGTACCTGTATGAACGGTGCCGGTAAGGGCTGTGACGGAACTGCCGGAGCCGTAGTTGTTTGCACCGGTAACTCCAGTGTCGGTATCAATAAGGAAGACATGGCTGGAGCCAGAATCATTTGGGGGCGGTGCCGAGCCTGGAGCCGACAGGGTCACAGGTGGCAGTTCCGAAGTAGTAATCAATTTCACCTTCTTATGAGTTGACTCCCTACGATCTCCAGAGGGAGGAGGGGAGCAACTTCGATCAAAAAGAGGAAGAATGCCTCTTACGGGGTTTAACAGGAGTGGGTGAGCCCTCCGACCCAGAAATAGCCTCAGAGAAAGGAGACTTGAGAAGACCTTTCAAAATTAACTTACTCTTCCTCTCGTTGAGAGTCCTAGTAGAAAAATTTTTACAAATCCCACACGGGGGATCCACAGTAAGGTGGGAGACATTCAGACAGTAGACACATAAGTCATGGCCATCGGAAAGCGGAAACCTATGGACGCAATCCTTACACTACTTGAAACCAACGCTATTTTTCTTATCTGACATAATGTGGAGAACAGTCCCAAGAGGAAAGGCTACCCCAAAAGGAGAAGAAGAGAAAGGAAGGTTTACCAACGATGGTAATGAAGAATTACCTCAAAGGTAAGAAAAGGGGTAATAAAGGGAAAAGACTAAAGGCAGAGACTCTAAAGTATATGATAGGGTAGGAAAAATATTGGTATAAACAATTGAAAATATTTAAAGAACATGTATAAAACTTTCAAAAATTAGACACTTAGCTGAGAGAGTTGCTTGACACGGCTGTACAACAAAGCGGCAAACGAGATCTGAGGTAACAGGGAGCAGAGAATTCTGGGTAGGACCTAGGCACGAGAGTTTTTGGCTGACACAAGATTGACATTGGCCGGCTCGGTTCCGAGGATGGAACCGATAACCCATCAGTAAGGAACAAACGAAGACTAACATCAGATAAAAAGTTTTGCACATCCTGTGACTGGAAAAACATTCAAACCACATCTGTATGCGAACTGTCAATCCAGGAATTTGGTATATATTGATACGTGCAAACAGTGTCAATATTTATGTGCGGAAAATGACTTGTATGTTAAAAGAATTGTGCAGCACCTCAGTAACATAAGATGTCAGGATAAGCGCAATGCTTTACTTAAATATTTGCTTGATTTCCCAACACAGTTTTGTTTTTATGGCTTCACAATTACAGTTCACAGGTATGAGAGGTGGAGATTTGTGCGAACGCACTGAAATGGAAAAAACTAAGTGGACTGCTGAGCTAAGGGTGGACCCTTATCCAGGACTGAATGATGTCATATCATTATAACCAATCTTAAAGAGGAGTCGACCCCGTTCTCAACTTTCATTCGCTACAGATGATCCTTTCTGATTTTGGATTGATGCATTCTGTTTTTTAATCTTACAGATTCTTTGATGTGTTAGATATGATAAAGGGCTGTGGCCTGAAAGCACTAATCTATTTTATGTTGTTCATTAAAGTTTATATTTATGTTCTACCCTTGGTGGTCCGATTTGGTTCTTTTGTATTTTGGTACTTGGGAAGGTAGTCACATTTTTGCTTTCAAAAGGCAGCCTCCCCAAAGGAGATTCCTTATGCAGTTTGTCTGGTGTTTTTTGTTTGTGAGTAGACCTAGGATCCCTCTTAACAGAAGTGGATTTGGCTGTGTAATTTTTGTGATATCTAGGGACCGTACAATGTAAAATTTGTCTATAGTCTCATAGTCTTACCTTGCTCTTGTATGGCTTTGAAGAGTTTGGCGGCCTCTGGGCCAAACAAGAGACCTTTGTCTACAGTCAAACACTGATTTTACATTTGAAGTCTTCAGGCATGGGCTGACTGTGCAACTATGCATACTGTCTGATGACTGAACCCGTGGCAGCAGCCCTGTAGGAGACATCCACAGCATCGCAACTGCATCTGATGTTCTGTCTGGCAATTTGAGTAGCTTGATACAGTATTACCTGGATGCTGCTTAGAATCCGCTGACTGTGGGTCTGATATGACTTTATGCAAAGGTTGTAGAACAGACAGCAAATATTTTGTCATTTGTGTCTGGTAGTTAATAGCTCTGAAAGCAAGTGTAGAAGAGGTGCAGACCTTCTTTCACCAATCCATAGCTCCACTATCTTTGTCTGTGGAAAGGGCATTAGTACTGGGGAGAAGCTTGGATGAACAAGGACAGACTGAAGCAGGGTCAGCCACAGGGTTCATATACAGGTATTTAAGTTCATCAGGTGCACTATAGGATCCATCTGGTCTTTTAGGTGCAGATGGTTGAGAATCAAGAGCTAAAGAAGTTGACTGAAAGGTGCCCTGGCATGTGTCTAGTACTGGAGGAACTGGAGAAGGAGCTGGTGTGCCCATTTCCATAAGGCTATAGTATCTCTTTTGACCATCAGAGTTTTGCTTTGGCTGCCATTTAAAATGCCTCATCATATTTTGAATTGTTTCTTCAAAAGAGACCTCCTCAACAGGAGAGTCAGGAGAATGGGAGACTTCTTCATCCAAAGAAAATTGTTTTGGGAATGCATTTGTGAGGAATATTCCAGAGAAAGATCAGAATCTGCATCCTGTTCCTCCTTGGAGGAAGAATCTTAGATGTTTATTTGTGGTATGCATTGTGGCAGCTAGGTCACAAAAGGAGGCGGCTTCAAGGCCATGACAGCTTTAAATGAGCCCTGGGGAGAAATCAATCCATTCTTTTTCTTTGGAAGCTGAAATGCAGCCCACGTGCCTAATTTTCTGTTTTTGCTTTTTTTAAAGTGACATCCATCTGACCAAGTCTTGGCGGTTCAGAACCATGGCGTACTTCAATAAGACTTCTTAGAACCTCTTACTGGACTAGGATTTTATGAACTCCATGTGGTCCCTCCAAACTAAGGTTGCTGAGGCATCTGGCTTAGGAGCCATACTGGCCTCTAACGTGAGTTCTACGACCGCAGCAGGTGTGTCTGACTCAGAAATGTTACTCTGCAAATTGTCTCAAGAGTCTTGAGTTTCTTCTTTGCTGGAAGGGCAATGATGGATGTTGTGGATTCTGCCATTTTAGCTTGGGCCAGGCATTTTAGATGCAGAGTTTCAAGGAATGAGTTAAGCAAGGAAAGCCTCAACCTAAGGGTTTTAGGAACAAATGACAGGCAGACAGAATAGGTTCTGTAGCTGACTTCCAGTACTACAAAAAAGCATTTAAGTGTGAAAGTCATTGTATGGGATCGGTCTGCTACACACACACTTACCTCTCCTAAGTGACATCCAACACAAATGCTGTACACTGTTCAAAAATATGAAAAAGGAAGGTTCCCAAAGGGCCACGTATATGAAAAGCAAAAAAGTGAAGATCAGTCTGACAGATACACTACCTGTGTTCAGGATAGTACTCGTGGATATGTCTGCCTTCTCACCCTGTTGCATATAAGCCAATGGCACAAATACACTGCAATACTGATCTCAGTAATGACATCCAATTTTACTGGACAAGAAGACTGTCACCACAATGATTTTAGAGTCTCTTAGTGTATCTTCAGAATTAACCTGGAAATCAGTGACCTTGTATCATGAATCTCTGCCAGCATTTCTTTTACATTAATGTGGTCTGATTTGTCTGAACTGTGCCACAGTCTTTGTACTTTAACCCCAAATGAAACTGCTCCCCAAGCAAAATATTAGGAATTAGTAAGGACAGATTGCGTAGGGGTGGGTGGAGAAAAAGGGAGACCTGGATTGTGATCCATGATCTCTCCATAAACGCACTTATGGCTTGACGAAGCCCAAGACTGGAATATGAAAGTCCAGTTGGTTGGACTTTTGGGATTTTCTCTCATAAGTAACCACGCAAAGAGAATCATAAGAAAGATGGAAGGAATAAGGCAGAGAATCTAAAGAAATTCTCTGACTGCAGCTAGAGACCATCACGAAAAGTTCAGGAACATTTCCAAATGTAAATCCACCACCTCTTGATGCAGGAATGACTTTTGAGACATGAGGTCTATTAGGCAACTTAGAAACACAATCCTGTATGACAGGGATAGGACAGACTTTTGTAGATTTATCTGTAATTTCTGATGGTCTAGGAGGAAAGATAACTTTTTATGGCCTCCTGACAACTGGGAAAAGACTCCCCACAAATAAGCAAGTCATCTAAATAAGGAAGTGAGCCACTACTGGGGCTAGACACTTTGCAAACACTCTTGGTGCAGTGGACAGCTCAGAGGGTAACGCAGAGAACTGACAGGAAAGGGGTGTAGAGGGATTCCTCCTGAAACGAGGGGGCTTTTTCAACTATTGCCAACTGTAACCCTCCTGAATAACCTTTAACAATGATTTGTCAGAAACAATAAGATGCCAAAAGGGAGCATTTAGATTCACATGTCTTGAAACTTGAAGAGATCCTGGGACAGGATGAGGGAAGAATTGTAACCTGGCTCTTGGCATTGTCATTCTGAGGGAGACACCTGCCCCATATGTTTGGAAAGGGTCCATTCTTCTTGGGAGTTTCATCAGAATCCTCCTGCCATCTTTCCTAAGGAGCTTGCCTATTGGAAGAAGGCCACATCTGTTAATTTTCTCTCTTAAATGGAGTCGGAATTTAGAGGTAAAGAACTTGGGGGGGGGGGGTGGTTCCTGAAAATCCTAGAATCACTTTGCATTAATTTACCTCTTTAAACCCATTGTTTAAGCACCTGGGTAGCAGAAGGCCCAAATAAAGCCTCCCTATCTAGAGGGCAGTTCAAGATTTCTAAGTCAACTGAAAACTTTTAGTTTCATACCCAGACAAATCTTCAAGACTGTGGCAGAAGCAGAAGCCCTAGATACAGGGTCAGTACAATCATACAGACTTTTTAAGGCACATTTGGAAAACTAAGACAAGTTAGCCACAGTCTGATTTAAGTTAAGATCTCCATTCAAGAGATTGAGAAAAAGAAAATTCTCTCAAAATGTTGGTGCATTTTTACATATACTTCTACATATAGCGTTGATAATTGAGAACTCTAAAGGCTATACTAGAGGAATTAAAAATGTCTTACCCAGTCAAGCCAGATGTTTACCTCTTTAACCCCAGGAACTGGAGTGGGATAATAAAGCATTTGTTTGCATTAGCAGTAAGTAGGAGGGATAGCTGCTGGGTATGCCCCAAGATGAGAAAAAAAGATGTTATGCACTCACCATAACGTTCCATCTGAGTAGTTCTACTTCACTTGTATTCAACCTGTGGGTACCGGATCTGTATCGGATCAGAGCCAGCAATTTCACTAGTATCTGCTCTGAGCTCCTCCCCTTACACATAATACACCACCATGACCTTCCAACCCCCAGATCGGGTTTGCTGCAACTTATACTGAGAATCCAACCTCAAAAAACACCTTACACACCTAAAATCAGACAAAACGGCTGTCCATATGGTAAGGCCAGGGGGAAGGAGGGAGGGATGGTTGAAGACAAATGAAGTAGAAAGTACAGTTGTGTACACTTACCATAAATGTAGATGTTCGAGTTTATTCACTGTTGCAGTCATTACATTTGGGTAATCCTGCTGGCAGGTTGCCCTCAGCCGGCCTGAAATCCAAAGTCTTGGGTCCTGCGTCGGTTGCTGTCCCCCCTTCCCTGATGTCAGGCCGTCAGGGGTATAAAAGAAGCAGCAGATGCCATTTTCTTTAGTTTTTCTTGCCCCAGATCCCCCAATATAAACTTTACCTTCATCTACAAGCAAATACACCACACAGGTTGTAGAAATCAGAGAAGGAAAGATAGGTTCCATCAGAAGAAAGGGGGATGGCGGGTGGGTAACCTGGACTGCAACAGTGAGTACACTCGAACATCTACATTTATGGTAAGTGTACACAACTGTACTATGTTCTTCGTGTTTCACTGTTGCAGTCATTACATTTGGGTAGAGTCCCAAAGCTAAGGTTGGGGGGCTGGAGCTAAACAGCATTAGGAGTGGCTAAGAGGCCCTGCAGAACTGCAGTGGCAAAGCCTGCCCTGGATTTAGAGTAGAATGGCAGATGATAGTGCTTAGTAAAGGTGTGCACTGAACTCCAAGTAGCAGCCTCTAAAATATCCTTGGTAGGTACTCCTCTGAGAAAGGTTGCTGAAGTGGCTGCAGCTCTGGTTGACTGTGGCCTAATGCCCTTAGGTACTGGCCTGCCATGATGTACACAGCAGAAATGAATGCAATGGCCTATCCACTTTGAGATAGTCTGCTTTGAGATAGCCTTTCCTTGTGATCCTGCAGCATATGTCACTAATAATTGCTCTGTTTTTCTGAAAACTTTGGTTCTGTCCAAATAGAATCTAAGCTGTCTGTGTACGTCCAAAGAATGCAGAATTCTCTCCCCCTTGCTCTGTGGATTTGGATAAAAGGTTGGCAGTTGAATAGTTTGGTTGAGAGCCACAGTGGACACCACTTTAGGCATAAATGTTGGGTTTGTCCTCACAGAGACCCTGTCCGGATGAAAAATGATAAAAGGTTCCACAGCCATGAGTGCCTGTAGCTCTGAAACACGTCTTGCAGAAGTTATTGCTAGGAGCAGAGCTGTTTTCCCAAGATAAAAACTTTATATCAGCAGTAGCAGCTGGCTCAAAAGGAGGCAGGGTGAGTTTTTCCAAGACATAGTTGAGGTCCCATAAAAGCATTGGTGATCTCCTCGGAGGTCTTAAATTTTTGGCTCCTCTGAGGTACTGCTTTAATAAGGGGTGAGAAAAGATTGGTGGCTCTACATTGTAATGAGCCGAAATGGCAGAGGCATGAATTTTAATAGATGAGAAAGACAGGCCTTTGTCCAGCATCTCAGTTAAGTATTGCAAAATCTGAGGAATATTTGGCACAGCTGTATCAGTTCCTTGTGCCTGGTTTCAAACACAGAATCTCTTCCATTTCCCAGCATAAGATTTTCTAGTACTAGGCCTTCTGGCTTCCAAAATGACATCCATCACAGCTTTACTGAGAGGTGCGTTTTGTATGACTACATTATTCGCCATGCTGTCAGGTTTAAAGTTCTGAGTTGGCTGTGCAAGATCTGACTGTTTTGCTGGGACAGTAAATGAGGTATCTGAGGTAAGGTCCAAGCTGGGCATTGAGACAAGCTCCTTAGTATTGGAGCCAGTCTGGGGCAATCAGTATCATCTTTGGTTTCTCCTGTCTGACCTTTAAGAGTATCTTGGGGAGGAGAGGCAGAGGGGGAAATGCATAAACTGATAGGGTGTCCTCTTTCCATGCTTGTCTGTGATAAATCCTTGTGCAGAATCTTTTTGGTTGGTAGTTGTGAGGGGAGGCAAATAGATCTATGTCCGGGCATCCCCATTTCCTTGTTATCATGCTAAAGACTTGTGGGTCCAGGTGCCACTCGTGGGGATCCATGAGGTTTCTGCTTAGTTCATCTGCCAGAGTATTCTTCCTTCCTGGCAGGAATTGTGCCTGCAGATGTACTTGGTAAGCCAATGCTGTGCCCCACAAAGTCATGGCTAGTCTGCAAAGGGGGTAAGAATGTGTGCCCCCCTGCTTGTTTATATACCACATGACCGTGGTGCTGTCTGTCTTTATCAGTAGTTGTCCTGGATGAAGTAGGTCCTTGAAGGCTGTCAGTGCATTTCAAACTGCTAGCATCTCTTTTTGATTGACATGTAGATGCATCTGGTTTGAGGTCCATGTGCCCTGAATGCATCTTCCTGCCATGTGGGCCCCTCAGGCATAGTCTGATGCATCCGTTGTTAGTGTCTGCCTGGCTAGGGGTAATGTGAATGGCTGTCCCTTGTTTTGGTGACAAGCCTTTGCCCACCATCGAAACTCCTGTTGCAGGCAGGGAATGAGAGTAATCATAGTTTCCAGGCTGTGGCAATGTTGAGTCCATACACTTTTTAGGTACCATTGAAGTTTCCTCATATGTAGTCTTGCATATGGAATTAGTAGGATGCAGGATGCCATGAAGCCCAAAGCCTGCAGAATTTTTCTTGCAGATAACTGGGCCTTTGTTGCCAACATTTTGAAATAGGTAGTCAATTGCCTTTGTTTGTCTGGCGTGAGATAAGCCATCTGGGCAGTTGTATTTAAGCTTGCACCCAGGAATATTATCTCTTGAGAGGGTACTAGTTTTGATTTCTTTTCATTGACTGTGTACCCTAGGCATGTTAGAAGTCTTTTCACAAACGCCAGATGCTGTAGAAGAATGTCCTTGTTCTCTGCTTGAATTAGACAATCGTCCAAGTAAGGATATATTTGTATTCCTCTTTGTCTGCAGAATGCAATTACTGGTGCTAGGCACTTTGTAAAGACCCTGGGTGCAGTAGATAAGCCAAAGGGCAGTGCAGAGAATTGGCAATGCATTGAGCCAGCCTTGAATCTGAGGTATCTCCTGCATATTTGTCTGACTGGGACATGCAGGTATGCCTCTTTTAGGTCTGGAGTCACTAGCCAAGCGTTCTTGCCCAGCATGGGGAGAAGCTGTTGCAAAGTCAACATCTTGAATTTTGGTATATCCAGGAATGTGTTCAAAATAGGTCCAGTATTGGCCTTCAGGCCTTGTCCTTTCTGGGTACCAAGAACAGTCGAGTAAAATCCTTGTCCCTGCTCTTGTTCTGGTACTTGTTGAATGGCCCCCATATCCATGAGGGATGAGACTTGTTTTTGTGCCTCTGCTCATTGATTTTTTGGCAGATCTGGCCAGCCGTTTGCCTTTGGCAGGGTATGGAAATGGAACATGTAGCCTTGTGACACGATATTTAGGACCCACTTGTCCTGGGTTGTAATGTGCCAATTTTGAGAAAAAAAATGCTAATTTCCCCCCAAGGGTGCTGCCAGGAGATAAGTGCTTGCTGCAGGCAGGGGGAAGTCTTTGGGACTGTTTCCTATATGGTTGTGATTTGTCTTCTCCAACTTTGGAGGTAGAAGCCCCCCATTGCTTTGAGCGGTATGAACCTTGCGCCTGGGATCTGCCTCTAGGGCATCTGGATCTACCCATTTGAGGTCTGTCTGACACAGGAAAGGTCCAATTCTTTGTTGGCCAGTGTTTTGTAAAAAAATCTTTGACTGTTTGCATAGATTTAAGCTTTGTCCTCCATTTTCTTTAACACCTCTTCTGCCTGAACACCAAAGTATCATGCTGTAAAGGTGCATCTAATAATTTAACTAACATTATCAGGCAGATTTTGTTCCTTTAACCAAGCATGCCCCCTAATTACAGAACCTGTAACTGCAGCCCTGCAGGAGGCCTCTAAAGAATCAAAACCACACTGCAAAGTATGCTTTCCAACTTGTTCAGCTGCATGCAATAAATCCTGCATTTCTTTGTTTTCTGCACATTCAGAGTATAACATTTTCTGTTTAAGCAATGCCATGGCATGTTGCTGATATTTGAGCATATGAAACTGACAGTTTAAAGCCCTTATAGCCAAGGTAGCAGATGTGTAAACCTTTTTTACCCCATCTATCCAAGTGCCTTAGAATCTCTGCCAGAGGGGGTAGGGTTTTTGGCAGTGGAAGCCTTAACTCCTTTGGGACCCTGATAAATAGTTTCTGGGTCTGCAGCAGGGTTTTTAAAAAGGAATTTATGAGAGTCAGGAACCCTGTAATATCTGTCAGGCTTAACAGGAGCTGGAGGTAAGGAGTCAGGGGTAACACTGGACTCCGAAAACACATCATCTACAATGTCTAACACAGGTGGGACGGCTAGTGGCTTGTGTTGAGGTAGTAAAAGGAAATCCCTGAGCCTCTTTTTTGATTCTGAAAAATCTTGGCTCTCCCAGTGGAAATGCTCCCTCATGGTATGTAAGGTTTCCCCAAAAGAATAGTCCTCTGGAGGAGAAGCTGAAGGTATAGATTCTTCAGCGTCAGAATCCTCATAGGGGGGAAGAGAGTATTCCTGATCAGAACAGGAATCAGAATAAATGGAAACCTGATCTGAAGATTCAGTCAGTCTCTTGCCTAGGCCTCTTATCAGGAGGGGGATGGGAACCCCTGATCAAGGTAATCAAGTCTTCAGGCATTTTGAGCATCTGTTTTTTGGGCATAGAGGCCTGACCACGTGGCTCTTGAATTTGTTTCTTTGCTTTGGAAGGTGCTTTAGTATTGTAAAGATGTTTAGGTCTGAATACACCCTCAGAAGCCGGTGCCTGCTCAGCGGCTCCAGACCCATCTGAAGGGATAATATCCAAGGCTCCAATACCTTGAGTTTCCAGCGGCATGGCCGACTCCACGTGGGAGTCGGTAGCGGCCTGCGACTCTAAAGTAGTGGGTGTCAGGGGTTGCGAAAGCACCTCACTGAGGACCGGTGACTGGCTTAGGAGAAGCTTCGTCATCAGTTTTGGGCCTCGGTTGTCTCTCTCCTTTTCTTTGCGTTTTTGTGGACTCTGGTAGTCGGATGGCTATCCGACGACATTTGTGGATAATTAAATCAGCATCCGAAATAGTTTAAAGCAAAATCATACCGACGCTTAATAGTGCGTTGGTTAAATCTAGCACAAAACCGACAACCAGAAACGCTGTGATCAGGGCCTAGGCAAGGAATACAGTAAGAATGGAAATCCTTATGAGGTATTTGCTTCCCACAAGAAATACAATTATTAACTTTTTCTGACATCGGTCTGGAGCAATAAAAAAGTTTTCCCAACGGGGTACTTAGCTTTATTGAAGACTTCGGATTTGAAACTCGAACACGAAAATCTCAGGAGTCGGTCGACCGGCACTTGCGAACTGCTTCTGCTTCGGGCACTGCGCGGCAAGAAAGACTAAAAAAAATGGTGTTGTCTGCTTCTTTTATACCCCTGACGGCCTGACGTCAGGGAAGGGGCGACAGCAGCCGACACAGGACCTAAAACTTTGGAATTCAGGCCGGCTGAGGGCAACCTGCCAGCAGGATTACCCAAATGTAATGACTGCAACAGTGAAACATGAAGAACATCTACTCAGATGGAACGTTATAGTGAGTACATAACTTCTTTATCTGAAGTAGTTTACTTCATTTGATTTTCAACCTGTGGGACAGAGTTCCCAGCTACTAAATACCTGGGTGGCCCTCATGGAAGGATATTTCAGAGCACCGTGGAACCAAAGGATGCTCTCCTTCGAGAAATCAAATCCAATTTATACTGAGAAATAAAGGTATAAGATGAGGACCAAGTAGCTGCAGAACAAATATCCAGTGACACTCTCGACCAAAAGGCAGCAGAAGGAGCCATGGACCTAATCGAGTGACTTTCACCTGACCCGGAAGAGACAAACCTTTATCCTTGTAGATCTAAAGGAAGAACTAGGAGATCCATCTAGCAATGGTAACCTTGGAGATAGGTTTACCTAAAAAAGGTTTAGAAAATAACACAAACTATCAGATTTGCAAAAGGTTCTAGTCCTGTGTAAATAGAATCCTATCTATGAACATCCAACAAGTGTAGCCTGTATTCTATTTTGTTAGTAAAATTTGGGAAGAAAACAGGTAAATTGATGGTTTAATTGATGTTAACCTGTGATGCTACTTTTGGGAGAAAAGAAGGATTGGTGCGAAGGGAAACCCTGTCCTTATGGAAAATCATGTATGGAACTTTAACAGACAACGCTTGCAATTCTGAAACCCTCTTAGCAGAGGTGATAGCCACTAGAAACGCTGTTTTCCAAGACAAAAACTTAAGATCTGTGGTTGCTGCAGGTTCAAATGGCAGAGCGACCAACGCTTGAAGAACCATAGTAAGGTCCCATGGAGGAATAGAATCTTTGACTGGAGGACGTAAGAGGAATGTACCTTTAATAAAAGCTTTACACAAGCTGGAAGAAGCTAAAGAAGCAGAATTCTCGCCCACATGAAAATGAGAAATGGCAGCTAGATGAACCTTGATTGTAGAAGAGCTAGCTTCTTGTTGAAAAATATTTGCCAAAAAATCCAGAATAGCTGAAACAGGAGCCTTAAAATGATCTAAACTCCTTTGAGAAGCCCAAAAGGAAAAACGTTTAAATTTGCTATGATAAACCTTCCTGGTTGACGACTTATGAGCTGCCACCACAATAGACCTGACTAAAGAAGACAATCCAGGAATCCTAGTAATTAAGGGAACCGCAGCAGACAAGCCGTGAGCTTCAAACTGTCCAGACTTGGATGAGGGACCCTCGAGGGGTGTGAAATGAGATCGTGACTGGGATCCAAGATCGAAGGTGGAGCTAGAGGATGAGACCAAAGGAAGGGAAACCATACTTGGTGAGGCCATAACGGGGCAATGAGGATCACTTTGCTCCCCAGTCGGCAAGCTTTCTGTAGAAACCTCGGGATAAGGGGTACAGGAGAATAAGCATACTGAAGACCGGAAGGCCAAGCATGGACTACAGTGTCTCTGGGGGATTCCCCAGGCTGGGGATTCAGAGCGAAGAACTTGCTGCACTTCACATTGGAAGTAGATGCGAAGAGAACGCAGCAAAGCAGACTCCACTCTAGAAAGATCTGCTCCGCTACTGAAGGATTCAGAGACCACTCCTAAGACATCAGAATAGTCCTAGTCTATCCGCTAGAAAGTTGGACTGTCCCGGAATATGCGTTGCTATCAGAAAATGACTGGTGGAGACTGCCCATTCCCAAACTCTCACAGCCATGTGACAAAGGGGGTAAGATCTGGTCCCTCCCTGTTTGTTGATATATCAGACCAATGACATGTTGTCTGATTGGATTGCAATAATTCCCAGAGGTAGAAAGGAAGGAAGGGCCTGCAACACCAAAAGGACCGCCCTCATCTCCAGAACGTTTATATGCAAACTGGTCTCCATGGGGGGACCACAGGCCTTGGACTGTCCTTCCCGAACAATGCCCTCCCCACCCGAGTTGGGAGGTATCTGTGGTCACTGTGGCTTGGACAGGAGCTGGAACAAAAGGCTGTCCCCTCCAGAATTTCTGGAGAATGCATCCAACAAAGAAGGGACAACCTGCAGACTCGGCTGAAGTGTACTGGATGAGACAACGGAAGATCCAACAGGGACCATTGCACCGCAAGAGTCCACTGTAGTACTTGCATATGTAATCAAGCACACGAAAGAAGCGTTATGGTCGCCGCCATAGAACCTAGGGCTCTCAAAACCGATTCTGCTGAGGGAAGGTGAGAACGGTAGATGAAGGCAACATGCATCCTTAGGTTTCGAACTCTCTCCGTGGTCAGGAAGATTTTTGTCTGTAGCATGTCTATCCGTGCCCCTACGTATTCTATCACCTGGACAGGCTTCAGAAGAGATTTGGTTGTGTTGATTGTAATCCCCAAGTGGAGTGCAAGCTTTAGGAAATAATCTCTGGTCCAACAAAGTAGACGCTTGGTGGGAGCAGTAAGGAGCCAATCGTCCAGGTAAGGGTAGACCTGAATCCCTTAAGCCTCAGGTGAGCCGCTACTACTGCCATCACTTTGGTGAACACCTTGGGGGCTGTGGTGAGACCAAAGGGCAGGGCTTGGAATTGGTAATGATTGGCTCCTAGCTAGAAGTGGTGGAACCTCCTGTAGCTTCTGTGCATCTTTATGTGATAGTAAGCATCCTGGAGGTCGAAAGAGCACATCCAGTCACTTTCTTGCAGGTACGGCAAGACAGACTGTAAGGTGACCATCCAGAATTTTTCTTTGGCAACTGACAGGTTCAGAGTAGATAGGTCCAGAATGGGCCTTAAGTCCCCCATTTTCTTTGGCACCAAAAAGAAAGTACAGTTGTGTACACTTACCATAAATGTAGATGTTCAAGTGTATACACTGTTGCAGTCATCCCATTTGGGTTATCTGCTTGCAGTAGCCCTCAGTCGGCCTGATTATCAAAGTCTTGGGTCCTGCATCAGTTGCTGTCTCATCTTCCATGACGTCAGGTAGTCAGGGGTATAAAGCATGCAGCCGACGCCATTACATCAGTTTTTCTTGCCCCAGATGTCAGGTGCCCCCACAATGGGAAGCAATTATATACAAGGTTACACCTCCAACAAAAAAGCAAATACACCAAAAAGCTTTAAGCCTAGTAAACAAGAATAGAAGTATAGTCAATAGAAATCAGGGGGCTGGAGGGAGGGTAATTAGGACTGCAACAGTGAATACACTCAAACATCTACATTTATGGTAAGTGTACACAACTGTACTATGTACTTCATGTTTCACTGTTGCAGTCATCACATCTGGGTAGATTCCCAAAGCTAAGGATGGGAGGAGGTAATTAGATAGCATTAGGACCAACTATAAGGCCCTGCAAGACTGCAGTGGCAAATCCAGCTCTGGACTTAGAAAAAAATTGGCAAAAGTGGTATGCTTGGCGAAGGTATGTACAGAACTCCAAGTAGCAGCTTCTAGGATGTCCCTGGTAGGGACACCTCTGAGAAAGGCTGTAGAGGTAGATGCAGCCCTGGTTGAATGTGGTCTTATCTCCTGTGGGGTAGGTTTTCCATTATGCTTATAGCAGAAATGAATGTAATGGCCTATCCACTTAGAAATGGTTTGCTTTGAAATGGCCTTCCCCTCTGTCCCTGCAGCAAATGCAACCAGCAGCTGTTCAGATTTCCTGAGAGGCTTAGTCCTGTCCAAGTAAAATGAGAAGTTATGTACCTACCATAACGTTCCATGTTAGTTGTCTTCTCTTGCCTTCTTTCTTGCTGGATGGGTTCGGAGCCGAACCTTGGCTCCGACTCGGCCTATACTAAAGCTCGAGAGCTAATTTTACCGGCTTGAGGCAACCCTATATCCCATGATGCTAGGCGGTAACTACCCAGATCTCGTTTGGTAGCTGAGAAACAATAGCCAATTCAGTCTCCCCTCTGAGGTGGAGGAGGAGAAAGGAGAACTCCCCAAATATCACTACCTGAAGCTGTATCTATCCCAGGACCAACTGTCTGGGCTTGGAATAGTGCAAGATAAGGTCCCTTAGAAGAAGGGGAAAACCTTTCGGTCTGTCCAGGCTAGGGGGATGGTGGGCGGGACGCAAGAAAGAAGGCGAGAGAAGACAACTAACATGGAACGTTATGGTAGGTACATAACTTCTCAATGTTAAGTTGTCAATCTGGCCTTCATTCTTGCTGGATGGGACCGCGTCCCTAGCACCTTCATCCTGGGTGGCTCATTGGAACAGACTCTTGAGAACGGTGGAACCAAAATTTGCCCTGTTTCTGGAGGCCATGTCCAATTTGTAATGTGTAACAAAGGTATGAGGAGAGGCCCATGTGGCTGCCGCACAGATAGTGTCTATTGGCACTCTAGCTCGAAAGGCTGCTGATGTAGCTAACGCTCTGGTTGAATGGGCTCTTGGTCTAGTAGTCAATACTTTACCTCTGAGTTGATAAATATAGGTAATCACAGAAGACAGCCACCTAGACAGGGTTACCTTGGATACCAGAAGGCGATTTCTACTTTCTGCATAAGATAAAAAGAGTTGATCAGATTTCCTGATTTGTTTAGTTCTGTCCAGATAGTAGCGGAGTTGACGAACATCCAGGCAATGCAGTTTTTGCTCCGCCCTGTTTGAATAATTAGGGAAGAAAACTGGAAGATCAATAGATTGATTTAAATTAGTCTGAGAAGCCACCTTGGGTAAAAAAGACGGGTTAGTTCTTAGTGAAACTCTGTCTTTGTGGAACACTAAATAAGGAGGACGAATGCAGAGGGCATGAAGTTCAGATACTCTCCTAGCAGATGTAATGGCGACTAGGAAGAGTGTCTTCCAGGAAAGTTACTTCAATGAACAGGAGGCCGCAGGTTCAAAGGGAGGGAGAATCAAGGATGCTAAAACTAAGTTTAAATCCCACTGTGGTGGGGGGTCTTTGATTGGAGGCCTGAGTAAAAAGATACCTCTGAGGAATGCCTTGCAAAGCTTATGGGACATGATACTGGAGTCAGACAAGCCCATGTGAAAATTTGAAATGGCTAACTGAACTTTTACTGTGGAGGAAGAAGATCTTGAATGAAAAATTTCAGCTAGGAAATCCAAGACAGTGTGTATTGGAGCAGTGAAGGGATCTATGTTCCTAGCCTTTGCCCAAAAGGAAAAACGTTGCCATTTACTAGCATAGATCCTTCTGGTGGAAGACTTAAGGGAAGCTACAATAATATCCCGGACAGAATCTGAAATCATTGGAAGCCTGGCTAGGGACGGAAGTGGAGCAACCAAGCTGTGAGGTTGAGAGACTGGAGGGATTGGTGCAGCTGCCCTGCTTGATGGGCCAAAAGATCTGGCACTGGATCCAGATGCCAAGGCTGCTCCAAAAGATAGCGATGCAGGAAAGGGAACCATATCTGTTGAGGCCAATAAGGGGCAATGAGGATCATCTTGGCTCTCAAGGCGGTAGCTTTCTGAATTATCTGTGTGATTAATGGAAAGGGGGGAAAAGTGTATAGAAGTCCCCGAGGCCAATCGTGGACTAGAGCGTCTCTGGGGGGATGGCCTGGAAGGGGGAAGAGAGTGAAGAAGTTGAGGCACTTGCTGTTTTGTGGTGTTGCAAAAAGATCGCAGCAAGGAAACCCCCACTTCCGAAAAATTTCGTCCATCACCGATTGCTTGAGAGACCACTCGTGGGGCATGAGAATAGCTTTGCTCAGCCTGTCCGCTATGACGTTGGACTTCCCGGGGATGTGCGTTGCTATCAGAAACCGCTGAGAAGAGATCGCCCATTGCCAGAGTCTGAGTGCTTCTCGACACAGGGGATAGTACATGGTTCCGCCCTGCTTGTTGATAGACCATACTACGGACATATTGTCCATTTGAATTGCAATAGTCCCCAGGGGAAGAGAGTCTTGGAGGGCTTGCAACGTCAAAAGCACTGTTCTCATCTCCAGGACGTTTATGTGCAAGTGGCATTCGAAAGGTTGCCATGTGCCATGGATTGTCCTGCCCTGAAAATGCCCTCCCCCCCCACCCAATCAGGGAGGTGTCCGATGTGACTGTGGCGACTGGGGGGAGGAGAAGTAAATGGTCTGCCTTGATAGACTTGAGGGGAGACCATTCACCAAGATAGATGTTTTCTGCAAGATAGAGTTATTAAGATCTTGTGTGTCATAGGGAGCTGTTGGAAGGACCACTAGGAGAAAAGCATCCATTGAAGAAGCCGCATGTAAAAGCGGGCAAGGGGAAGAAGCATGATGGCTGCCGCCATGAGACCTAATAATTTCAGAACATACCTGGCCTGAATTTTGTTGCTCTGAAGGAGGACGTGAACATGATTTTGAATATCTAAGACCCTCTGCTCTGTTAACTTTGCTGAGAGCTGAACGGTGTCCAAGGTGGCACCTATGAAGGTAATAGACTGACAAGGCGACAAGGCAGACTTTTCGAAATTTAGAGAGATACCTAGCTCTTTGCAAATGTGAATGGTGTAATCTCTGGCTAGAAGAAGTTGACGCCTGGTGGTGGCAGTGAGGAGCCAGTCGTCTAGATATGGAAACACCTGGAATCCTTGACATCTCAGGTGAGCCGTAACCACTGCCATACATTTGGTGAACACTCGGGGGGGCTGTAGTGAGACCAAAGGGCAGGGCTCTGAACTGGTAGTGACTGGCCCCCAGCCAGAAGCGGAGAAACCTTCTGGAGCGCCTGTGCATTTTGATGTGATAGTACGCATCCTGAAGGTCCACTGAGCACATCCAATTGTCCTTGCCCAGAAGGGGTAGAATGGACTGTAGCGTGACCATCCGGAACCTCGTTCTTTTTACAAACTTGTTTAGTTTGCTGAGATCCAATATTGGCCTCCAGTCCCCTGTTTTTTTTTGGTACCAAAAAGAACTTTGAGTAGACTCCGGATCCTAGTTGGTCTGCTCGGACTGGCTGGATGGCTCTCTTTTTTGGCAGCTTTGATATTTCTAGTGCTGCTTGTTCCCTTAGACTGGGTGGAACGTCTGGAAGAGACCCCATTTGAATCGTTGGGGTATGGATAAAGGGGATTTTGTAACCCTCGGATATGATCGACTGCACCCATTTGTCTTGAGTGAGGGAGAGCCAGGCTTGTGGGTACAGCGATAATCTTCCCCCGACTGCCTCCGAAGGTGGACAGTCGGGCAGCACCTCAGGGATGCTGGAAGGGTTTGTCAGAGAGGGTTTCTCTGCTACCCTGATTCTGGACCCTCTGCCTCTTGGACGGCGTCTGTTGTTGTTGTTCCCCTCTGCCTCTAGGGTGAACTGACCTCTTCGCCAGGCGTGACTCCTTGTGATTTGCGGAACTACATTTTTCCACCCTTTTGACCCTTAGGATATGGTCTAGATGGGGTTGAAAAACGGACTCCTACGGCAGAAAGAGTCTTGCCATCTTGTTCGCATCTGGTCAAAGTATCTTTCACTTGAGGTCCAAACAACGCTGAACCATCAAAGGGGGAGTTAGTGAAAGACGCCTTGAAGGGGTCTGCGAAGTTGCAAAGCCGCATCCAGGCGTGACGCCTTAAAGCCACACCTGTGCCTGCGGCCCTACTCGCTCCATCCGCTGCATAGGAAATAAGCCGCATGGAGGAGTTGACAATGGAATTCAGGGTTCCTAGCTGTGAGTTAATTTTGTCCTGAGACCCAGCAGCTGATGGATCCTGTAGGACCTCACCCAGTTCTTTGAGAATGTCTCTTTGAAGACGGGTGAAGTGGCATAAGTGATTCAGCGACCGCATGGCAAAGGTCGCTGACGAGAACATCCGCTTGCCGTACCTATCCATTGTCCTAGATTCCTTGTTAGGCGGATGGATAGGCACTGAAGGATCAGCCAGTTCCTTCTTGGTGGCTGCCGCTACCACCATGGCATCAACTGGGACACCTTTAAATAAAAATTGCTTATCTGAAGGGGCTGTTATAAATTTGAAAGGCCTCCGTGGGGTGGGTTCCATCGAATCAGGGGCCGTCCACGCCTTCCGCGCCACCACTTCCATAAGGGGGTCGAAGGGCGGAGACACCCAGGAGGTGGAGGGTCGAGAACCAAAAGCCTCCAGGTAAACAGAGTCGTCCTCGGAAGGATTAAGGGAAGACCAGTTCCCCCTCTGTTTAAGGATTTCAAGGATGTCAGAGAAGGAGACATCCTCAGAGGGGGACCTTGGGGATCCTTCCGACTCATCCAAGTCGGTATCAGATGTGACGGACTCAGGGGAGTCCACATGCTTCCTCTTACATGTCCTCTTATGCGGGGGTTCACCTGATGGATCAGGAGAAACCTCGGAAGAGGAGGATATTCCCAATGGGGAAACCTGAGGCGTTGGATCTCTACGGGCGGGGACAAGAGAGTGGGAAGAGACCTCAGCCGGCACTACAGTGGGAGGAGCTGATGGAGCTGACCGTAGAGCAGGCACTGGGGCCAGTACGCTCCTCATGACCTCGAAGGTGCCCCTATCAGGCAGGCTAGAGAGCTCCTGCTCCGAAGAACTAGGAACCCCAGCCGGCACCGACAGGGACTGCTCCGAAGCCGATGTCGGGGCCGAACTTACCAGCGCCGACGCTCCGAGAGGGAGAACGGGGTCGGACAAGGGTCCGATGCCACTCGCCCCCTTGGAGCCGGTGAGAGAGTCCAAGCGCCCGGATCCCTCCAAGGATGGCACCATGGACGAGATCGGAGCAGAAGACGGAGCCGAAGGGGGAGGTATCGGCTCCGACGTCACAACTGTCACTGCTCCGAGGAGCTCCGGCTCCGAACACTGGGGCAGAGTCGAAGGAGGAATAGTAGGTTGTATGGATGTAGCCGCTTGTCTGATGAGACGGGCTGTGAAGCATTTGGGCCAGTGCCTGAGACTTTAACAGTCTGCTAACCACTCTCTCAAGGTCATGGTCGGAAAGCCTGGAAGACCGAGAGGAATGGCTCCGATGGCTCCGCTCCGAGAGTAAAGGTGACCTCTGAGCCGAATGGATAGATTCCAGAGATGGAGATCTGGACCTCTTGCGTGTGGAGGGCATCAAGGTTGATGGAGCTGGAGCCGACTGTGAAGATTGAGTCTTAGAGGCATCGGCTCCGGCCGGAGCCGATGCAGGAAGCTGTGAAACAGAGATATCGGCTCCAGCCGGAGCCAATCGTGTCACAGAAGGTGAGCCACCATCCGAAGGCTTTAAGCACGGAGCCGACAGTTTGGGTGGCTTTGAAGGCTTCCCCGGCACGGACTTAGCCGGAGAACCTTCGGGCTTTAATAAGCCCCTCAGAATCAACTTATTCCTGCGCTCCTGCAGGACCCTTGGGCTGAATGCATGGTACACGGAGCAAGAGTCTTGCAGGTGCAGGGGTACCAGGCAATAAACATAAGAAGTGTGACCGTCTGTCAGCGACATCTTCTGACAGCACGAGTCACACTTCTTGAAGCCTGAGACCTTTGTCTCTTTCGACATATTGCTGTCGAAAAGAACAAACAAAAGTTCTAAAGTTAGAAACACACACACACACTCAAACAGACAGGGCTACAGGGATACTAACGGGACACACACACACTAAGAATCCCTGTGAGGGAAGTTAAGGAAACGGAAGGGCCTAAGGCCTAACCTAGGGTGGGGAGTATAACTGGGATAAGGGATAAAGATAGGAACTAAAAATTTGAAATAACAGAGAAATTTGCCTATTTAGAAAAAATAATGGGAAAACTAAGTAGAAAAACTAGAATCTTTCTGAATTTTAAACACTAACCTGTGAGCCGGTAAAAAGAGCACCTCGCTAGCGAAAGCGGCAAACGAGATCTGGGTAGTTACCGCCTAGCATCATGGGATATAGGGTTGCCTCGATCCGGTAAAATTAGCTCTCGAGCTTTAGTATAGGCCGAGTCGGAGCCGAGGTTCAGCTCCGAACCCATCCAGCAAGAATGAAGGCGAGATTGACAACTTAACATTCTAAGTTTTCTGTGCACATCCAAGGAGTGCAGTATTCATTCCCCTTTGTTCTGTGGATTAGAAAAGAAGGTTGGCAAATGAATGGACTGATTAAGGGACACACTGGATACCACCTTAGGCATGAAGCAGGGATTGGTCCTAAGGGACACCCTATCAGCATGAAAGATGATGAAAGGCTCCACTGCCATGAGGGCCTGTAATTCAGACACCCTTCTTGCTGAAGTGATGGCTAGAAGGAAGGCTGTTTTCCAAGAAAGGAATTTCTACTCTGCATTTGCAGCTGGCTCAAAAGGGAGGTAGAGTGAGCTTTTCCAATGCAAAGTTAAGGTCCCAGGCTGGAGTAGGGGCTCTCCTCGGTGGTCTTAGGTTTTTGGCCCCCTCTGAGGAATTGCTTCAACAGTGGATGAGAGAAGACTATATTGTAAACAGCTGAAATGGCTGAGGCATGAATTTAGATGGAGGAAAAGGAAAGGCCCTTGTAAAGCATCTCAGTTAAATATTGAAGAATATTGGGTAAATCGGGCACTGCTGTGCGCATCCTCTGAGTCTGGCTCCAGGAACAGAATCTTTTCCATTTTTTCAGCATAGAATTTTCTAGTACTAGGCCTCCTTGCCTCCAGGATGACATCCATCACTTGCTTACTGAGGGATGGTAACGGAGAGATCGGGTAATTAGCCAGGCTGCCAGGTTCAGGGTTTGAAGTTGTGTGTGCAGAATCTGGCTCCCCTGGGGGTCTGAGGCAGGTACCATGGTGCCAGCAGTGGCACACTGCGCAAGAGGGTGTAGCAGTGCTGGCGTGGCCAGTCTGGTGCAATCAGTATTGTCCTTGGTTTGTCCTGTTTGATCTTTAGTAGTACCTTGGAGAGGAGAGGCAGAGGGGGAAAGGCACAGTTGAAGGACAGGGTGTCCACTTTCCAAGTTGTTTGTGGGGAGTCCTTCTGCAGAATTTGTCCAATTGGTAGTTCTGGGGGGAGGCAAACACGTCTATCTCTGGGCTCCCCCATTTGTTTCTCAACATGTTGAATATCTTTGGTTCCAGTTTCCACTCGTGTGGATTCATAAGATTTCTGCTTAGGTCGTCTGCCAGTGTATTTAGCTTTCCTGGCAGGAATTGAGCCTGTATGTGCACTTGGTAGCTCAAGGTGTTCCACAGAGCCATGGCTAGTCTGCAGAGAGAATATGAGTGGGTTCCCCCCTGCTTATGTACCACATAACAGTGATGTTGTCCGTCTTTACCAATAATTGTCCTGGAAGAATGTGGTCCTTGAAGGCTGTCAGAGCATTCTGTACAGCTAACATTTCTTTTTGATTGACATGCAAGTGCATTTGATTTGGGTTCCATTTGCCTTGAATGAAATGCCCTGCCAAGTGAGCCCCCCATGCATAGTCTGATGCATCTGTTAGGGTTTGGGTGGCAGGGGGTAGAGTGAATGGCAGTCCCTTGTTTTGGTGGCAGGCCTCTGCCCACCAAAGGAACTCTATCTGTAGCCAAGGTATGACAGGAATCATTGATTTTAGATCCTGAGAATGCTGACACCATACCATTGTAGTTTCCTCATATGCAGTCTTGCATATGGAATTAGTAGAATGCAAGAGGCCATGAATTAGAAGTTATGTACCTACCATAACGTTCATGTTGTTAGTCTCTCTCTCCTCCTTCTCCTTGTGGAGGTTCGAGAACCTTGATCCGACTCTCCCGCACTAGCTTTTGCTTTAGCTTTCGAGAACTCCTATACCAGCTGAGGCAACCCTATATCCCCATGAGCAAGGCGGACTACACCTCAGATCTCGTTTGGCAGCTAACCCTAAGCCAATAACTATCTATAATAATTAGGAAGGAAAGTCCTAAAAGAAGTCCTCCCCTCAATGCAATGCTCCAAGAAGCAATCTAATCTCCTTCAAGATCTGTCCAGGCCAGGGAGGGGAGAGGGGGGCAGAAGAAAGAAGCGATGAAGAGATGAAGACAATGGACGGTAGGTGCAGGTACATAACTTCTAAATGTTAAAATGTCTCTCCTACATTCTTGCTGGATGGGATGGAGGGGACCGGACGGCGTCCTAGCACCTGTATGGCGGGTGGCTCTGAGAACAGTGGAACAAAGAACAACTGGCCCCTATCTCTGGAGGCCAAATCCAACTCCAAATCCAAAAGTATGAGGCGGCAAAAGTATGTGCTGCACAACCTGCAAGCTGCTGCTGAAATAGTGTCAATGGGAAGTCTATCCTGAGAGCTACAGAAGTGATGACTTTTGGCTTAGAAGATAGTTGTTTTGCCTTAGAGAGAGTACACACATAGGAAATAGTGGAAATCAATCCTGGAAATCAACCATCTAGATTTAGGTCACTTTAACCACTGCCCTGCCCAACAAAGGGAGACAAAGAATTGGTCTGATTTTGTTAGTTGTTTAGTAAGTATGTGTTTAGTGGGATGTAAGAAGTACCTGAAAAAAAGCGCAGCTTCTCAAAAAGCATGTCAGAATAGTTAGGAAAAAAACTGGTAGATCAATAGATTGACTTTAATATATTGATAGATAAAACCTTGGGAAGAAAGGAGGGTTAGTCCCGAAGAAAGGACATCTATCCTTATGCGAAACCCTATCATATGAATCAAGAGATAGAGTTGAGCCTTCTCAGAAACACTTCTCTCAGAAACTCTTCTTGCAAAAAACTATAGTTTCAAATCAACAACTCCATTGAAACAGTACACGAAAGTGGAAAGGAGGTAGAAAAGGAGGTAGAATTAAATTAAGTTCAGATCCCATTCTTGAGGGATTCGCGAGGAGGAGGGCGTTTTCAAACTCTCGGTTCAAAAAGAAAAACTCTCACTCTCCAAAATGAGTTGTCATGTTGCCCAAGACATGATGAAATTGAAGAAATTTAAAATTTGTACTTTTTGGAAATAGCAGCCATTTGTACACTTCCTACTGTCCATGAAAAATCTTAAACATGATGTATAGGTAGGAAATCAAAACATAGATGTATTTGGCGCGCTAGGGAAAACATAAAACTGGCGTTTGCCCAAATAAAATATAGCCACTTGCTAGCATAAGAGAACAGAGTGGGCGACTTTACTGAGAACACTAAAATGTCTCTGACTGCTAGGCTAAAGTGATGGTACCCTGCAGTGAGGTGGCTGAGAGAATGAATGGCTGAGTGCCTGCTGCTGGTGGGGGATGTCAAAAATCCCGGCTGAGGTGTCCAGCCAGATGAACAAACTCAGATGCAGGGCTGCACCAGAAGGTAAAGCGGAAACCAAGGCGGAAAATAAATTGCAAATGAGGATCAATGGAGCTCTCAAAGATCAATTTGAAACTCTTGTGGAATCAATGGAAAGGGAAGAAAAGTGAGAAGAAGTCCCCGAGGCCAATCCTGCAAGGGTTCCCGAGGCCAATCCTGGGTTAGAAGAGGAAATAAGGGTGCAATGTAAAGACTTGCTGTTTTGAGGGTAGGCGCAAGCATCGCAACAAGCAAAAAGAATACGCCCACTTCAAGGATGGACTACAGAGAGAATGAGATCCACTACAGACTGAATGAGGAGAGATCTGTTTAGCCTCAGGGCTGACATGCCTGGACCTGCTGTCGCCCAATGAGGTTGGACTAGCGGGGATGCGTTGAAGAGCCCTACGCCAAAAAGAGATAGCCCATTGCCAAAGTCTGAAAGAGAGCTCTCCTGTAAGTTTGTTGATTACCTGGTTCCGCGGACATGTTGTTGTACGTCTGTGCCGAGGACAAAAAGGGTCGTCTGTACTTTTACATTTTCCCTGCACTGCTCTCCTGCTCATAGGCTTGCAGCGTTAATAGCACTGTGCTCATCTCCAGGACATTTATATGTCCGTGGTGATCCTGCCCCACCCGCGTCCGTGGACCATCAGTGGTGACTCTGCAGCCCCACGAGATCAGGGAGAGCATCGTGGTGCTGCTGAAGAAGGGAGGAAGAAGATACAAATGACCACGGCCCTGCTGAGAGCCCCTGGAAAGATACAAATTGATAAAATGAATCTCATGGCAAAGACTGTGTCACTAAGACAAAGGCCATGCTCATGGGCGTTTGGAGTGATGCTAGTGGAAGAAAGAACAGCATCCATTGCACCAGCTGCCTTGATTCGCCTCAAACCTTCAAATGGCTTGCTTTGTTGACCTTGTACCTTTCGCCAGGTTTTGCAGTATTTTCCTTGCAGATAAAATGGTCTTGGTGGCCAGTAGTTTGAAGTAGGCTGTCAAATGAATTTGTTTCTCTGGCGTGAGGTAGGCCATCTGGGAAGTTGTATTCAAGCTTGCTTCCAGGAACACAATTTGTTGGCAGGGTACAAGATGTGATTTATTTTCGTTTATGGTGTACCACACAGACGTTAGCAATTTCTTTACAAATTCCAGATGATTTAATAGCATGTCCTGGCTTTCTACCCGAATTAGACAATCGTCCAGGTATGGATATATTTGAATATTTCTTTCCCTGCAAAATGCAATGACTGGAGCTAGGCACTTTGTTAATACCCTGGGCGCAGTAGATAAGCCAAAGGGCAGTGCAGAGAGCTGATAGTGTATGTAGCCTGCTTTGAAGCGTAGGTATCTTCTGCAAAATTCCCTTATTGTGATGTGCAGCTAGGCTTCCTTTAAATCCAGTGTTGCCAACCAGGGATCTTTGCCTAGCATGGGAAGCAGCTGATGAAGAGTTAACATCTTGAATTTCGGGATTACCAAAAATACGTTTAGGATACACAGGTCTAGAATAGGACGCCAGGAATTGTCTTTTCTGGGTACCAGGAAAAATCTTGAGTAGAAACCTTATCCCCATTCTTCTTCTTGTACATGCTGAATAGCCCTGATGCTTAAAAGAGAGAGAACTTGCTTTTGAGCCTCTGCCCACTGATTTGGGGGTAGGGTCTGGTCAACCATTTGGGGTTGGTAAGGAGTGGAAGTGGAATCTGTATACTTGGGAAACTATATTTAAAACACATTTGTCCTGGGTAATGAGTTCCCAATTTTTTGCATGCAGAGTAATCTTTCCCCCAAAAGGAACAGTTAGTTGAGCAGGGCTTGGAAGGTTTAAAGTTAAGTCAGTGAGACAGTTTACCATAGGGGGGAGTCTTACTACTCCCTGCTTTGGAAGTGGGAGCCCCCCACTGCTTAGGCCTGTGAGTACCTTGGGACTGAAGCCTGGGTGTTCTGTTGGTTCTGGGTTTGGACTGAGCAGGCCTGGAAGAGGCAGGAAATGACCACTTCTTAGAGGGCCAATGCCTACTAAATCTGGGAGGCTGTACTTGCTGGAAATCTTTAACAGTTTGCATATATTTAGCTTTTTCCTCCATCTATTTAAGTACTTCTTCTGCTTTGTTGCCAAACAGGCAGTCTTGGTTTAAGGGCGCATCCAGTGATTTAGCTTTAACATGATCTGGCAAAGATTGCTCCTTAAGCCAAGCATGCCTTCTAAGTACAGACCCAGTGACAGCAGCCCTGCAAGATGCCTCTAATGAATCAAAACCACATTGCAAAGTATGTATTCCAACTTGTTCAGCAGAATTCATTAAATCCTGTAAATCTTTATTTTCAGCACAGTCAGGAATCAACATAATTTTCTGTTTAAGCAATCCAATAATATGCTGCTGATAATTTAACATACAAAACTGGCAGTTTAAGGCCCTAATGGCCAAGGTTGAAGTGTATACCTTCTTACCCCATCTTTCCAGCTCCCTGGAATCTCTATCAGAGGGGGAAGGATTTTTGGCAGCTGTAGCCTTAATGCCCTTGGGTCCCTGTGAAATGGTCTCAGGATCCACAGTAGGATTTTTAAAGAGGAACTTGTGAGAGTCGGGTACCCTGTAATACCCATCAGGTTTTCTGGGAGCATGAGGTAAAGAGTTAGGGGCCAGGCTAGATTCCGAGAAGGCATCATCTACAATGTCCAGTACAGGAGGGATAGCTAAAGACCTGTGTTGAGGCAGGAGTAAGAATTCCCTAAGCCTCTTTTTGGAGTCAAAGCAATCCTGGCTTTCCCAGCGAAAATGCTCCATAAGAGTATGCAAGGTTTCACCAAAAGAGAAATCCTCTGGAGGGGAAGCAGAGGGAATGGAGTCCTCTGCATGGGAATCCTCATAGGTAGAGAAGGGCAAATCCTGGTCATCAGAAAAAAACAGAAATTTCAGAGTCCTGATCAGAAGGATCAGAAGGAAAATCAGTCCTAGGTCTCTTAGAGGGGGAAGGGTGGCTTCCCCTGATTAGAGTAATAAGGTCTTCAGCCATTCTCATCATTTGTTTTTTAGGAATGGGGCCTGACCATGCAGTCTGGATGTCGGTTTTCTAGGCATGGATCGAGTTTTAGGCCTTGAGGAAGAAGATGGCGTTGGTTTAATATGCAAGTCAGTAGAGGCCTGAATACACCCTAAGAAGCCGGTGCCTGCACAGCGGCTCCAGTCCCATCCAAGGTAGAGACATCCGGAGTTTCCACAGTTGAAGAAGCATAGCATCTCGCGGCATACCGGACTCCGAATGGGTCTCAGTAGAGGCCTGCGAATCTGAAAGGGGCTGTGAAAGCACCTCACTGAGTACTGGCGAACTGGCGAGTAGCTTAGGAAAAGCATCGTCGGCAGCTTTGGACCTATGCGGTCTATCGCTGTCTTTATCTTTGCATTTTTTCAGAATGTCGGTAGTCGGGTGGCTTACCGAAGCCATTTCTGGATAATTGAACAGAGTACCAAAATATTTAGATGCGTAAATGAACCAACGGCGAATAGTACAAGGTTTGAATAAGGCACAAAACTGACAGCAAGGTACTTCATGGTCTGGGCCTAAGCAAGGAATGCAGTACAAATGAAAATCTTTATGAGGTGTTTGCTTTCCACAAGAAATACAATTGTTAACTTTTACTGACATCGGTTTAGAGCAAGATAAAGATTCCCCAACGGGGTACTTGGCTTAGTTGAAGACTTCGGATCTGAAACTCGAAAATGAAAATTTCAGGAGTCGGCCGGCACTTGCGAACTGCTTCTGCTTCAGGCACTGCACGGCAAGAAAGACTGATGTAATGGCATTGGCTGCATGCTTTACACCCCTGACTACCTGACGTCATGGAAGATGAGACAGCAACTGACGCAGGACCCAAGACTTTGATAATCAGGCTGACTGAGGGCTACTGCAAGCAGATAACCCAAATGTGATGACTGCAACAGTGAAACACGAAGAACATCATGGAGTAGATGCCTGATCTGGAGGGACGGGTTTCATGGCTTGTTTCTCTAGCAGCTTGGAGATTTCTAGTGTTGCTGCCTCCCTTTGCGCGGGTGGGTATGTCCGGAAGGTATTTGAAAGGTTTTGGGAGGAACCACAAACGGGATTAAGAATCCTCTGGAAATTATCTGAAGCACGCAGCGGTCTGATGATATGGACTCCCATGTCGTCAGGTGCAATGACAGGCGACCCCCGACTACCTCCAGAGCAGAGCAGTCAGGCAACCCCTCAGGGTTGCTGCGTGGGCCTGTCCTAGAAAGGTTTGAGACCCAAAATTCCTCTGACGCCCTCTGCCTCTGGGTCGGCGTCTATCCTGTCCTCCTCTGCCTCTAGGGGAAGAAGAGCCCCAAGTGTCCTGGGAATACTGAAACTTCCAGAACCACATCATCTTTTGCCCTCGCTGATTCCAGGAAAAGGATCTTTGAGGGTTTGAGAAGCGGATTCTGACGGCAGACCGTGTCTTCCCATCTTTCTCACTCTGGACCAAGGTGTCTCGGACGGTCTTACCAAAAAAGGTAGAACCGTCATAAGGGGTGTTCGCGAAAGACACCTTGACGGGTTTTGTGAACTGACAATCTGAGCCAGGCATTACGCCTCATGGAGACACTGGACCTAGCCACTCCTTCAGTAGCATGAGAGAGGAGTCGCATGGGCGTGTTTGAAACCGCCGTCAAAGTAGCCATCCTCGTGGAGAACGTGGCTCTGTCCTCTTGCGACATGGACTTTGGGGGGAGACACAGCCAGTTCCTTAACTAGGTTGCACTGTAGTCTAGTAACGTGGGCCAGATAGTTCAGCGCCCTGATAGAAAAGATCGCGGACGCATAAATCCGCTTCCCTAGAAGGTCCATCATCCTAGACTCACGGTCAGGGGGATGAACCGAAGAACTCTCCTGGGGTAGTTCCTTAATGGTGGCTGCTGCTACCACCATAGCGTCTACAGGGGAGCCTTTATTCTACGCTGGTTTGTCTGTGGGGTGGCTCAAAATTTTGTCTGGGCATTTGGGGATTGGTTCCACAGTGTCTGGCTCCTTCCAAGCCCGTGAGTTGACCAAATCCACCAAGGGATCTGCGGGAGACGACACCCAAGAAATAGACGGGCCCGTGCAGAAAGCCTCCAAGAACACGATTTCGTCCGAGGAAGGTTTTGGGGCGGACCAACCTCCCCACTGGCATAGGATTTCCATGATGTCTCAGAAGGAGACATCTTTGGGTGGTGATCTGGGGTAACCTTCCCAGTCATCCAAATCCGTGTCCTCAGTGAGGGACTCAGGGGAGTCCAAGTGCCTCCTCTTGCATGTATGCTTGCGAGGTACGTCTCCAGTGGTGCTCTCCGGGGGGAACACACAAGCCGCTTGTTCCTCAAGGGGAACTGCCTGGGACTCCTCAAGCATGAGCTGTCCCCTCAGGTAAAATGAAGGGATTCGTACACAAAGCAGAGGGAGTCGGGGCAGAGTCTGAAGATATAGTCAGGGGCCTCGTTCCACTGGAGAGAACCATACCATGTTGAACGCCGAGGGAGAACGAGCTTCCTGGGACACCAGTAAGGGAACCACTCTCCCGGATCCGACGCGAGAATCGGAGTCGGGCCTGAAGTAGACAGTGCTCCATGGGAGGGGGGGCTTGATCCGACAATGCTGGAGCTGATGGAAAAAGTTCCACTCCCTCAGATCCGACACCCAGGCTCTGGCTCCAAGAGCCACTCGGATCTGAACTGGTCGGATCCGACACGTTCCAGGCAGCTGCCGGCATTGAGGAGACAGGTACCATCGGCACTGACCCCCTTGACTAAGGCCATTCTCGGATCCATGTACTCCGAAACCGGGGGTTGGATCAGAGAAGGAGATATTGGAGTGAAGAAGGGAAGCTAACCTCCCCCTCCAGAGGGAGAGGGGGCTGGCAAGACTCCCATCTGAATGTGTGTGCGAATGAACCTCCGCATCATTTTATCCATGTTGACTTCAGAAAGGCTGCGGGTGGACTGTGACAAAGCCACAGACTCTGACCTGGTGGGTCGAGGAACCGGGGCTCTAGATGGTGATCGTGGCTCCTCCGGCGAAAATCTGGGTGATTGGAGCCGAAGGGAGTCATGGCACCTAGCCTGACTCTTGGGAGTTCCTGATGGAGCTGAAAGGTCCGTAGACCTTTCTTTTGTCTGAACGGTGGTCTCTCTCCTTCTCTATGCCTTTTCCATGCTCCACTTCCACAGGCTTAGAAGTGGGAGGGTGAGTCCCAGCCTGGGAGGGAGAAGGAAGGACAAGAGAAGAAGGAGAGGCAGCCAGAGCAACTGCTGTGACCGAAGCAGAAGAGGAGGCAGCCACTTCCGTAGAAGGCCTTTCAAGGCTAACTTGGCCTGTCTACCCTTGATGGCGCTCGGGTTAAAACCCGCGCAAATAGCACAATCAGTGTTCAGATGGGCTGCACCCAAACACATCATGCAAAGAGTGTGGCCATCAGCAGGTGACAATTTGTGGCCACACTCAGTGCACCTCTTAAACACTGGCTTAGGATCTGCCATGCCCCAACACAAAGACTTTGAGAGAAATTAAACAAGTTTTCTATAACACCCACTCACCACATACTCAAAGCGCACACAAGCTGAGGGGAGTGGGGAAGACAGCTACACACTAAACTAACTAACTACATAAAAATTAAACAAAAAGGCTAAAACTCGACGCAACAGCGAGGGGAGGAAGACAGGGAACCTACGCTAACAAGAATACACTCAAGAAACACTATGCTTATGGCTTGCCGCAGAAAACGAGATTTGGGGGTTGGAAGGTAGTGATGGTGTATTATGGGTAAGGGGAGGAGCTTGGAGCTCAGAGCAGATGCTAGTGAAATTGCCGGCTCAGGTCCGATACGGATCCGGTACCCACAGGTTGAAGATCAAATGAAGTAAACTACTTCAGGTCATTTTTATAAAGTCTCTCAAGCCAAGAAAGTTTCATCTGCCTCTTTAGGTACAAACAGAAGAAAGTCATGAGCACTGCAGGCAGCATTATAAGTATCCTCCAAGGCTGGCAGAATAGGAAGACTGGGTGCAGTACGTTGGGCTTCTTGTTCTAATAAATCATATCATCTACCAAACTCATGTGAACAGCCACCTGTTCCCAAGCAAATATATGTAAGTATGGAGACAGTCTCAGAAAAGGAGAAAATCTCCAAATGTTCAAATTTAGACTTGCTATTAAACGAATTAGAGTCTAGGGCCATGGACCCCTCAAGAGACATTACCCTTTCCTTGTCTAAATCAGAACACACACTTTAGAGTACAGGAATAAAGAAAAGAAGGAAGTACTTGACACCCACAATTAAAAGGCCTGCAACAAACTCCTAACTATGGTAACAGCATCATTTTATTCACAGAAACCATGTCCTTGTCATCACAAGGATTCATTTTCTGTTTTCCCCTATAGAAAATCTGTGGAGGAGAGCCAAGAAGGGCAAATCATATCATCCCCAATCCATAATGGCCACCAAGGCAACAGAGGGATTAAAGAAAATCAGTTAAGTGGTCTGAGGAACCAGCGGCCACTGCAGAGTCACCTACCATCAAGGTGAGGCACTGAGCGAGCCTGAACTACAGGCTTTAACTGTTTTTTTCTTTTGAGGCACAGTGGAGGAAAGGAACAGCAGGACCAATGTAAGAATCCATGCTGTAGCTAAGGAAGAGGTCTGACAGCTGATCAATGCTGCTGAGAAGAGCTGGTTGGGAAGGCAGGCAATCAGACAAGTGTTCACAAGCAGCAGCACCCACAGTCCCACAAAATACAAAAATCAAAGTATAAGCAGTACACAACCACCCTGTCAGAACTCGAGTGCCTTTCAGAGAAAGTCCACTGACAGAAATCATAAAATGAAGAAAAGATATCACAAAGCGTTTTCAAGAACCAAATATAAAATGCATTTCTAGGCCTGAAATACACTTCACAATGCTTAAATATAATGCCTTCACTTCAAGCCAAGGATGTAACCAGGTATACTCTTTTGTACTCTGAGTACATTTTTTTCTGAGCATATCAATATGGCTTTTTTCAGGTCATATTATGCCTACAACTATCTAAATGAATGCCTTTAACAATAGATGCAATACTGCTAATATAAAATCAATATTTTAAATAGTTTTAGGGGGAGCAGATGAAAATGTTACTTACATTTATTAAGCGCTTGGGGGCAGTATTTTGAGAGATGTGTCCAAGGAGGGTAGCAATAAAAGATTTTGAGTACAAAATGAATTTGCTTGCTACATCCTGCTTCAAGCAAAATGTTTCAAATAGTAAGATAATGAAACAAGTAATCAAGTATATGCAAGCACCAAAACACTTAAGCAATGTTTTAATTACATAAAAAAACAAATCAAGCTTTAAATTCTTACACTTCAGTTAAAATGTCACAAAAACAGTACACTCTTCCTCATAAAACCAGCCCAGTATTCAAATAATAAACCCTGTTTTAGAAATGGCAGCTTCTCCCACCACACCCTCCACTTTTGTCTATGCAATTTTCCTTTTCTTTCTGTTGCTATTTTCTTTTCAGAAAACAGAAAATGCATCAAAGATATTTAAAAAGGGTAATAGTTTATGAGTAGAAAGGTTCTCCTACAGGGATTTACATGGTCTTTATAGCTACCTCCAAAAGAGGCTCAGCCTAGAAGCAGCCAGAGTGAGTGCTGGAGGGGATGACAGCTTTTAGAAACTGTCTGATGCCTGTAACCCGGCAGGATACAACTCATAGGCTACTGCAGCAGTGAGAATTATGAACAACTCAAATACCAGAGGTGAACCTGGGGAGACCATCCCTATTCTTCAGAGTAAAACTGGCTAGCCTGCCCCAAGTTATGGGGAAAAAAGGGGATGGACATAACCTGTAGCCCACAGATAAGTGATACAAGAGAAAAATGTCACACCCTGGCCGTGGGAAGAAAAACCCAGGACACCTCTTACAGCAGCAGTGTGTGCAGAAATATTGCAACTATTCAAACATTAACCATTATGGTAAATAACTTGCACAACTGTACCATGTTCTTCCATTAGATCGCTGTTGCAGTACTCCTTACATCTGGGATGACTCTTAGAGTTAAAATAAACTGGGTGATGGTGACTGAGAGGGTGACACTCACTGAGTGCACCCTGCAGGACTGCCTTGGCAAACTAGGCTTGCCTCAGAGCTGAGAGTCTAGCTTGTAATGCTTAGTAAATGTGTGGACAGATGATCAGCTGTCAGCTTTTAAGATAAAGTGGAACACTGTCACCTGCATGAATGCCCTTACTGATGGCAGAAGTCCTGGGTACTGTGTGCCCTGACTGTGCCTGCAAGCTGCTCCTTTGCTGAAATAACAAAAAAAGAGTCAGACAGCTGCTTGGAGACAGTTTGCTTAGTACCCAGCTGTCCCGTTTTTTTTTTACTCAGACAAAAAAATAAACAAATTAATCATCCTTCCTGAAATCTTTTGTTTAGTCTAGGCAAAATCTCAGCTGCCTGTGCACCTCCAAGGAAAACAGGGTTCTTGTCCCCACGCCATTTTGAGGATGGGGGAGGCATGCATACAGACAGTTGAACAAACTGATTTAGAGTAAATTTTGATACCAGCTTTGTATGAAAGGAATGTTAAGCCTCAGACTAAACTTGTCCTTATGGAACAGTAGGGAAGGATAATATGCACATAAGGGCTTGACGTTCCAACATCCCCCTTGCTAAGGTTAGTGCTAACAGCAATGCTCTCTTACATATCAGCAACCTTACTGGTGCAGAGGTTTGATGGCTTGAAGGGAGCTTGATTCAGCCTTTCAAGATGTAATTTAGGTCCCAAGGAGAACCTAAATTATGTGGTGGCCTTGTACAAAGGACCCCTTTGAGGAAATACTTGACTGGGGAGCCAGGTAGCTAATGGGTGACCCAGAGGAAGGCAGACAGAGAAGACATGGACATGGACCTTGATGGATGTGTAAGCCTGTCTTGCTCTCAGAAGTTCACTAGGGTACTGAAGAACCAGGGATGTCTCCATGCTGGATGGGTCCTGTGCTACACTCTGGCATCATAAGATAAATACATTCCATGTAGACATATTTCCTAGTGCTATGTTTTCTTGCCCCCTTGATCACATTAAGCATACTGTCAGAGTAATGGTGGTTAAAGTGCATTAAAATCCCATCATCCAACCTGACAATTTGGCAGTCCAGAGGCTGCACTGTATGACTGAACTATTCTATTGGTCAGTGGCTGACACTACCCTTTGCCAATTCCCAGAGAAGGAAGAACCATTACTGCTTGGCCAAAATCTTCGGTCTGTTCTTTACCTTCTGGTTTACTTCGGGAATCAAGGGAAAAGTGGGAAGATAATGCAGAATATTACACACAAGGAATCTATTATGCAGTTGTCTCTGCAAGGATATACTGAAAAGAAATGAGAAAGAAATGCAAAAATTACAGTTGTGTACACTTACCATAAATGTAGATGTTCAAGTGTATTCACTGTTGCAGTCATCACACTTGGGTTTATCTGCCTGCAGGTAGCCCTCAGTCGGCCCGAATACCAGAGACTTAGTATTTTTGCGTCGATTGCTGTCGCTTCAGTTCTGACGTCAGTTCGTCAGGGGTATAAAAACAGGCAGCCAACGCTATTACTTCAAGTTTTCTTGCCCCAAATGTCAGGAGCCCCTCAAATAGGGAGCAAAGTTATGGTGGTAAAAACACCACCAGTAAAAAGTAAATACCAATAACCCAGTAAGGGGTGAATAATAGACATAGAGCGGGGAGAGAGAGAGAGAGAGAGAGAGACAAGGGGGCCGGAGGGTGGGAAACTTGGACTGCAACAGTGAATACACACTCGAGCATTTACATTTATAAGTGTGCACAACTGTATTATGTTCTTCGTGTTTCACTGTTGCAGTCATCACACGTGGGTTAATTCCCAAAGCTGAAGAAAGGGTGGAGGCAGTCAAGAAGAGTTGGGGCTGGCTAGTAAGCCCTGCAGGACTGCTGTTGCAAAACCCACCCTGGATTTGGAAAAGATAGGTAGGTGGTAATGCTTGGTGAAGGTGTGTACAGAGCTCCAGGTAGAAGCTTCCAGAATGTCCCTGGTAGGGACTCCCCTGAGGAATGCTGTAGAGGTAGAAGTTGCCCTAGTGGAATGTGTTCTGATCCCCTGAGGGGTTGGTTTCCCATGGTGTTTGTAGCAGAAATGGATTCAGTGTGCTATCCATTTGGAAAATGTTTTTGAAATGGCCTTGCCCTCCACCCCTGGTGCAAAACTGACTAGTAACTGGTCAGATTTCCTGAAGGCTTTAGTCCTATCCAGGTAGAATCTGAGCTGCCTGTGTACGTCCAAGGAGTGCAGGATCCTTTCCCTTTTATTTTGAGGATTAGGGAAGAAGGCTGGCAAATGGATAGATTGGTTGAGAGCCACACTGGACACCACTTTTGGCATAAAGGAAACATTAGTCCTGAGGGAGACCCTGTCAACTTGAAAAATAATGAAGGGCTCCACAGCCATAAGTGCTTGTAGCTCAGACACTCTTCTAGCTGAAGTGATGGCCAGAAGCAAGGCTGGTTTCCAAGAGAGAAATTTTAACTCTGCTGACGCTGCAGGCTCAAAGTGGGGTAGTGTGAGCTTTTCCAGTACAAAGTTAAGGTCCCAAGCATGGGTGGGTGCTCTCCTTGGTGGCCTTAGGTTGCTTGCCACTCTCAGGAACTGCTTGATGAGCGGGTGAGAGAAGAGAGGTAGCTCAGTGTTCTGATGAGCCGAGATGGCAGAGGCATGGATCTTAATGGAGGAGGAGGATAGGCCTCTGTGGAGTAGATCTGCTAGGTAATCCACGATTAGAGGTAAGGAGGGCAGTGCTGTGTCCTCTCCTTTAGACTGAATCCAGGAACAATACCTTTTCCACTTATCAGCATAGGATTTCCTTGTACTGGGTCTTCTGGCTTCAAGAATGACGTCCAGCACCTGCTTGCTTAGGCTGGTCACTGGGGGAGAATTCAAGGAATAAGCCAGGCTGCAAGACTCAGGGCTTGCAGTCGCGGACGCAGGATCTGTCCCTCCTGCTGGGTGAGGAGGGCTGGGATCTGGGGTAAGTGCCAGGGTAGCACCGGCGACAGGCTGTGCAGTAGTGGGTACCAGTGCTGGCATAGCCAGTCCGGAGCAATCAGGATTGCCCTTGGTTTGCCCTATCTTATCTTGAGTAATATTCTTGTGAGAAGAGGCAGAGGGGGAAATACATAGATTGAGAGGTTTACCCACTGGAAGGATAGGGCATCCACTTTCCAGGCCCTGCTGTGAGGTGTCCTGGTGCAGAATTTGCTGAGCTGGTGAATGTAGGGGGAGGCACAAAAGTCCACCTCTGGGGTCCCTCATTTCAGGGTTAGAAGGCTGAAGGTGCTGTGGTCTAACTGCCACTTGTGTGGGTCTAGTAGACTTCTGCTTAAGTTGTCTGCCAGAGAGTTTTGTTTGCCTGGCAGAAATTGAGCTTACAGATGAACCTGCATGTCCAAGGCAGTGTTCCACAGGGCCATGGCTAGCCTGCAGAGTGGGTAAGAGTGGGTTCCCCCCTGCTTGTTGATGTACCACATAACTGTGGTGTTGTCTGTTTTTATTAGCAGGGGTCCTGGTGAGAGTAGGGATTTGAAAGCTGTCAGAGCGTGCTGAACAGCTAGCATCTCTTTTTGGTTGATGTGTAGATGAATTTGACTTGGGCTCCAGTGGCCATGAATGCACTTGTCATCCAGATGTGCCCCCCAGGCATAGTCTGATGCGTCTGTGGTTAGGGTATGGGCGGCGTGGAGTTGAGTAAAGGGAAGTCGCTTGTTGTGGTCGCATGTTGCTGCCCACCAAACAAACTCCCTGTCCTTAGACAAGGTATGATAGGTATGACGGTTTCCAGATCCTGAGAATGTTGGCACCAAACACTTTTTAAGTACCATTGAAGTTTCCTCATATGCAGTTTGGCATATGGAATTAGTAGAATGCAAGAGGCCATGAACCCTAGGGCCTGCAGGATTTTTCTTGCCGATAGCAGAGTTCTGGTGGCCATTTGAGTGATATAGCCTGTCAGATAGGCTTGTTTTTCCTGGAGTATGGAATGCCATCTGGGATGCTATGTCTAAGTTTGCTCCCAGGAATACAATCTTTTGACTGGGGACTAGTTTTGATTTCTTTTCGTTATCAGTATACCCCAGGGAAGTTAGAAGGTTCTTTACAAATGTCAGGTGCTGCAACAGCTTTTCCTGTCTGCCTGAATCAGGCAATCATCCAAGTACGGGTAAATATGAATCTTTCTCTCTCTGCAATAGGCAATGGCTGGAGACGGGCATTTTGTGAAGACTCTGGGAGCAGTGGATAAGCCAAAGGGAAGTGCAGAGAACTGATAATGCATAGGTCCTGCCCTGAAATGTAGGTATTTTCTGCATGAGTCCCTGATAGGGATGTGCAGATAGGCTTCTTGTAGGTCTAGGGTGGCTAACCAGGCATCTTTGGACAGCATAGGAAGAAGCTGTTGAAGGGTGAGCATTTTGAATTTTGGTACCACTGGGAAAGTGTTTAGAATGGAAAGATCTAGGATTGGGCACCAAGTGCCCTCTTTTCTGGGTATCAGAAAAAGTCTGGAATAAAACCCTTGACTTATTTGTTCTGCAGGAACAGGGTTGAATTGCCCTTATGGAGAGCAGGGATTGAACTTGGTTTTGTGCCTCTGCCCACTGGTTTGCAGGAAGGTCTGGGAACCCTTTTGGGGTTGGCAGTGAGTGGAAGTAAAATTTGTACCTCTGGGCAATGTTGAGGACCCATTGGTCTTTGGTGATGGAGGTCCAGTTTTTTGCATGATGGGCAAGTTTTCCTCCTAGGGGCACAAGCAACGGGGCAGAGGTGAGGAGTGGGGTTGAGAAGTCATTGTGAATTCTTTCCATAAGGGGGTGGCTTAGCACTCTGTGTTTTAGAAGTGGAGGCACTCCATTGCTTAGATCTCTGATTACCCTGAGACTGTACTTTGAGGGGTCTATTTCCCCTGGGTCTAGTTTGAGATGGCCTTGAGGGGGCTTTAAAGGCCCAATGTTTCAAGGGGTAATGCCTACTGAATCTTGGAGGCTGCACTTGCAAAAAATCTTTGACTGTCTGCGTAGACTTAGCTTTTTCTTTCATCTTTTTTAGAACCTCTTCTGCTTTGGTGCCAGATTGTCCTTGTTCAAAGGAGCGTCTAGTAATTTTGATTTGACATGGTCTGGCAAGGTATGTTCCTTAAGCCAAGCATGCCTTCTCAGTACAGAACCAGTGACTGCTACCCTGCAAGAAGCTTCTAGGGTGTCAAAGCCACACTGCAAGGTATGCTTGCTGACTTGGCTTGCAGACTGCATAAGCTCTTGTAATTCTTTATTTTCTGTACAGTCTGTAAAGGCAGATAATTTTTGCTTTATTAATATGCTGCTGGTATTTCAGTATGTGAAACTGGCAATTCAATGCCCTAATGGCGAGAGCTGCAGAGGTGTACACTTTTTTACCCATCTGTCTAAAGCTTGTGAATCCCTGTCTGAAGGGGTGGGATTCTTAGCTGTAGTTACTTTTATACCTTTAGGCCCCTGGGAAATGACCTCTGGGTCAGCAGTAGGATTTTTGAAAAGAAATTTGTAAGAGTCAGGGACTTTGTAGTACCTGTCTGGTTTCCTTGGAGCAGGGGGTCAAGTATCAGGAGTTAGGACTGTATTCCATGAAGACATCCACAACATCCAGAACAGGAGGGATTGCTAAAGGTCTATGTTGAGGTAAATCTAAAAATTCCCTGTCTCTCTTTCTGGACGGAGGATAATCCTGGCATTCCCAGTGGAAATGCTCTCTTAAAGTATGAAGGTTTTCACCAAAAGAAAAATCCTCTGGAGGGGAAGCAGAGGGAATGGATTCCTCCCTGCATCTGAATCCTCATAAGCAGATAAAGGCATGTCTTCATAATCAGAAACCTCAGAGTCGGACTCTTGGTCAGTTAAAGCTGCTGGGGGCAGGTCTCTTTTTCTCTTAGCAGGGGAAGGCTGGCTTCCCCTCATCAGCATAATCAGGTCTTCTGCCATTTTAAGCATTTGATTTTGTGGCAAGGAAGCAGGTGCTTGAGTTTGGGAAGTCGTTTTATTTGGCGTGGCTCATACTCTTTGGCCTTAGAAACTCGGTAGTTTTAGACAGAACTAAAAACGTGAAATAAGTCGTCAGTTTGTGTTGAATATCGGTAATGCAAAGAACTTCCTCGGAAGCCGGTGCCTGCACAGCGCTCCAAACCCATCCAAGGTAGAGACATCCACAGGTTCCATCATCAAACAAGAGTCTCACGGTTACCAGACTCCGAATGGGTCTTGGTAAGGGGCCTGCTAATCCATAGAAGCGAGCATCAGGGGCTCCGAAAGCACCTCACTGAGTACCGGCAAATTGTCGACTAGCTTAACGGAAGCGTCGTCGGCAGAGTTTGACCTGTGCGGTCTGTCTCTGTCTTTATCCTTATGTTTTTTTGGAAGAATGATACTCGGCTTACCGAAGCCATTTCGGAATATGGAGACTACGAGCGAAAGTATTTAGTGACAATAAGGGCCCAACGACGAATAGTTCGGGTGTTGAACAAGGCACAAAACTGACAGCGAGGTACGTCGTGGTCTGGGCCTAAACATGTGACGCAGTAAGAATGGAAATCTTGGTGTAGTATTTGCTTTCCACAGGTGAGACAATTGTTAACTTTTTCTGACATCGGTTAGAGCAAGAAAAAAGGACCCCCAATGGGGTACTTAGCTTTAGAAGACTTCAGGATGATTCAATTCAGAAACAAAAACTCAGGTAGCGGATGACCGGCACTTGTGTGAACTGCTTCTGCTTCGGGCTCCTTGGCAAGGAAGACTGATGTAATGGCGTCGTCTTCCTGTTTTTATACCCCTGACGACCTGACATCAGAACTGATGCGACAGCAACCGACGCAGAAATACTAAGTCTCTGGTATTCAGGCCGACTGAGGGCTACCTGCAGGCAGATAACCCAAGTGGGATGACTGCAACAGTGAAACACAAAGAACATCAAATCCATCTCTGGAGCCCCCATTTGTGAACCAGGCCTACGAAGAACTCCTGGTGTAACATCTACTCATGAAGATCTGCCTTTGTTCTGCTCAGATATTTCTGCCGCCGTGTTTTACTTTGAGGGAATACTGACCACCCCAAGACATTCTGCGCTGTACAGACAATTCCTGCTGCCACAGTTAGCACACAGAGCTGATAAGATATTGTGCCCCCACCCCCACTTTCACTCCTGTCCAGAGTTAAATTAGGCCTCAATATCTACATTAAAGCCAAGATTCTTGACATCAAAGTGCAACTTTCTCTGGAAGGCTGAGCATATCCTTTGAACCTTGAGATTCTGAAAGAAATCCACCCAATCCAATCTGATGCATCTGCAATGATAACAGTCTGGTTTGGTGCTTATGGTAGAAAGGGGAGTCCAGAATTCAAACTAATATTGTTTTTTAAGGGAAAAAAATCTACACTTGCTGTGCACACAGATCTTTTGTACATGTTTATTGTAACTTGTGTATGTTCAAGATTTTCACCCTTTACTATAATTGTTTAAAACTCCACAGTCTCATAGGTTCACAGGTTGATACTAGGCTATCTGCCCTAGGGCATTTACCAGCCTAGCCAGAGTGTGTTTGGCTTTCGCCACCCTTCTTAGATTAGTTGACTGTGCCTCTGGATAGTAGGTCACAGAAGATAGCCCATTTAAGGTTAGTTTACCGTGCCTCTGTCTAGCAGTGACACAGAATAGATCCCAGGGGTAAATTTACGATCTCCCATCCAAACGTCAAGATTCTTCTTGAAGAGGGTCATTGAGGGGCTCTGTCTGACATGGATTGGGATTTTGTTCCAGAGTGAGGGGAGCCTCTGGGATATGAATCTGTCCCTCCAGCATGTTCTATTTATTTCTGTGCTGAGGTTTAAGTCACTGGAGCATGTAGTTCTGATGGATTTGGATTTCTTGAGGTGGAGCATGTCCATTAATTCTGGGTTGGACATGGCTTTATACGTCAGGCACAGATCGCCTCTGAGTAGGCGGTAAGCAACTGAGTAGAGCTGGAGTTTCTTTAGCTTAACTGCGTAGGGCATCTGTTTGAGTCCCTTGATCCTCTTGGTGAGGTACTTTTGGGGTCTTTCTAGTTGTAGCAGGTGTCGGGTAAGGTACATCCCAAATGGGGCATTGTATTCAATTATGGGCCTGATGAGTAGAGGGGCACAATGACCTCTCTTGATCTAGATATGAACCCCTTTGTGATAAGGTGGGCTATATAGAATGTCTTTCTAACCACTTTGGCAATATAATTGTCAAAGGAGAGATTGCTATCAACTTGGGTCCCCAAATCCCTAATTACTTCTTCCGTACTTAATGGATTACCACCTATGTGGTAATTTGTGGGCACTTCATTTTTCCTAAAGGGGATGACTATGCACTTTTTGGCATTTAGCTTTAGGCCATGGCTCTGGCACCAGTTATCCGTCTCTGTGAGACCTTTTTGGAGGATGTTTGTGTCAGCCGGTGAGTCGATTATGGCCCCCAGTTTGCAGTCATCTGCAAACTTTGTCAGCCATAGTCCTCCTGTGTTAGCCTGTACCTCAGAGAAATATATACCGAACAAGAGAAATGAAAAGGAAATGGCAACAGAAAGAAAAGGAAAATCGTACAGACAGAAGTGGAGGGTGTGGTGGGAGAATACAGTGGAAAGTGACAGAGTGGGAAAATAAGGAAATAGCACAATAAGTTAGTAAGAGGATGGGATAATTGTCTGACAAGGGTTAGCAGCTTAATTAATAACAGCACCTAAATAAGACACTACTTGTTGGAAATATATAATATATCAGATCAAGAAGTTTATGTTGTAACTGTCAGCTTTGGGATGAGAAAGAATAAGTGGAGAGGTGTAGAATAAAAGTCTAAAAAAAAAAAAAGGGTGCAAATGGACAGGTATCGTCTCCATGTACAAGGATTGCTAGTCAATATGTTCATTACTGATTTTGCACTGAATAATTATTGTGTGTTAAAAGCAAACTCCAAAAGCTGTGTATATATGACATGCACTTGCAAATCCTGTATAACTTTTAAGCTGTTGTCATGTGCTGTTATAATACTTCTATTAATCTGATATGAAGGCAAAGCCAAGATGGACTATCATAGGTTCTTACTAAGCTTATGGCCAAAAGAGCACATCAAGAAGCTCAGCCACATCAGCCAGCAGTGGTAGGAAACTAGCAATGCCCCCTACTAAGCAAACTTCCTCCGCATACTTCAGGTGGAAATTTGTCATCACCCATCCAGTCATCCAGACTGGTTTTAAAGGTTGCTGGGAAAGTATTCTGCTTGATAGGTAAAGGGGAGTCTAGTCCAGAAATGGGGTACACTTGGAGTAAGGTATTTGTCAAACCATATTGTCTTGTTGATGTTGTAATGTAGGTTTAGGTCTCTAGAATGGTTGTTTGCTTTCCCATTTTTGTATTTGGGTGAATATTTCAAAGAGTGCAGGGTCATTCGTATCATGGAAAGCTAAGCAGAGATCACCATTCAGGAGTCTGTATGATACTGAGTAGAGTAACAAAGCTTTTAGTCTATCAGAATTACTACAGGTACTGAGACCAGAGGGCATTTAATAAAGGAAACTTTGAGGTCTCTCAAGCTGGTTTAGGTGCTTGGTGAGACACATGCCGAAGTGTGCATTAAAGTCAATGATAGGCCTAATAAGGGATGAATAAAGTAGGACTACAACTTCTTTCGACTTTGAAGAAATGCCACAAAGGATAAGCTGTGTATGGTAGAACGATTTTCTAACCAACACAGAAACATGTTGGTCAAAGGAGAGCCTGTTATCAACATATGTACTCAAGTCCCTGATGACTGTGTCAAATTTATGTGGAATTTTACCTATATGATGAGCTGATAATTTGTTGCATTTTTTGGTGCCAAGGGTAAGCCCATGATTAATACACCAAAAGCCTTTGTTTGCTCCAGCCCTTGATGGAAAATTTGTGAAATCGGAAATGCCCCCACTTTGTAATCATCAAACATGGTTAGCCAAAGTCCTTTGTATTGGCTTTTACAGCACAGAGATGTACACCAAAGAGGGTGGGACCTAGAATAGAGCCTTGTGGGATACCACTAGTGACATTTTTCTGTTCAGAGAAAATAACCCCAACCTTAATGTCACAGGCTCTGCCAAGTAGTCAATTAACAATTCAGCAAACTAAAAAAAAAAAAAAAATTAACTGATACACAAACACACCTTTACTGAATTATCAATTGTGACATAGGCAATTTTACATTTATACAAAAGTAATCAAATTGTATTAAAAACATATTTCACATATAGCAACATTACATAAATTATTCAAATCCTACTTCCTTTTTTAAAAGAAACATCTTTATTAAACCATCACTTATGACATAAGCAATCATACATTTATATAAATGAAAACAAACCACACCGACGCAATCTTAGTTGCAAGCATTTTACATCGTAAACCATTCTGACACTCCCAGTTGCAAACATTACACATCACTTATAATTTACCCCATCATTTTCAGTCAAACACTGCATAGCTCATTTACGTCCTGCCTTCTTTTAAACCTCATTCCTCCCCTGTATGTATTGTTCTCACAATTCCCATGTTTTTCTTATGTAGTGTGCTCCTACCATTTTTCTAAAGATCTCAGTTCCAGTTGTTTTATCTCTGGTACTATATTCGCTACTTCTAGCAGCCACTATAATTAGACAAAGCAAGGCTTTACCATGTCCAGGCAATTAGCTTAGAAAAATCATGTCCCTTGTCACACCAATCCACCCACCCAGCATCTCTGACGGTGCATCCTGCAAAGATTCCTTAAAGTCTGCCAATCCAACAGCACTCCCAGAAAACATGTTCCCAAGTACATCTTTCCTCTCAGTCATAGCTCCAACATTTGCTGTCTACCTGAGGAAAAATTCTCTGGAGTCTACCTGGGGTATAAAAATATCTATGTGAACATTTCCAAGTAAAAATCCTAAATCTTCTAGATTTTGTTGCATATTTGGAAGATATACATATATCTTCCTATTGTTTGTGAATTGTTTAACAAATCTCTCTTCCCAATCCTTTCTAACCTCCTTTGATTTTTATAGTTATCATGCAACATTTTATATGCTCTACTAATTATTCTTTTAATGGCAGCTTCTGTTCTAGATTCTACTAAAAACTATCAGTGCTGGTCTTTTGTTTAGGACCCCCCTATTTTTTTTTGTTTGCCTATACTTTGATATCAATTCTTGACAGAGAAGGCAATCTCTAACCTGCAGTCCAAATAAATTCTTGGCCTTTTCCTATTCTAATTACCTTCCCCTCTCTAGTTACTTGCTCGCAATACCTTGGTTCCTTTGCCAATTTTCTCCAATAAATTCCAGCCTCCTCTTGCCTATTGTTTATATCCCTAATGGCAATCATCCCTATTGGCAGAATCTCCAGTCTTCGTTCCTGTGTTGGCTTAGTTAATACTTTCTGCTGCTTTATAGATATAATATTCTGTATGATTATTGTTATTCTCCTTAAAGAACTGCATCCAAATTCTCAGCCTCTCCTTGTTTCTTCAGACCCCCCCGTTTCAACATCATCCCTTTCCCCTTTGAATTATATTATCTTACTATCCATATAACAAAGCTTCCATTTTCTCAGTTTTTGTATTATCTTTTGTTTAGTTCCTTCCCACATATCCTTAGCTGCCACACCAGAATCATTTTTAATCCATGCTTCTAAATACTTCATTTTGTCACATCCCCATAAATACAGATCCTGCTTAAACAATTCTTGTGTGGGTACATAACTTACCATTATTGCCTTTGTTTTAACTTCAATAATTTTGTATCCTGAAAAGATTTGAAACTGTCTCAAAATATTCCACAACACTGTAAAGTCTCTTTCTGGTTTTGTCGGGTATAAGACAATATCTGCAAATACAGCCAGCTTTTCTTGACTACCACACCAATTGCATCCTTGAATTTCCAAGTCCCTTATTTTTGCCAGAGGTTCTAAATATAATGCAAATATAAAAGGGGAAAGAGGACATCCTGCCTTGTTCCTTTGCTCAAGCAGAAATTATCAGAGAGGACCCCACACACTTTAATTTTCGCCACCGATCCCTCATATATCCTGCTAATCAACCTTATAATTTTTTCAGGAAATGCAAATGGTTCCATTGCCTTGCTCATAAAGTTCCAGCTTACTCTGTCAAATGCTTTCTCTGTATCAAGTCCCACCACAAACAATGGTATCCTCTCACATTCGGCTTCCCTCTGGATCATCAGTGCTCTGTTAATGTTGTCAAATGTTTGCCTCCCCTCCACAAAACCACAATGATTCATACTTATCAATTTTGATAGTACTTTTGTCATTCTTTTAACCATTATAAAAATGAATACTTTACAATCATGGTTTAGTATTGAAATGGGCCTGTATGAAGCTGGGTCTAATGGATCTTCACCCTCTTCAGGTATTACAGCTACTACTGCTTTCTTCCAGGATGTTGGTACTTCTTCTCTTAAAATACTGATAAAAGATTCCCTCCTAGCTTCCAAACTACCAAAGGAATATCATCTATTCCAGGGGACTTTCCCATAGAATAGTTATACATCACAATTTTTATCTTGTCTCCTCCTATCATAACCATTAGTAATTGAGCCTCATCTACCTCTAACCTTGGCATATTTAATTCTTCCATAAACATTTCCATTTGTATCTTTTCTTGATTTCTATATTTCTCAGCTTTATACATACTTTCTTAGAATTTCCAAAATATTTCTAATACCTCAACAGGATCTCGTTACCTTCCTTGTTATACACTCCATAAGCTTAGCGACAGCCCTTTCTACTTTCTGTTGCCTGAATCACTGTGCTAAAAGTTATTGTGCGATAGTGTTATCAAAAAACAGCTGCTTAACAGCAATCTTACTAAACTCGTGCATATTATCAAGGTAACCCCTTATTTTCTGCTTAGCATTCAGCAGTTGATAGTCTTGTTCTGTGAGATTCCCCATATTCTGCAGTACTTTAGTATCGGTCAGTCTCTCTAAATAATTCTTGTTACTTCTTAACCATAGTTCTTTCTTTTATTTACACTCTATTTTTAAACTCCAACTTAATTTTACCCCATTCCCTAGCTATATTTTCAGAAGAAATTTCTATCCAAATAGTTCCCGAATAATTTCCACTATCCATTCCTTAAATTCCTCTCTTTTCAACAATTGCAGTGGATATAAACCGTTTACTCACCCCTGTTAAAATGTCAGGTTTTTGTGATAGAAAAAAATGAGACCACAATAAATCATTTCAAAACTTTTCCCACCTTTAATGTGACCTAGAACCTGTACAATTATATTGAAAAGCAAATCTGTTAGGGGAAAAATATTAAAAATAAAAAGCATACAATAAGCTGGTTGCATAAGTGTGCACACCCTTAAACTAATACTTTGATGAAGCACCTTTTGACTTAATTACAACATTCAGACTTCTTGGGTACACACCTATCAATCAGAGAGGGACTGTTTAACCCCAAATAAAGTTCAGCTGTCCTAGTAGGAATTTCCTAACATTTACTCAGTTCCCTGCTACAACAAAAGACATGGTTCGCAGAGCTTACAAAGCATCAAAAGGATCTCATTGTTGAAAGGCATCAGTCAGGAGAAGGGTATAAAAAAATTTCCACAGGATTGGATATTCCATGGAATACAGTGAAGACAGTCATTAAAAGTAGAGAAAAATATGGGACAACAGTGACGTTGCAAAGAACTGGACGTCCCTCCAAAATTGATGAAAAGACTAGACGCAAACTGGTCAGGGAGGCTGCCAAGAGGCCTACAGCAACACTGAAGGAGATGCAGGAATTTCTGGCAAGTACTGGTTGTGTACTATATGTGACAACAATCTGCCGTACTCGCCATATGTCTGGGCTATAGGGTAGGGTTGCAAGACGGAAGCATTTTCTTACTCAGAAAAACATCCAGGCCCTGCTAAAATTTGCAAAACAATACACCAAGTCTCCCAAAAGCATGTAGGAAAATGTGTTATGGTCTGATGTAACCAAGGCTGAACATTTTGGCCACAATTCCAAAAGGTACGTTTGGCGCAAAAACAACACTTTGCATCACCAAAAGAACACCATCCCCACAATTAATCATGGTGGTGGCAGTATCATGCTTTGGGGTTGCTTTTCTTCAGCTGGAACTGGGGCTTTAGTCAAGGTGAAGGGAATTATGAACAGTTCCAAATACCAGTCACTTTTGGCCCAAAAATCTTCAGGCATCTGTTAGAAAGATGAAGAGAAATTTCACCTTTCAACATGACAATGACCCCAAGCATACCTCCACATCAACAAAAGAATGGCTTCACCAGAAGAAAATTAAAGTTCTGGAATGGCCCAGCCAGAGCCTAGACCTAAATCCAATAGAAAATCTGTGGGTTGACCTGAAGAGGGTTGTGCACAAGAGATGCTCTTGCAATCTGACAGATTTGGAGCACTTTTGCAAGGAACAGTGGGCAAATATTGCCAAGTCAAGATGTGTCATGCTGATAGACTCCTACACAAGAAGACTGAATACTGCAATTAAATCAAAAGATGCTTCAACAAAGTATTAGTTTAAGGGTGTGCACACTTATGCAACCAGCGTATTGTACATTTTTTTATTTTTTTCCCCTAACAGATTTGTTTGTTTTTCAACTGAATTGTACAGGTTATAGGTCACATTAAAGGTGGGAAAAGTTTTGAAATTATTTATTGTGGTCTCATTTTTTATATCACAAAATCCTGGTATTTTAACAGTGGTGTGTAAACTTTTTATATCCACTGTAGGTGGCAATCTGTCAGTCTCATTTTTATATCACCCCCGTGTTTTTATTTTAGTTATTATTGGTGCATAATCTGAAATAGTTATTGGGTGCATAACAAGACCTTTAATTAAATGCAAGTGTTCCTGTGAAATGTAAATTCTGTCTAGCCTAGCCCAGTTTTTATATCTTGGGGAATAATATGTAAATTCAATCTGAACTCTTATTACTGAATTCACATCTTTCATGCCAAATATTTTCATGAATTTCTTCAAAAATCTACCCTCCTTTGTTATACTTTCCCTTTGGAGCCCCCCAAACACATCTTCACTGTTGCAAACATTCCAGTCCCCATCTAGAAGTAACACTCCTTGCTGAAAACTGATTATTTCTCCCAGAATTTTCTTAAGCTCCATTATAGCAGTTTTAGGTGGAATATAAATACATGCCAGTGTAATCCTCCTCCTCCCTTACCAGTAGCCCCTTAGCAATACAAATCTGCCATTATCATCTTTTTTCTCCTCTTCTATCACTATTGGAGCTCCTCCTTCAATTAATACAAGTACTCCCTCTTTTCCTTTGTCCCAAGCATTCCACTGAATAACCATCCTGAAAAAGTACAGTTTTGTACCTACCATAAATGTAGATGTTCGAAGATCCACATTGCTGCAGTCCTTACACTTGGGTAGTCCGCTGTTCTCGGTCGGCCCGAATATCAAAGTATAAGGCTGACGTCGGTCAAGGCGCATTTGACTGACATCAGGACGTCAGGGTACAAATGCGCATGACCGACGTCATATCCTCAGTCTTTTCTTGCCCCAGATGTCAGAAGACCCTAAAAATAAAGGTCAAAACCAAAAGACAGCAAACAAACCACCAACCACCCTTGCACTAATTATATGTACAATATATACAATATACACAATATTTACAACCCAACCCACACAACCACCTCTAACTACAGAGGGGAAGGAGGGAGGGTAAATTGGACTGCAGCAATGTGGATCTTCGAACATCTACATTTATGGTAGGTAGATAACTGTACTATGTTCTTCATCTCACATTGCTGCAGTCCTTACACTTGGGTAGAATCCCAAAGCAGAGGTAAGGGAGGATGGCCAAACTACAAGGAAGCAGGAGCTGCCAAAATGCCCTGCAAAACAGCAGTGGCAAAACCAGCCCTGGATTTAGAGTAAAGTGGCAGGTGATAATGCCTAGAGAAAGTATGCACTGAACTCCAAGTAGCTGCCTCCAAAATATCCTTGGTTGCCACTCCCCTCAAAAGGCTGTCAGTGGCAGTAGCCCTAGTGGAATGAGGCCTAATCCCAGCTGGAATCTCCTTGCCATGATGGGAATAACAGAAAGCAATGCAAAACCCAATCCACTTAGAAATAGTTTGTTTTGACACAGGCTTGCCCTGAGAACTCAAAGCAAAAGAAACAAACAACTGCTGAGACTGCCTGAACCCTTTAGTTCTGTCCAAATAATATCGCAACTGCCTGTGTACATCTAAAGTCTGCAAAATCTTTTCCCCTTTATTTTGGGGATTTGCATAAAAAGTAGGCAAATGAATAGTTTGGTTTAAAGCCACACTAGAAACCACCTTAGGCATAAAGGAAGGATTAGTATGCAAAGATACCCTATCCTTATGGAAAATCAAGAAAGGCTCAACCGCCATAAGGGCCTGTAATTCAGAAACCCGTCTTGCAGAGGTAATGGCCAACAAAAAGGCAGTCTTCCATGATAAATATTTCAACTCAGAAGTAGCTGCAGGCTCAAAAGGTTGTAGAGTGAGTTTCTCCAACACAAAATTGAGATCCCAAGCAGGAGTAGGAGCTCTACGTGGGGGTCTTATATTCTTTGCCCCTCTAAGAAATTGCTTGAACAAAGGATGAGAAAACAATGGAGGGTCACATTCATAGTGAGCTGAAATTGCTGCAGCATGAACCTTAATAGAAGAGAAGGACAAACCTTTGTCCAGTAACTCAGTAAGATATTGAACAGCCACACTTAAATTAGGCTCAGAAACATCAAAATCCTTTGCTGCACTCCAAAATAAAACCTCTTCCATTTATCTGTGTACACTTTCCTTGTACTAGGCCTTCTAGCTTCCAAAATCACATTCAAAACTTGTTGTGGAAGTTGAGACCCTCTATGGTTCAAAACAGAATATGCCAGGCTGTTAGGTGAAGAGAGTGAAGTTTGACATTGAGCAAATGGCTGTCCTCCTGTGACAACAGGTGTGGAATCGAAGGTAAAGGCCATGGAGGCTTCCGTACCAGACTTCTCAGTAATGGGTACCAGTGCTGTCGAGGCCAATCTGGAGCTATTAAAATCATCCTTGGCTTGTCCTGTCTGACCTTTAGAAGTACCTTTGGGAGAAGAGGCAGAGGTGGAAAGGCATACACATGAAGATTGCTCCAATTGAAAGAAAGAGCATCCACTTTCCAAGCTGTGGGATGAAACCTTTTGTGCAAAACTTTGGCAGCTGATGGTTTAGTGGAGAAGCGAACAGATCTATGTCTGGAGTTCCCCATGACACTGTCAATTTCTGAAATACATGAGGATCCAATTTCCACTCGTGGGGATCCATAATTGCCTGCTCAACACATCTGCTAAGGAGTTCTGTGCTCCTGGCAGAAACCTTGCCTGAAGATTGAGCTGTAAACTGAGAGCAGTCTCCCACAAAATCATTGCTTGCCTGCATAGAGGATAAGAATGTGTTCCCCCTTGCTTGTTGATGTACCACATGACAGTTGTGTTGTCTGTTAGAATCAACACCTGCCTGGAAGAAGTAAATCCTTGAAAGCTATTAATGCAAACTGGACTGCTAACATCTCCTTCAGGTTGATATGTAGATGTTGTAGTCTGGCAGGCCACTTGTCTTGTATCCACTTTCCATTTAGATGAGCTCCCCAAGCTTTGTCTGAGGCATCTGTCGTTAAAATCTGACTCGCCTCTGGCCGGGTCACAGAGAGTCCCTTGTTTAGGTGACATTCCTGAGCCCACCACAAAAATTCCTTTTGAATGCAAGGTATTATTTGAATGACAGTGTCCAGATCCTGGCAGTGCTGTGTCCATACATTTTGAGATACCATTGCAGCTTCCTCATATGCAGTTTGGCATTGGGAAGCACCAGAATACAAGATGCCATGAACCCTAAGGCTTGAAGGACTGTCCTTGCAGTCAGCCCGGACTAATGAGATAGTTGATGGAAGTAAAGGGAAAGACTCTTTTGTTTGTCCGGGGTTAAAAGGCCATCTGGGATGCTGTATTCAGTCTTACACCCAGAAAGCACATGTCCTGAGAGGGTACTAGACTGGACTTTATTTCGCTCACAGAATACCCCAGGCATCCTAGCACTGCTATCACATATTCCAAATGATGAAGAAGCTCTTCCTTCCTTGAGCCAGAATCAGGCAGTCGTCCAAATAAGGATAGATCTGTATTCCTTTTAGCCTGAAGAAAGCTATCACTGGAGCCAGAACTTTCGTGAACACTCTGGGCAGTAGATAAGCCAAAGGGCAATGCAGAGAACTGATAGTGAGAAGTCCCAGCTCGAAAACGCAGATACTTCCTGCAACTTAGTCTGATAGGAACATGAAGGTAAGCCTCCTTGAGATCCAAAGTTACCATCCAATGATCTTTGCCCAGCAGAGGTAAAAGCTGTTGTAACGTCAACATTTTGAACTTGGGAATGTCCAGATAAGTGTTGAGGATAGATAAATCCAAAATTGGTCTCCACGTGTTCCCCTTCTTTGGTACTAGGAACAGGCGAGAATAAAATCCTAGGCCCACTTCTGGCATAGGGACCGGCTGTATGGCCCCTAGTTGAAGTAACAGAGAAATTTGCTTGTGAGCCTCTATTCTTTGTTGAGGAGGAACATCTGGCATGCCTCTGAAAGGAGGCAAGGTATGGAAATAAAACCTGTAACCTTGGTGTATGATATCCAATACCCATCTGTCTTGGGTAATTAAACTCCAATTTTCTTTGAAAAGTGCCAACCTTCCTCCCAAAGGTGCTGCCAGACGAGAAGGCTCTGGCAGCTGAAAAGGTAGGTCATTGGGTCTGTTTACGAAAGGACTGACCCCTGCCCTCACCTGAAGACTGTGCAGGAGAACACCCTGTTCTAGGCCTGAAAGAGCCCTGAGCTCTGCCCCTACCACGCCTAGACCTACCCCTAGACTGGCAACCATAAGAAGCAAACGACCACCCTTTAGCAGGCCAATTTCTACTAAACTTTGGAGGCTGAACCTGCAAAAATCTTTAACAGTCTGCATAGACTTAGCCTTGTCTTCCATTTTCTTTAAAACTGCCTCAACAGGAGAACCAAACAACACATCAGATTGTAAAGGAGCATCTAAAATCCTAGTTTTAACATGGTCAGATAAATTTGATCCCTCAGCCAGGCGTGCCTGCGAAGAACTGACCCAGTGGCAGCCACCCTAGACGAGGCCTGTACAGCATCAAAACCACATTGCAAAGAATGCTTACCCACCTGTTCAGAAACATGTACTAAATCTTGTAACTCTTTACAATCAATACCTTCCGCCAGAGCATCAACCTTAGACTTCAACTGTGAAAGGAGATAGTTTTGGTATTTTAACATGTGAAACTGGCAATTCAAAGCCCTCATAGCTAGAGTGGAAGAAGTATAAACTTTCTTTCCCCATCTATCCAAGGCCCTGGCTTCTTTATCTGCAGGAACCGGATTCTTGACAACAGAAGCCTTAACACCTTTAGGCCCCTGGCTAACAGTTTCTGGGTCTGCCCTAGGACTCTTAAAAGATACTTGTGAACTTCAGGCACCCTGTAATACCTATCCGGTTTAACAGGAGCAGGAGGCAAAGAATCAGGATTAAGAGAAGCCTCTGTAAATCTTCCACTACATCCAAAACAGGAGGTATAGCCAAAGGCCTATGCTGGGGTAAAAACAAAAATTCCCTAAGCCTTTTCCTGGAATCAGAGAAGTCCTGACCTTCCCACTTAAAATGCTCCCTCATGGAATGAAGAGTTTCTGAAAAGAAAAATCCTCAGGAGGAGAAGCAGAAGGAGTAGAATCATCCACATCAGAATCAGAATAAGGAGAATACTCCTGCAAGTCTTCAGCCGAAGACTCTGAAACATCCGAAGCCTGCTCAAAACTCCCTAGCTCAGGCTCCACCCTAGGTCTCTTATCAGGAGGGGCAAAGAACCCTAATCAGAGTAATCAAATCTTCTGCCATTTTAAGCATATGCTTCTTGGGCACAGTTCCAGAAGAACTAGGGGTGACACCAACTGAAGCTAAACCTGGCCTGCCTCTAGGAGAAGCCTTGGAAACAGAAGGAGAGGGCCTAACCACCTTAGGCAGGGAGGGGAGTATAGCAACCTGAGAAGCCCCATCACCCTGACCTGCCTCCTGAGAGGCCACATCCTGCAATAACAAGGTCTCTCCCTGGGATCTAAAGAAACCTCCGTGGAACCACCCACCGACACCTCTAAAGAACCGGCGTCCGCACGGACGGTTCTTCTAGCCTAGGCTTCACTGCTTTGTCCTTGCGCTTCTTCGAAGAAGCGGGCGTCGGAGCATCCGACGGCATTTTATAATTGCACCGCTTCCCAAAGACTAGCCTGGCACAATCTAATCTCCTCTTTATAGTGCACTTATTAAATCTAGCACAAGAGCGACACCCAACAACGTCGTGCTCAGGCCCTAAACAAGGAATACACAAAGTATGATAGTCTCTATGCGGTATCTGTTTCCCACAAAAAATACAATTATTCACTTTTTCTGACATCCGGTAAACCACTGAGGCAAGAAAAAACTAAAATATTCCACAACGGGGTACTTAGCCAACTTTGACTCGGTCTGAAACTCCGAAAACGAAAAATTTCAGAACGCCAACCGGCACTTGCAATACTGCTTTTGCATCGGACCATGCGGCAAAAAAGACTGAGGATATGACGTCGGTCATGCGCATTTGTACCCTGACGTCCTGATGTCAGTCAAATGCGCCTTGACCGACGTCAGCCTTATACTTTGATATTCGGGCCGACCGAGGACAGCGGACTACCCAAGTGTAAGGACTGCAGCAATGTGAGATGAAGAACATCCTTTCTTTATCAAATTCACATGTTCAGTTCTTTCTAAGAGTGTCTCCTGTAACATAGCTATTTGCACTCTACATTTCGCTACTCTTTCTTTTTGGTAGTTATCTGTGAGACCATTGACATTTAGGCATTATATAAAGCATTATTGCATTAAAAAATTATTATTCCCACCTTTTATGCGCAACACATTTTTTGTTAAATGTCTAGTCCCGGCTTTTGTGTTACATACATCACTGTTTGACAGGTTGAACTTTTATACAGTTGTTTCTTGTCATATCCATTTGAGCCCATGTCGCATCTTACAAAACTTTTTGTTTTAAAGAAAGCCCTCAAACAAAAAAATCAAACACACCCCTAATACCCCCTAAAACCTATTCACTTAATACTAACACACAAAACTATGTACATCTTTAAATACTGAAGTTTTACTGTCCTAACAGGAACAAAAGTCTCAAACTGACAGCCACACTTACAGATTTGAGTTAACCTAAAAGAAAGGTTAAACATGCTAAGACGCATGGTGCAGCCCATTCTTCTAAGTGCTAAATGTTTTTTTTTTGTATTTTCTTTACAGCTCTCCCAGATGGGAATACACCTGAATGCTTTCAGACAGCATTATGTCCTAACCAATTTCTCTTTTCAGATTTTTTTCTTCACTCTCCACCAACCTGCAGCCAGTTTCTCGTTATCACTGTCGCCATGGAGACATGAGAACAAGGCAGCCAGTTTCTCTATCAGGATGTTTCCATGGAAACAAAGACCAGCTGCAGAATTCCTAATAAGCATACATGTATTTGCTAGAAAAAAGCCTCATAATATTACATATGCTTTTTTACTTACTTGCTTGCTTACTCTTAAAATCTGTTACTAAATCAGTCTAAAGTCCTTAATCCAGTCATTTCTCCATGCAAGAAAGAGAAAAAGCACATTGTTTTAATTTGTCATGCTCTTTTAACTAGTTTTTTCACTGCACTGCCTACATTTCTTAAAACCAAAAAAAACACCAGCACCTCTTAACAACCTCAATTACACTTAAAATAACTGAGAAAACTTTACTTTATAGCATGCAAAGAAAATCAGATACCACAAAAAATAATGTTTGTAAACAATTACTTACAGTTAACTTTCTTCCTCCTCTTCCCTTCCCCAAAGGATTTTTTGAACATTAATGCCATGGAGTAGGGCTTATGCTTTAGTCTCTCGATCAAATCCAACAAATTCTGAAACAGTCCAATATTTCCAGATTTGCTTTTATTACTGTTCATCTCCATCTCCCAAATTCCTATCTCTGCTTCATTTCCAACTTACTCTCAGTACTTCTAGTCAACTCTCGTGCTTCCTCCTTTCACTCCAACAGTTTCCTAGGAAACACTGGAAAAAGTTTCACAAGTACAGTCTCTCTGTAGTCTTTATTACCAGAAGAACAAGGAGGAGGATCTTTCTGTTTCACAGCTCACTTTTTGTTGGACAAACTTTTGTATTTCCTCCTTAATATGCACTTCATCAAAAAATGATTTTGTCCCTCCAGGGAAGAATATTTTGACGACAGCTGGGTACAGCAGTTTGTATCTCACACCTGCGTCTGGACATTCCCTGAATGGTAGAATCAATTTGTTTTTCTTCTGTCTGGTGTACAATGAGTAATCATTTTCCACAAACATTCTGATGTCTCCCACTTTTAGTACTTTGTCCTTCTGCCACAGTTTTGTCAAAATCAACTCCTCCTGCTGGTAGGGTTACATATTTACTATTAAAGGTCTAGGTTGCTTCCTTATAGCCAGGTTTGGAGCACACACATGACATGCCCTTTCAACTAAACTCTTGCTGTGGAATACCAGTCCAGTTGGTTATTTGTGCTTTCATATAATTAATGCAGTCTGTTCCTTCCAGCTTCTCTTGTATAAATGCAAATCTCAGATTTTCTCTATATGTGCTGTCCTCTAATTCTATTATTTTTTGAAACATCTCCTTCTGAACAGTCTCATTTTCCTCCAGCGTTTTCTTCATTTCGACCTCAGATTTTTTCAGCTTAATCACCTCATCTGAATATTTACTTAAAGCTTCTTCCATTGTTTCCAGACTTTTATTTGTGTTCATATACTCCATCAGTGTTTCATTTATTTTAACCAGGTTTGTGTGCAATTGTACTGTATCTTCCTGTAAGTTACTGGAATTCATGTCTGGAGGTTGCATTGCTTTTTGCTGAACAGCTGCAGAACTTTCTCCAGTCAGTGTTTCTTCCTCATTTTTTGTAGCTGATTTTTTGCAGGTCTTCATATTTCTTTTTTCCTGGCATCCAGGCAGTACACTTACTAGCTAGTTACTGAATTTACCCATAAACACAAGACTGCTGAGTTTCTCTGTGTGAGTTAATGCTGACTATGGACAGACTGTCAATAATCCCAGCATAAGGTACATGGAAAAAGGCATTGGCAAAGTCTAGATAAACAGAGTGTTTTGCCCCTTATCCATCGCCTCACTAACTCTTTCAAAGAGCTTAACCAGATTACACAAGGATATTTCCGCAGCACAGTAAATCTTGAAATCATGTATCCTGTAATTTCAGAGCATGCAAATTTAGTAGTGAATTTCACAAACGATAGGTCGCCTAGGGTAAGACACTAGAGCTCTTCAGTGTTCTTGTTAATATGGGAAAAATGTAGAAGCTAGATAAGAGAAAGTACAGTTGTGCAAGTAAACAACAGCTATGTACTTACCATAACTTGGTGTCTGTGGTATCCTGTTTCATTATTCATCATGACCAGGTCTTGGATCTGATCTGGCAACCTTACAGAGCAGATTCAAGGCTTGAGCTCCTTACACTCCCATAATCCCTTTCCACCTTCAAACACTCACATCGAGTTTGCTGACCAAAGATAGAAACCCACCAGGGCACCAGACTATCTACCTTCACATAGGCAGCAATAACGTTAGAACCACCAGAGGTGGAAGCTTAAGGGTCCAAACTACAGCCTCTCCAGAACCACCAGAACATAGAAGGGGGAAGGAGGGCGGGAAGTGATTAATAATGAAATAGGAAAACATATGTTAAGTACATAACTACTGATCTGATGTTAATCATTTCATTATTCATCACGACTGGGTCAGAATCCCCAGCTACAAGAAGCCTGGATGGCCCTACGGAAGGATGTGCCTGAGCACTGTGGAACCAAAAGACACCCTGCCTCTGGAGACCATATCCAGTTATTAATGAGCAACAAAAGTGTGAGGGGTAGACCAAGTGGCCGCAGCACAGATCTCATCCAAGGACATCTAGGCAGCGAAGGCCAAAGTAGCTGCCACTGACAAAGCAGTCCCTTCTTATTCATAGAGTACGCCAAGGAAATACAGCAAGAGATCCATTTAGAAATCATTAATTTAGACACCGTTTGGCTACACCTGTTCAAGGAAAAGGCCACAAATAACTGGTCTGATTTCCAAAAGGATTTAGGGCAATGTAAACAAAATCTAAGTTGAAGATGTACATCCAAGGTATGGAGAACATATTCATCCTTATTAGCATGATTAGGAAATAAAACTGCCAACTGGATATCCTGGTTAAGATTCTTTTCGGTAGCTACTTTAGGCATAAAGGAGGGCTTAGTTCGCAAAGATACCCTGTCCCTGTGGAAAATATATGGCGACTTAGAAGACATAGCCTGCAATTCAGAAACCCTCTTGGCCAAAGTAATGGCTACCAGAAATGCAGTTTTTCCAAAAAAGATATTGGAGAGCACAGGAATGAGCAGGCTCAAATGGACTTTGGGTGAGAGACTGCAGCATTAATGCCAAATCCCAAGAAGGTGCAGGATCCTTGACCAGAGGCCCAAGAAAAAAGAGAGACACCATGAAGGCCTTACACAATCCTTGAGGAAAAGGTAGGCCTTGTTGTTGTTGTGTCTTTCGGCTTTTCCTGGATAGGGGTCGCCACAGTGGAACTCCGGTCCGCTAATGATTGGTAGTTGATTTTTACATGCCGAGTTACCAGCTCTGATGCACAACCTTCAACGAACATTGACCATTTGAACTTCAATTTCTTGACAGACAAGTACAGTGTGTGCTGAGGTCCAGAATCGGACGTAGGTCCCCAGTCTTTTTTGGCACCAAAAAGAAGCGAGAATAAGTTGCGGATCATCTTTGTCCTGCAGGTAACCTTCTGGATGGCTTTTATTTTTCTAGAAGTGCTAACACTTCTCTTTGGGCCTGTTCTCTCTGACTGGGTGGTATGTCAGGGAAAACCTTCTCAGAAATCGGAGGAGGTTGGAAAAAGGGAATGCAATAACATCTAGATATAATCTTGAGCACCCACAGATTGTTTGTTATAGACGCCGAGGCACTTGGGTGCAACGAAAACTGACTCCTGACTGCCAACATGGCAGGACAGCTGGGCAACACCTTAGGGACGCTGAAAAGGCTTCTCAGAGAAAGGTTCCCCTGGAGCCCTGATTTTGTAGAACCCCCTGTGCCCCTAGAGTGGTGTCAACCATTGAATCTCCTACATCTGGAAGAGGAATCCTCTGGAGCATCTTGGAAGGAACCCTACGACTCAGAGAACCTGAGCTTCTTACTTCCCCACTGGTTCTTGGAATAGGACCTATGGTAGTAGAAAACTTGATCCCTACTGCCGACAGCGTCTTGTCCTCCTGCTCACTGTGAGATAAAGTTTCTTTGACAGAACATCCAAAGAGCGAGGAACCATCAAATGGGGCATTAGTGAAGGACACCATGAAGAGTTCCGTGAACCCGTACAACCTCATCCAGGCATGACACCTCATGGCAATGCCTGCACCAGCTACTCCAGAGCTACCCTCTGCTGCACTGGAGATCAAACTCATTGAGGAATTGGAAATAGAAGAAAGAGTAGTGAGCTTGGGAGATACTTTCTTGAGGTCCTCCGCTGGCATCAACTCTGAAAAAGGCTTGGTGAGTTTGGACACCAAATCTAACTGGGGAGCCTAGAACCACTAGCTCCAGATCAGACAAATGCGTCTGATCCAAGCCCTGGGGATCAGTCTACCTAGGATATGAGAGGGCTAAGGGAGCCGAGGGGGACAGTGATAGGATCCGAAGGTCTCCAATCTGATGAGACCTCGGGTCCGGAGGCTGGATCCTGAGCCTTCGGATCCGACCTGCCAAGGACTGCGTTATATCCAAAAGACTGTGATCCGAGAGTCTCGGCTGTTTGAGAACTTGGAAGAAAAGCTCCTGGGGAGGCAGAGGAGGCTCTTGGACTCTTTATGACCATGGAGAGAGGGGGAGCTGGAGACAAAGGGGCCCCCCCCCCTTGGGCCATGCCCTTGAGCAGAAGCTTATTACATCGATCTGCCAATGCCTGAGGATTGAACACAGCAGAAAATGGCATATTCAGCCTCGAGGTGGTCGGATCCTAGATGATAAACACATTTCTTGTGGGCATCAGAGTTAGATCTTACGCCCACAAGAGCAGGTCTTAAACCCGGTAGGTTTTTCGGACATGGTCCTACTGGAGTCTATGTGCACGAGCGTGCGCACACACACACACACACACACACACACACACACACACACACACACACACACACACACACACACACACAGCACAGACAAAGCGAGAGAAGGCAACTACAAGGGTCTCAAACTGCCCAAACTGCACCAATGCAACAAACAGTGACTAAACTCACACAAACCATACAGGTTAATTACAGTAAGCCCAAAAAACAATGACTGGGGGGGGGGGGGGGGTGAGAAAAAAGGCTCCAAGCACCGAGAGACAGGAAAGGACAGACCTAATGCTGAACAAGAGCTAAGAAAAAGGGAGGGAAGGAAGTAAGAAGATAAACTACTCTAAACTAAGAGAAACTTAAAAGCACTTAACTACCAATTCTCAAGAAAAATCCACTGAAGAACACTACGAGCCTGAATCACGTCTGTAGCACAAAGCGTCAAATGAGATCTGAGGGTTTGAAGGTGAAAAGGGATTATGGGAGTGGGAGGAGCTCAATCCTTGAATCTGCTCTGTAAAGTTTCCAGATCAGATCCAAGACCCAGTTGTGATGAATAATGAAATGGATAACAGCAGATATTCAAAATAGATCACTGCTGCAGTAGCCTAAGTTATATGGGGGGTTGTATCCTGCCCCGGTTATGACCATCAGCAAGCTGCCAAAGCTGAAAGGCACCTTCCTCACATCCTAACTGAAGAGCTCGAGGACAGTGATATAAAGTCAGTGGTTAAGGCAAACCATCACAGCTTTCCTGCCTCAGAGCAATTATGCGCTAGGAAAACATGTGAAAGGGGAAAAAAATCCACACCCTGGCATAAAAAATAAAATTTGGGGTGGGGGATAGAGAGCGTTTCTCCTGCAACACTGATCAATTAGGACATCTACCGTTACTGCAAGTTAATCTACATAACTGTATTATGATCATCACGGGATAACTGTTTGCATGTCCTAATCTACATGGGTAGAATACAAGAGCTTAGAAAGAGAGAGAGGATGAAGCAGCAGCAGAGTCTATAAGTATCCTGAGAATAATCATAGCAAGGCTTGCTCTGGACCTAGACAAAGAATGCAAGTTGTAGTGCTTAGTGAAAGTATGCAGAGATGACTAAGTTGTTGCCTTTAGTATATTTAGTATATTTCTGGAGTCTACTCATTTTCAAAAACCAACAGAAGTAGCCAAAGTTCTAGTTGAGTGACATTTAACTCTACCTGTAATAGTCTTGCTATAGTGAGCAACAAAAAGCAACAGCATGGGACAATCACTTTGAAACTGACCACTTTGACACTGATTGTCCATTTTAACTTCCTTCATAGGAAATAAACAGCTGATCAGGATCCTTGAAGATTACAGTGCAGTATACGAACTTGCCTGTGGACATCCAGAGTGTGTAAAATTTTCTCCCCTACTCTTCAGTTCTGGATAGAAAACAGCCTGGTTCACGGTAAACCACTTGGGCAAAAAATATTTCTTCTCAGTTACTCAATCCTTGTGAAAGATTAGATTATTCTGAATCACCGTAAGAGCTTGTTACTTTGACACTCTTCTTGCAGATGTCAGAGCAATAAGTAACACTGTTTTCCAAGATAAGACATTCAAATCAGATTCATCAAGCAGGTTCAAATGGAAAATTGCAAGTTTCTCCTGTATAAAATTTTGATCCCAAAAGCAGGAGCCACCTGGGCAATGCATAAAACATTTTTCTAGTAAATTTCACCTGAGTAAGTGCTGGAAGGGGGATCCATGGGCAGACAAGCAGAAATAGCAAATAAGTAAATACTGACAGAAGCGTAAGAAAGATTAAAAGAAAACAACTCACAGGAACACTGTAGAACCAGAATATGTCTGGATCTGAAAAGTGTTTTAGTTCTTAACTTTGGCATCCACTAGAAAATATTTTCCATTTAGCCAAAATATGACTTTCTATTAACAGGTTTCTTAACTTCTATAAACATCTGCTGCATGTCCAAAAAAAATGATGCAGAAAAGGTATTAAAATTCTATCATTCAGATGAAGAAACAAAGTTTGGGTGTATTAATCAAGCCCCTGCCCTGTGTGAGCAAGCTTGTGTTAATTGCCCTTGGCCATCTTCAAAAGAAGGGGAAAGCACTGTTGCCCAGGGCAAAATGGAGTCACCACAACTTTGGCACAGTCCTTCTGAATCTTTATAAAAACCCTGGTTATTAGAGGAAAGGCATACAAAAATTCCCATCCATGGGAAAGGGAATGCTTTTGTCTTCCAGGCTTTTGTGCAAGGAGTCCTGGAGTGGAATTTGAAAAAAATGTCTGTTGTGAATGGAGGCAATCAGATCTATCTGAGGAGTTCTCGCAAACTGATAAATTCCTAAAAGACCTCCGAGTTGAACTTCCATTCATAAGGGTCTGTCCTGGTGCTTCTCAACCTGTCTGCAACAATATTCTGCCCTGATGGAGTGCAAGTAGCCAGTAGAGATACACTTTGCATAATCACTAGTTCTTAGACTACCAGAGCTAATCTATAAAGAGGGTAGGATCTTCTCCCTCTTTGTTTATGGAATACATAACTGTGGTGTTGTCTACGATTAGTAGTAGAGGGCCTGAAAGTGAAAAATGTTTCAGAGATTTGAGAATATTTTTTATAGCTATTATTTCTTTGACACTTATGTGCTCCAGTCTGTCCTGCCTGTTCCACGGACACTGAAATTTCACCTCCTTGGAAAAAGTTCCCCAAGCAAAGTCTAGGGCATCTTTGGTTACAAACTAAGGGCTAGTAGGGAGAAGGGGAGACCTGTTATGAGAACTGATTTGGGAACCAATGAGTTTTCCTCATGTGAAGTCAGGCCAAAAGAATCATGAGAATTAGAGAGACTATGAAACCCAGAATCCTGAACTATTCCTCGGAAGGTGTCAAAGACTGGTTTGAGAATATCCATAATTATTCTTAGTAAAATTTTACTTTGCAGTGAGAAAGAAAGACCTTCATGAGGTACAAGATAAATTTCAGGTACACTGTCCTGTGTTAAGAAGTGAGAGAAGATTTCTCCATGTTCACCTTAAATCCCAGACTGAGAAAAGGGCTCTTTACCCAATTCAATTTTCCAGTTCCTGGGAAAAAAATCTATAAAAATCAGGCAGCCATTTAAATACAGAAAAAAAGTGAATGGCATGTGACCTGCAATAGACTATTACAGGAGCTAGGCATTGTCTAAACACCCTTGGACGTACAGAAAAGCCATAGGGTAAAGTAGAAAATTGAAAATGTGAACAAGACACAGAAAAAAAAAGTAAAATGTGTCTGAAAGCTTTGTGTACTGGAATATGGGGGTAAGCACCTTTTAAATACAGAGTTACTAGAAAGATGAAAGGTGGAATGACAGGTTAATGTAGAGAAAAGCATTCTGAATGCTGGAATTCTGATGTGAAGGTTCACAAAAGAAAGGTCTACACAAGGTAGAGTTCCATTTTTCTTTGGCAACAGAAGGATTCTTTAACAGAACCCTTTCCCTATAAGATATGGAAGAACAGGCTAAATAACTCAAGATAGCACATGATTTGAGTATCGGAGGAAACATGAAGGTTTGACTAAATGCAGAAAAATCCTAAGGAGAGAGGGAGTCCAAATGCCAGCTGTAAGCCTTTTGAATTACGCTCGGTCCAAGTGTCTGTGGTTAGCATCTGTTGCCACAGAGGGAAGAGAAAATCTAGACTTTGGTGCAACTTTACTGGAATGCCAGGGTGGGAAGGGGAAAAAATGAAGGACCCGTATAGTCAGTCTGCCTTTTTAAATTGCTCTTGGTCACTGGAAGAACCTACATTCTTTTCTGAACCTCCCAGCCATTGCTTTTTGAAGTTTTTGTTTACATGCACGTTGTTGAGACTGTTTTCTATAAAGAACTGGAATTAGAAAGCTTCTATTATATTTTGGCAAGGGGGTTTTGAAAAATCTGGGCAACTCCCTAACTCAACTTTCCACTTTCATTACATCTTGTAGGGACTGCAGTAGAAGGACCACATAACTTTTTTTTTTTTTTTTTTTTACCTTGGGGGGGGTGCGATTCGGGATTTCTGACATACTCTGGTAAATTCTGGGTACCTGTACAGGCAAATCTTCTCATTACTAGCTCAATAGCAGCTACTCTCGATACAGCATTAGCAGTGTCATGGGAACATTTTACCTGAGACACAGAGGCCATTAAATATTTCAGAGATGTCTTTAGTCTCTGAAGAAGGGAGATCAGCAATTAACTCTCATGTTATCAAAAGAAACCATCATAAAACTTGGACATGTGAGACTGACAATTCACTTTTCTAAAGGCTAAGGTGGAAGTAGTATAAACTTTCTTCCCAAACGTATCAAATACTTTTTCACTGTTGTCAGAAGGAATTGGGGGGGGGGGGGGTTAGTATCCAAAAGATGGTTTTGACAGAGAAACCACTGCAGGGACTAATTGAGGATTTGGACAGAAAAATCTGAGGGTCTGAGGAACCTTCTATAATTGATCAGACTTCTTGGGAACAGGGGGCTGACAGTCAGGCAAACTGCTGGTGCTAATGCTGGCTGGAATTCTGGTATTTCTTTTTGTTCCCACCGAAATGAAAAGTTATGTACTTACCATAACCCAGCATCTATATTGAAAATTTTCATTCTTTCTCACTGATGGGTCTCGGATCAGACTCAAATGCTTTCTCCAGACTTAGGCTCAAAGTCTCAAGATCCTCCCTCTTCCCCTAATACATTACACCCTCTCTAAATCCCTAGACTGGGTTTACTATCCTATACTTCAACAGGTTATAGAAAAAGTACAGAAAACAGAAAGGAATCAAGGCTCAAACCCAGAACGTAAGGGTTCTAAATTTCCTCCACAAACTTCTCGGAGGCACAAGGCTGGGGGATGGTAGGAGGGACGCGAGGAAGAATGAAATAGACAACACAGTTGCTGAGTTATGGTTAAGTGCATAACTTTTAAATCTGATGTCCTTTTCATTCTTCCTCACTGAAGAGTCAGAGTCCCCAGCTATGCAACTCCTGGGCGGCCCTCAAAGAAGGATGTGGAGGAGCACGGTCGATTCAAAGGATGCTTTGCTCCTAGAAATAATATCCAATTTATAATGACAGACAAAAGTGCGAGTCTGAGACCAAGTAGCTACAGCACAAATCTTATCAATTGAGGTCCTGAAAGAGAAGGCAGATGATCTAGCCATAGCTCTTGTGGAATGAGCCATATGTATGGAATACCTTCTTGTGAATAAACAAAGGAAATACAATCCGTAATCCATCTGGCCAAAGTAATCTTAGAAACTGTATCACCTGAAGAGTTTACTGAGAAAGATACAAATAGCTCATCAGATTTCCTACACTTTGTTGTCCTGTGGAGATAAAAACGTAATTGCCAGTGAATATCTAAAAGGTGCAAAATATATTTGCCTTTGTTTGAAAAATTGGGGAAAAAGACTGGCAACTGAATTTATCGTTTAATGTTGGATACCATGGCTATCTTAGGCATAAAGGAAGGATTTATTCTTAATGATACAGTTTTTATGAAAAACTATGTAAGGTTGTTTCACTGACAAGGCTTGAAGCTCCGATACTATCTTAGCAGATGTAATCGCTTCTAGAAAGTGTATTCCAGGACAGAAATTTCATGTCACAACTATCTGCCAGTTCGAAGGGTTTCTGAGTAAGGCCTTGCAGCACTAACATGAGATCCCAAGGAGAAGGGTCTTGAATTGGCGGCCGAAAAAGAAAAAAGCCCTTCAAGAAAGTCTTGCATAACCTGGAAGAAAAGTGAGAGAGGAAGACCCCTTTCCAGCATGAAAATCATATATGGCAGCCAGTTGAAGCTTAATGGTAGAGAAACTGGCTCCTTCTTGAAAACGATTACTAAGACAAAGGAGAATATCTAAAGTGGGAGTTGCGAAAGGGTTCATATGCTGTTTAGAGGCCCAAACAGAAAATCTTTTCCATTTACTCTTGTAGACCTTTTTCGTGGAATCCCTGAGAGGCTCAAATTATATACCGGAGAAAAGGGGTGAGCCTGGACTTTCTTATAATTACTGGAAGTGGAGAAACCAAGTGGTCAGCCTTAGGCTGTGGAGATTGGGGGCTGGATGCCTGACGGATGGGATAAGAGATCTTGTCTGGGATCTAGTATCCAATGCGGATACTTCAGATGAGACCAAAGAAAGGTGAACCATACCCTAACAAGGCCAAAAAGGGGCAATAAGGATTACAGAGCTCTTCAACCTGCTGGTTTTCTGTAGAAATTTCAGGATCAGAGCAAGAGGAGGGTAAGCATAAAGGAGACATCATGGACTAGAACATCCCTCGGTGACTTCCCCTTTGGGGGGGGGGGGGTCAGGGCAAAATACTTGCCACACTTGAAGTTCCAGGGAGAGGCAAAGAGGTCGCAACCAGCTTGTCCCAATGGATGAAAATCCTGATTGCTACTGACTAATTGAGGGACCACTCGTGAGGAGTCAGAATGGATCTGCCGAGTCTGTCTGCTAGGACGCTGGTTTTTCCCTAAATGTGTGTTGCAAGTAGAAAGCAGTGTGAAGATATCACTCATTCCCAAACTCTCATGGCCTCCTTGCACAACAGGTACTAATGGATTCCTCCTTGTTTGTTGATGTACCAGACTACTGACATGTCTTTATGAATTGCAATTGTCCCGAGAGGCAGAATGTCCTGAAAGGCTTGCAACATTAGAAGGACTGCTCTCATCTCTAGGACATTGATATGCAGATTGGTCTCAATGGATGACCACATGTCTTGGACCATCTTTCCTTTGTAATGCCCCCCCCCCCCCAGATTGGGAAGCATCCATGGTCACTGTGGCTATCGGGGCGAGGACAGAAAAAGGTCTGCCTAGAAATAGGTCTGACTGCATCCACCACTGTAGATGATTCCTGCAGATTGAAGACAGTTTTATGGGAATTAAAAGTGCGTGGTAGAGAATGGGCCACTGAAGTGCTCTCATAAAGAACCTCTCTAATGAGAGTAGAACAATTGCAGCTGCCACTGAACCCAGAGCCCAAGTATTAACTTTATGGGCAGAGAAGGCATACCTAATAAGTCCTGAACCTGTTGTATTAGAGATATTATGATGCCTTAGTAAGGAAGCCACTTGTGTAATTGTACTCAAATGTGCCCCTATGAAATCTAGGTTCTGCACAGAAATCAAGTCTGGTTTTACCAGATTTATTGTGATGCCCAGATGTCTGAAGATCTTTACTAGACAACTTCTGGAGTGAACTAATCAATGCCTTGTGGGTGCAGTGAGCAGCCAATCGTCTAGGCAGAGAAAAGAATAGTTGTGTAAAATCTTGCCATAACTACAGCTGTTCTCCTCCTCTATATGCTGCAGTATCCATAACATGAGGGAGTCTACCACCAGCTGACTCGTACGTCTAGCCAGTATACAAAAGTCTAAAGCTACTGTGAGATTACGAGCGACACCGCACATCAGCAAACGTACGTCGGCTATAAAAAGACATTAGGTGTAAAGCGGACGTCAGCACGTACCAACCTTAGAACTGAATGCTGCAAACATCAATAGCCTGATATTAGGTGAGGAAAACATGCCACCACAAGCCAGGCAAGCATCGTGGGAAGGCAGGGGGGAAAGTAACACTGCAGCATATATAGAAGAGGAGGACATCTATGGTTATGGTAAGATTTTACACAACTATTCTATGTCCTTCTATTCATATGCTGCAGTATCCACAACATGAGGAACGGTACCAAAGCTCATGCAGAGGAAGAACTGGGCAGAAGAGCAGAAGCATTCCCCACAAATTCCCCAGCTCTGGCAAAACCAGCCCTGGACCTGGAAATGACGTCTATAAGTATTTAGTGAAGGTATGAACAGGAGACCAGGTAGCTGCCTCCAGGATACACCAAGAGTCCAACCCTTTACAGAAAGCTCCAAAGGAAGACACTGCCCTACGTGCTGTAATGAGCCGAAATGGCTGAGGCATGTATCTTAATGGAGAAGGACAGGCCTCTGTGGAGTAGATCTGCTAAGTAATCCAGGATTAGAGGCAGGGAGGGCAGAGTTGTCTCCTCTCCTTTAGACTGAATCCAGGAGCAGTACCTTTTCCACTTATCAGCATAGGATTTTTTCTTGTATTGGGTCTTCTGGCTTCAAGAATGACGTCCAGCACCTGTTTGCTTAGGGTTGCTGGGGGAGAATTCAAGGAATAAGACAGGCTGCAAGATTTAGGGTTTCCAGTTGCGGATGCAAAATATGTCCCTCCTGCTGAGAGGGCAGGGTTGGGTTCTGTTGTAGGTGCCAGGGTGGCACCGGTGACAGGCTGCGCAGGAGTGGGTATCAGTGCTGCCATGGCCAGTCTGGGGCAATCAGAATTGTCCTTTGTCTGTCCTGTCTTATCTTGAGTAATACTCTTGAGAGAAGGGGGAAAGGCATAGCTTGAGAGATTTACCCACTGAAAAGAAAGGACATCCACTTTCCAGGCCCTGCTGTGAGAGTTCCTGGTGCAGAATTTGCTGAGCTGGTGGTTGCAGGGGGAGGCAAAGGGATCCACCTCTGGGGTCCCCCATTTCTGAATCAGAAGGTTGAAGGTGCTGGGCTCCAATTGCCACTCGTGTGGGTCTAGGAGATTTCTGCTCAAGTTGTCTGCCAGTGAGTTTTGTTTGCCTGGCAGGAACTGAGCTTGCAGATGGGACTTACATGTCCAAAGCCATGTTCTACAGGGCCATGGCTAACCTGCAGAGTGGGTAAGAGTGGGATCCCCCCTGCTTGTTGATGTACCACAGAACTGTGGTGTTGTCTGTTTTTATTAGTTGTTGTCCTGGAAAGGGTAGGGATCTGAAAGCTGTTAGGGTGTTCTGCACAGCTGGCATCTCTTTTTGGTTGATGTGCAGATGAATTTGACTGTGGCTCCAGTGGCCCTGAATGCATTTGCCATCCATGTGTGCTCCCCAGGTATAGTCTGATGCGTCTGGAGTTAGGGTCTGGGCGGCTTGGGGTTGAGTAAAGGGCAGTCCCTTGTTGTGGTTGCATGCTTCTGCCCACCAAAGGAACTCTGTCCTTAGACAGGGTATGATAGGAATGACTGTTTCCAGGTCCTGAGAATGTTAGCACCAAAGACTTTTTAAGTACCACTGAAGTTTCCTCATATGCAGTCTTGCATATGGAATTAGCAGTATACATGAGGCCATGAAACCTAGGGCCTGCAGTATTTTTCTTGCAGATAGCTGGGTTCTGGTGGCCATTTGTTTCAAGTAGGCTGCCGGATATTGTTTTTCTGAAGTGAGGTATGCCATCTGGGATGTTGTGTCCAAACTTGCTCCCAGGAATACAATCTTTTGACTGGGTACCAATTTTGATTTCTTTTCGCTGATGGTGTACCCCAAGGAAATGAGAAGGTTTTTCACAAATGTCCGGTGCTGCAACAGCAATTCCTGACTGTCCGCCTAAATCAGGCAGTTGTCCAAGTATGAGTAAATTTGTATATTTCTCTGCCTGCAGTAAGCAATGGCTGGAGCCAGGCATTTTGTGAATACTCTGGGCACAGTGGATAAGCCAAAGGAAAGTGCAGAGAACTGATGATGCATAGATCCAGCCCTGAAATGTGGATACTTCCTGCATGACTCCCTTATAGGGATGTGCAGATAGGCTTCTTTTAAGCCTAGGGTGACTAACCAGGCATCCTTGGCTAGCATAGGTAGAAGCTGCTGCAGGGTAAGCATTTTGAATTTTGGTACCACCAGGAAGGTGTTGAGAATTGAAAGATCCAGGACTGGGTGCCAAGAGCCCTCTTTTCTGGGTACCAGGAAGAGTCTGGAATAGAATCCTTGACCTATCTCTGCTCTACTGGAAATGGCTGAATAGCAGGGAAAGAACTTGGCTTTGAGCCTCTGCCCACTGGTTTGGCGGAAGGTCTGGGAACCCTCTTGGGGTTGGCAGTGAGTGGAAGTAAAATTTGTACCCCTGGGATACAATGTTGAGGACCCATCGGTCTTGTGTGATGGACATCCAGTTTTTTGCATGAAGGGCAAGTTTTCCTCCTAGGGGCACCAGCAATTGGACAGGGATGGGGAGTGGAAAAGAGAAGTCACTGAGTTTTTTCCATAATGAGGTGGCTTACCACTCCTTGCTTTGGAGGTGGGGGCACTCCATTGCTTAGATCTCTGCATACCCTGAGACTGTAGTCTGGGTGGTCTGTTTCCCCTGGGTCTGGCTTGAGATGGCCTGGAGGGGTCTGGAAAGGACCAGTGTTTGGAAGGGCAATGCCTACTGAATCTAGGGGGTTGTACTTGTAAGAATTCTTTTAACAGTCTGCATAGACTTAGCTTTTTCTTCCATCTTTTTAAGAACATCGTCTGCTTTGGTGCCAAACAAACTGTCCTTGTTCAAAGGAGCATCTAGTAACTGATTTGACATGGTCTGGCAAAGTCTGCTCCTTGAGCCAAGCACGTCTTCTCAGTACAGAACCAGTGACTGCTGCCCGGCAAGATGCTTCTAGGGTGTCAAAGCCACACTGCAAAGTATGCTTGCTGACTTGGCTTGCAGTGTGCATAAGCTCCTGCAATTCTTTATTTTCTGCACAGTCTGTAAAGGTAGCCACTTTTTGTTCATCTGTCCAAAGCTCTGGAATCCCTGTCCAAAGGGTTGGGGTTCTTGACTGTAGTTGCCTTGATACCTTTAGGCCCCTGGGAAATGATTGCTGGGTCAGCAGTAGGATTCTTGAAAATAAATTTATGAGTGTCAAGTACTCTGCAGTACCCGTCTGGTTTCCTAGGGACAGGATGTAAAAGTATCAGGAGTAAGACTGGACTCCATAAAAACATCATCAACAACTTCCAGGACAGTGGGTACTGCCTAAAGGCCTGTGCTGTGGCAAATCTAGGAATTCTCTGAGTCTCTTTTTGGACTGAGGATAAGTCTTGGCATTCCCAGGGGAAATGGTCTCAAAGTATGTAAGGTGTCACCAAAACAAAAATCCTCTGGAGGGGAGGCAGAGGGAATGGATTCCACTGCATCTGAATCCTCATAAGCAGATAAGGGCATGTCTTCATAATCAGATACCTCAGAGTCATCAGACTCCTTGTCTGTTGAAGCTACAGGGGACTGGTCTCTTTTCCTCTTAGCAGGGGAAGGCTGACTTCCCCTAATCAGCATAATAAGGTCTTCTGCAATTCTAAGCATTTGTCATTATGGCATGGGAGCAGGTGCATGCACTTTGGTCGTACATTTTCTAGGCGTAGCACATACTCTAGGCCTAAGAAACTCAGCAGTTTTAGAAAAAGTCGTCAGTTTGAGTCGTACATCGGTTGAGCAAAGAACTGCCTCAGAAGCCGGTGCCTCCACAGTGACTCCGGACCCATCCAAGGTAGACACATCCGCAGGTTCCATAGTCGAAGAAGAGTCTTGCGGCATACCAGACTCCAAAGGGGTCTCGATAGAGGCCTGCGAATCCATTGAAGTGGGCATCAGGGGCTGCGAAAGCAACTCACTGAGTACCTGCGAACTGGCAACTAGCTTAACGGAAGCGTTGTCGGCAGCTTTGGATCTATGCGGTCTGTCTCTGTCTTTATCCTTACTTTTTTCGGAATATCGGTAATTGGATGGCTTACCAAAGCCATTTCGGAATATGGAGATAGAGAACGAAAGAATTTAGCGACAACAAGAGCCCGACGAATGGTTTGGGCATTGAAAAAGGCACAAAACCAACAGCGAGGTACATCGTGGTGTGGGCCTAAACAAGTGATGAAGTAAGAATGAAAATCTCTGTGTGGTATTTGTTTTCCACAGGCAAGACAACTGTTAACTTTTTCTGACATCGGTTAGAGCAAGAAAAAAGGATCCCCAACGGGGAACTTAGCTTTAGAAGACTTCAGGATTATTCAATTCGTAAACGAAAATTCAGGTTGCGGCCGACCAGCACTTGCGAACTGCTTCTGCTTCGGGCCCCTCGGCAAGAAAGACTGGTGTAATGGTGTCGGCTGTCTGTTTTTATACCCCTGACATCCTGACGTCAGTCCTGGAGTGACAACATCCGACGCAGAAGCACCAACTCTCTGGTATTTGGGCCAACTGAAGGCTACCTGCAGGCAGATAACCCAAGTGTGATGACTGCAACAGTGAAACACAAAGAACATCTTGCTGGCTCAGAGTGGGCCAGAGTCTGTTTCTCTAGCACAAAACTGAGATCCCAAAGAGGAGGCAAGTACAGCTGTGTACACTTACCATAAATGTAGATGTTTGGGTGTATTCACTGTTGTAGTCACCACATTTGGGTTATCCCTGCCAGGGTAGCCCTCGGCCAGCCCGAATTCCAGAGACTCAGTATTTCAGAGTCACTTGCTGTCACTTGAGGATTGACGTCAGGTCGTCAGTAGTATAAAGTAAGGCAGCCAATGCCATTGCATCAGTTTTTCTTGCCCTAACCAGTCAGTAGCCCCCCAAGTAGGAGGCCAGGCTCTGGTGGAAGAAACCCCACCAGTGGAAAATAAATACCAATATGTCCCCTTGTAAGGCAAGGGGAACAACAAGTTAGAAATGTAAGAGAAGAAGGGGGATGGAGGGAGGGAAACCAGGACTGCAACAGTGAATACACCTGAACATTTACATTTATGGTAAGTGTACAGAACTGTACCATGTTCTTCGTGTTTCATTGTTGCAGTCATCACATTTGGGTTGATTCCCAAAGCTGAGGAAAAGGGTGGAGGCAGTCAATGAAAATAGGGGCTGGTGAGGATGCCCTACAAGACTGCAGAGGCAAACCCTGCTCTGGATTTGGAGAAGAGAGGCAGGTGGTAATGCTTGGTAAAAGTATGAACAGAAGTCCAGGTGGCTGCCTCCATGATGTCCTTGGTGGGGACTCCTCTGAGGGAAGCTGCAGAGATGGAGGCTGCTCTGGTGGAGTGTGTCCTGACCCCCTTGGGGGGAGGCTTTCCATGCTGTTTGCAGCAGAAATTGATGCAGTGTGCTATCCATTTGGAAATGGTTTGTTTGGAGATGGCTTTGCCTACTGCCCCTGTAGCAAAGCTAATCAGCAATTGATCAGACTTTCTGAAGGATTTAGTCCTGTCTAGATAGAATCTGAGCGGTCTGTGCACATCTAGAGAGAGTGAAGAATCATTTCCCCCTTGTTGAGGGGGTTAGGAAAAAAGGTGGGCAAATAAATGGCTTGGTTGAGAGCCACACTGGACACCACTTTGAGCATGAAGGATGGGTTAGTTCTGAGGGATACCCTGTCTGCATGGAAGATGATGGATTCCCACAGCCATGAGTGCTTGTAGCTCAGGAATGCTGCTTTCCAGGAGAGAAATTTTAGCTCTGCAGAAGAAGCTGGTTTGAAAGGGGGCAGGATGAGCTTTTCCAATATGAAGTTAAGTTCCCAAGCTGGTGTTGGGGCCCTTCTGGGTGGCCTCAAGTTGCTAGCCCCTCTTAGGAACTGTTTGATCAGAGGGTGTGAGAAAAGGGGCTGCTCAGTGGGAAAATGAGCAGAAATAGCAGAGGCATGAATTTTTATAAAGGAGAAAGAGAGGCCACTGTGTAGTAGGTCAGCTAAGTAATTCAGGATGAGAGGGAGGGAGGGATGTGCCGTACTGGCTCCCTTAGCCTGGATCCAGATGCAGAACCTTTTCCATTTATCAGCACAAGACTTTCTGGTGCTAGGGCATCTGGCCTTCACGGATAACATCCAGAACCTGTTTACTGAGATTGGCAGATTGGTTCGGGGTTAGGGAATAAGCCAAGCTGCCAAATTTAGTGTCTGCAAATGGGGATGCATGAATTCCCCTTCTCTCTGGGTCAGGAGGTTTGAAATCTGAGGAAGATGCCATGGGGATAGTGGGGACAAGCTGCGCAGCAAGGGGTACCAGTGCTGCCGGGGCCAGTCTGGAGGTATAAGAATGGTCCTTGGTTTTTCCTCCCTTATTTTGAGCAGTACCCTGAGGATGAGAGGCATAGACCAACAGATTGACCCAGGGGAAGGACAAGGCATCCACTTTCCAAGCCATGCAGTGATGCTCCCTGGAGCAGAATTTGCTGAGCTGATGGTTGGTGTGGGAGGCAAAGAGGTCAACCTTCGGGGTTCCCCAATTCTGAGTTATTAGGGTGAAGGTACTTCTGTTGATTTGCCACTCGTGTGGGTCCAGAAGACTTCTGCTTAATTGGTTTGCCAGAGAGTTGAGAGCGCATGGTAGGAATTGGGCTAACAGGTGTAGTTACTTGCCAGAAGCTGTGAGCCAAGGGGTCATGGCCAGCCTGCATAGAGGGTATGAGTGAGTCCCTGCCATGCTTGTTGATGTATCACAGTGGTGTTGTCTGTTTTGATCAGGAGAAAGGAAATCTTTTCTGAGGCAAGGAATTATAGGTAGAAGAGTTTCCAGGTCTTGAGAGTGTTGGCACCAAAGGCTGAAGTTTCCTCATATGCAGTCTGGCATATGGAATGAGTCGCCATGAACCCTAGATCTTGCAGGATCTTTCTTGCAGTTAGCTAGGACCTGGTGGCTAGTTGAGAGAAGTAGGGCGTCAGGAAAATTTGTTTCTTTGGAGTAAGATATGCCATCTGAGATGCTGTGCCCAGACTTGCTCCCAGGAAGATTATCCTTTGGGTGGGCACCTGTTTGAATTTCTTCTCGTTGATAGTGTACCCTAGGGAAGTTAGTAGGGTCTTTACAAAGGCCAGGTGTTTGAGCAGCTTTTCCCGACTCTCTGCCTGAATAAGGCAGTCATCTAAGTATGGGTAAATCTGAATATCTGTCGGCAAAAGGCAATGGCCGGAGCCAGACATTTTGTGAAAACTCTGGGAGCAGTACATAAGTCAAAGGGAAGCACAGAGGACTGAAGCAGAGATATTTCCTGCATGATTCCCTGATAGGAATGTGGAGGTAGGCCTCTTTTAGATCTAGGGTGGCTAGCCAAGAGTCCTTAGACAGCATGGGTAGCAGCTGCTGGAGGGTAAGCATTTTGAATTTTGGTATCACCACGAAGGGGTTTAGAATGGAAAAATCGAGGATGAGGCGCCATGTGCCCTCTTTTCTGGGCACCAGAAAAAGTCTGGAGTAGAAACCTTGGCCTATCTGTTCTGCAGGAACGTGCTCTTCTGCCCTCATAGAGAGCAGGGAAAGGATTTGCTTTTGTGCCTCTGCCCAATAATTTGGTGGCAAGTCTGGGAACCTTTTTGGGGTTGAAAGGGTGTGGAAGGAAAATGTGTATCCCTGAGACACAATGTTCAGAACCCAATCGTCCAGGTGCTTGAGTGAAAGGAGTTTTCTCCTTCTAGGGGTAAGTGAAGGTAGGCAGAGGGAGGGGGATGGAGGAGTTCTTACCATAAGGGGGTGGCTTAGAATTCCCTGGTTTCGAAGTGGAGATAGTTGACTGCTTAGATCTCTGCATTCCCTTGGGCTGCTGGTCTGGGGGTCTGCTTCCATGGGGCCTAGGCTGGGGCGGTTTACTGGGAGCAAGAAAGGACCAGTGTTTGGAGGGACAATGACTGCTGAACCTAGCGGGCTGGACCTGCATGAAATCCTTAACTGTTTGCACAGATTTTGCTTTTTCATCCATCGTTTTTTAAGACTTCTTCTACCTTAGTGCCAAATAAGTTATCTTTGTGCAAGGGGGCATTCAACAATTTAGATTTGCCATGGTCTGGCAGGGGCTGTTCCTTAAGCCATGCAGCCTTTCTAATGACAGATCCAGTGACTGCTGCCCTGCAAGAAGCTTCTATTGCATCAAAACCACAGTGCAGGGTGTGTTTAGTTACCTGACTTGCAGAATGCATTAACTCTTGTAAATCTTTAGATTCTGCCCAAGCAGGAAAGGAAGCCATTTTTTGTTTAAGGAGTTCCAAGGTATGTTGCTGAAATTTCAGCATATGGAACTGACAATTTAGTGCCCAGATAGCAAGAGTAGCTGAGGTGTATACTTTTTTACCCCATCTGTCCAATGCTCGGGAATCCCTGTCTGAGGGGGTGGGATTCTTAGTAGAGGTAGCTTTAATCCCTTTTGGCCCTTGAGAAATTACCTCAGGGTCAGCTGTAGGATTTTTAAAAAGATATTTGTGTGAGTCAGGGACTCTACAGTACCTGTCAGGTTTTCTGTGAGCAGGAGGAAGGGCATCAAGAGTCAAGCTGGAATCGAGGAAAACATCCTCCACAACATCCAGGATGGGGGATGGCCAAGGGTCTGTGTTGTGGAAGATCTAGGAATTCCAAGTCTCTTTTTAGACTGAGGGTAGTCCTGACTCTCCCATTGGAAATGCCCCCTTAAAGTATGCAGGGTTTCCCCAAAGGAAAAATCCTCTGGGGGAAGAGGCTGAAGGAATGGAATCATCTGCATCAGAATCCTCATAAGTGGAGAGGGGTTGCATGTCTTCATATTCAGATGCATCAGATTCATCCGAGTCTTGTTCAGACAAAACTACAGGGGACAGATCTCGTTTCCTTTTGGACGGGGTTTGGCTTCCCCGGATCAGCATGATAAGGACTTCCGCCATTTTAAGCATTTGAGACTGAGGCAAGGTAGCAGGCACCTGAGAGTGGGTCGGTTTCTTGGGTGTGGTTCGTACCCTGGACCCAAAAAACTCGGTAGTTTTAGAAAGAACGGTAGTCGTGAAAGAAGACTCTGGTTTGTGTAGAGATTCGGTAGTGCGAAGGCCTTCCTCAGAAGCCAGTGCCTGCTCAGTGGCTCCGGACCCATCCAAGGTTGAGATGACCGCAGGATCCTTAGTCGAAGAAGAGTTTTGCAGCATACCAAACTCCGAAAGAGTCTCAGTAGCAGCCTGCAGATCAACAGAAGCGGGCATAAGGGGCTGCAAAAGTGCCTCACTGAGTACCAGAGAACTAACGACTAGCTTAACTGAAGCTCCATTGGTAGGTTTGGACCTGTGCGGTCTGTCTCTCTCTTTACCTTTTTTCAGAAGATCTGCTGTCGGATAGCTTACCGAAGCCATATCGGAATTCAAGGACTGTAAGCGAAAATATCTGGCTACAATAAGGGTCCAATGACTGATAGTTCGGGCATTGAACAAAGCACAGAAGCGGCAACGAGGGATGTTGTGGTGTGGGCCTAAACAAGTGATGCAGTAAGACTGAAATTCTCAGTGTGGTATTTGCTTTCCACAGGCAAGACGATTATTAACTTTTCCTGACATCGGTTAGTGCAAGAAAAAAAGGATCCCCAATGGGGTACTTAGCTTTAGAAGACTTCAACTTCAATTCGGTAGATGAAACTCAGGTAGCAGCCGATTGGCACTCGTGTGAACTGCTTCTGGCTCCTCGGCAAGAAAGACTGATGTAATCGCGTCGGCTGCCTTACTTTATACTACTGATGACCTGACATTAGTCCTCAAGCGACAGCAACAGATACTGAAATACTAAGTCTCTGGTATTCGGGCCAGCCGAGGGATACCCTGGCAGGGATAACCCAAATGTGATGACTGCAACAGTGAAACACGAAGAATAAGAAGTTATGTACTCACCATAACGTTCCATCTGAGTGGGTAAACTTCATTTGTCTGCAATCTGTGGGATACGGATCCGATCTCGGATCCGAGCCGGCAACTTTTACAAAGCTTAGATCCGAGCTCCTAGCTCCTCCCCTTACCCATAATCCCCTGCCAACCCTGACTGACCTCAGATCAAGTTTGCCCGCAACCACAATAGCAGGTAAGTAACTACCTTCTAGGAAAGGTACACCACTATAGAACATAAAACACCTCTGAAGGTCAGGGGGATGGAGGGGGGGAACGGTTGCAGACAAATGAAGTTTACCCACTCAGATGGAACGTTATGGTGAGTACATAACTTCTTAATCTGAAGTGGTTAACTTCATTTGGTGTGCAACCTGTGGGACAGAGTCCCCAGCTACCTAAACCTTGGGCGGCCTTCATGGAAGGATATTCCGGAGCACTGCAGAGCCAAAAGAAGTTCTCCCTCTGGAGATAATGTCCAGCTTATAATGATTGATAAAGGTAAGAGATGAGGCCCAAGTGGCTGCTGAACAGATATCATCCATGGAAACTCTGGATTTGAAGGCGGCAGATGTAGCCATGGACCGAGTTGAGTGAGCACGAACTCCCTGAGGTGCGGGCCTGCTGGAATTTTGATAAGACGTGATGATACACTGTAAAATCCATTTCGATAAGGTAACTTTCAAAACTGGTTTACCTAGATTAAATTTGGCAAAGGAGACGAACAACTGGTCGGATTGCCTATGACCAGATGTCCTATGAATGTAAAACCTAAGTTGTCTATGCACGTCCAAAGAATGCAATTTGTACTCCCCCTTGTTCTGGTAGTTAGGAAAGAAGACCGGCAAATTGATTAGATTGGTTAACATTCGTCTCAGAAACTACCTTCGGAAGGAATGAGGGATTGGTCCTGAGGTAAACCCTATCCTTGTGAAGGGCTAAGTATGGGGGTTTGACAGAAAGAGCGTGCAATTCAGATACCCCCCTAGCTGAAGTAATAGCCACTAGGAAGGCCGTTTTCCACGACAAGTATTTGAGGTCTACAGACGCCGCCGGTTCAAAGGGTGGAGCCGTCAAGTCTTGTAATACCAAGGTCAAATCCCATGGAGGAACTGGTTCCTTTACTGGAGGTCTAAGTAGAAAAGTGCCCTTTAGGAATGTTTTGCACAATTTTGTAGTAATCAAAGGGCCCATTTCACTACCTACGTGATAATGAGAGATAGCTGCTAATTGCACCTTCACCGTAGAACAGCTAGCTCCCTCATTAAAAAGTCCTGAAAGAAAATCCAGCACCGCAGGCAAGGGGGCTGTAAAGGGATCCAAATTATGGTGTTCTGCCCAGATAGAGAAACACTCCCATTTACTACCGTAGACCTTCCTAGTAGAAGGCCTGTGCGCTGCTACGAGGATAGTTTTAACCGGAGATGAAATACCGGGAGTCCTAGCTACGAGTGGAACTGGAGCAGCCAAGCCGTAAGCTTGAGGTTGACCAGGTCAGGGACTGGGAGCCCCAGGGGGTGGGAAATCAGATCCGGGAGGGGATCTAGAATCCAGGACGGATTCACTCGATGAGACCAGAGGTAAGGGAACCAAGTTTGGCGAGGCCAGAATGGGGCAATGAGGATCATCCTGCTCCCCAACCGACTGGCTTTCTGAATGAGTTTCAACATCAGGGAAAGAGGAGGGTAGTCAAAGAAAAGACCGGGTGGCCAAGCATGCACCAAAGCGTCCCTCGGGGCTTCCCCGGCAGGGGGAGTGAGAGCGAAGTAATTGTTGCATTTCGTGTTTGAGGGTGATGCGAAGAGATCGCAACAGGGCTGCCCCCAGACAGCAAAAATTTGACTCGCTACTTGGGGATTGAGGGACCACTCGTAAGGTGAAAGGATGGTGAGACTCAGTCTGTCCGCCAGGATGTTGGTCCGTCCCGGAATGTGCCTTGCAATGAGAAAGTGGTTGGTGGAGATCGCCCATTCCCACACTCTCATGGCTTCTCGACAGAGTGGGTAAGACCTGGTTCCCCCCTTGTTTGTTGATATACCATACCACAGACATACTGTCTGACTGGATCGCAATTGTTCCTGCAGGTAGAAGGCTCTGAAGTGCTTGCAACGACAACAGCACTGCCCTCATCTCTAGAACATTTATGTGCAATAAGGTCTCTGAATCGTTCCACATGCCTTGGACCGTCCTGCCCAAATAATGCCCCCCCCACCCAAGACGAGAGGCGTCCGTGGTCACCGTGGCGAGAGGGGGGGGCCATGGCAAAGGGGCGTCCCGCCTGGAGGTCCGGCGATTGAAGCCACCAAACGAGAGCCCTCTTGCAGGCCCTGCTGAGGGGAACGGGGTGATTCAAGGGGTACTGATGAAGGGACCATTGAACTTGTAGAGTCCACTGTAATATCCTCATGTTCAGACGCGCCATGGGAAGAAGATTGATTGCGGCTGCCATGGAGCCTAGGGCCCTCAGGACCAATCCCGCCGGCGGTCTCGAAGATTGGAAGATGGCCTGCACATGTGCCCTGAGTGTGTGCAACCGGTCGGGAGTTAGGAAGACTAGCTGTCTGAGGGTGTCCAGTCTGGCCCCGATAAAATCTATCACCCGAGTCGGGGTAAGAGAGGACTTGTCCGAGTTTATAGTGATCCCTAGTTGTGGAGCAAGGTTGAGGAAGTAGTCCCTGGCTAAGCACAGTAGATGCCTTGTCGGGGCGGTGAGGAGCCAGTCGTCCAGGTACGGGAAAAACTGCATTCCCTGGAGTCTCAGGTGGGCCGCTATCACTGCTAATACCTTGGTGAACACCCTGGGGGCTGAGGTGAGACCAAAGGGGAGGACCCTGAATTGGTAATGACTGGCTCCCAGCCGGAAGTGGAGAAACCTCCTGGATCGTTCGTCCATCAATATGTGGTAGTACGCATCCTTGAGGTCTATCGAGCACATCCAGTCATTCTCCCGCAAGAGGGGGAGAATAGATTGAAGAGTGACCATCCGGAACTTTTCTTTGGTTACTGACAGGTTTAGTAGGGAAAGACCGAGGATGGGCCTTAGGTCCCCCGGCTTAGTAGTAACCCGATCCAGACTGGCCTGGGGGGACGCGCTGGATAGCTCCTTTTTCTAAAAGCTGACGTATTTCCGCAGCTGCTGCCTCCCTCTGGCTGGGTGGAACATCGGGGATGTGTTTGGGGATGTAGGGAATGTAAGAAAAGGGAATTTTGTATCCTCTGGATATGATACAAAGCACCCAGCGTTCTTTTGTAATGGACTCCCAAGCTGTCAGGTGCCTCGAGAAATGCCCCCCCGACTGCCACCAGAGTGGAGCAGTCGGGCAACCCCTCAGGGCTGCTGCGTGGGCTGATCAGAGAAGGTTTCCCTGGACCCAAAGTTCTTCGGGCCACCTCTGCCTCTAGGGTGGCATCCACCCTGTCCTCCTCTGCCACGGAAGGACTGGGAGTCCGGAGTGGACTGGGACTGTTGCGACTTTCGGAACCACATCTTCTTCTGTCCCTTTTGGTTTTTGGAGAGGGACCTCTGGGGAGCAGAGAAGCGGACTCAGATGGCAGACAATGTCTTCCCGTCCTTTTCGCTCTGGACCAAAGTCTCGCGAACTGTCTTGCCAAATAGGGCAGAACCATCGAAGGGGGCATTTGCAAAGGACGCCTTGAAGGGTTCCGCGAAATCACAATGTCTGAGCCAGTCCTGGCGCCTCATAACTAGGCCTGCTCCACTGGCTCTAGCGGCTCCCTCTGTAGCATGGGATAAAAGCCGCATAGAGGTGTTGGATATAGACCTAAGAGTGGCCATGCGAGTGGAGTACAACTGTTTGTCCTCCCCCGACATGGACTCCGGGGACGATGCAGCGTACTCTTTAATAAGGTCTCGCTGCAGCCGAATCACATGTGCCATGTAGTTCAGGGACCTTACAGTGAAGGTCGCTGAACTAAAGACCCGCTTCCCGAGATGGTCCATCGAGCGAGACTCCTTGCTCGGGGGATGGACCGAGGGACTCTCTTGGGCTAACTCCCTCTTGGTGGCTGCCGCCACCAACATGGCATCTACGGGGGGTCCCTTGTTCCAATGGGATTTCTCTGCCGGGGGGCTCAGGATCTTGTCAGGACGTTTGGGGACTGGCTCCACAGTGTCCGGCTCCTTCCACGTCCTAGTGGTGATAAGGTCCACTAAGGGGTCGGCTGGAGGGGACACCCAAGATGTAGATGGACCTGCTTTGAACGCCTCCAGGAACACGGATTTGTCAGAGGAAGCCTTGGGGGCAGACCAACCCCCCTTATCCTAAGCATTTCCATGATGTCTCCGAAAGAGACATCCTCGGGGGGTGACCTTGGGGAGCCTTCCCCCTCATCCAAATCCGTGTCTTCTGTCAAGGACTCGGGGGAGTCCACGTACCTCCTCTTACACTTCCGCTTGTGAGGAACATCCTCGGGGGGACTGTCCGAGGACGACTCACCAGTAACGTCTTGTTCCAGGGGAACGACCTGAGACGTCAAAGCAGGCTGTCCCTGTGGCCGGGCGACGGAAGCCCTACCCAAACAAGAGGGAGTGCGGGATGGAACCGTAGCAGGGAGCAGGGGCCTGGATGCACTCGAGAGCGCCCTCACCACCACCTCAAAGGCCGAGGGAGAGCCACTCTCTCTGGGATCCGAGAGCCGACCCTCACTCGGACCCAACGGATGGATCGGAGCCGGCGCCGTGACCATCGGATCCGAAGGGCCAGTGTGCGCCGACCTCGACGGAGCCGAAGGCACACTAAACCCCTCGGATCCGAAGCTTAGAGCACGGCTCCGAGAGCTCGGATCCGACAAGGACGGATCCGGTAAACTCGAAGGAAGAGTCGGAGCCGAAGTACCAGAAAGTGTTGGTGCCGACCCACCCCCGGCTCCAACGCTGCCCGGCTCCAAGCGCTCCAAACCCAGGAAGCGGGTCGGAGAAGGAGCTATCAGGGCAAAGAAGGGTATTGAGCTCCCCCCTCAGAGGGGGGGGAGGCAGGAGCACTCCCATCTGCATTTGGGCCTGGATGAACCTTCGCATCAGCTGGTCCAAATCAGCTTCAGAAAGGCTACGCGTTGATCTCGACGAGGCCACCGAGGCTGGCCGGGAGTGCCGCCTCGATGACCTCGACTGAGATCGGGTCTCCTTCCTCCTTGGGTCCCGGTGAGAAGCATGGAGACCGGAGCCGAGAAGGAGGAGACCTGGAAGCCGTGGAGGGAGAAGCCCGCTTAGCCGGGGGAGCTGAAGCGGAGGCCTCAGCCCGCCACTTGTGGTGCTTCTCCCTCCGTTTTTCTTTCCTGGCCTCCCTCTCCTCCGGTGCCAGAGCAGGAGATTGAGTCCCGGCCAGGGGGAGGGAGGCAGGAGTGGCCGCCACAGAAGCACCGGAGGCCGAAGCTGAATCCGGGGGCAAAAGTCCTGCCAGGATCAGCTTAGACCTCCAGTCCTTCAGTGCCCAGGGGTTGAACGCTGCACAGATAGTGCATCCAGAGGAAAGGTGTTCAACCCCAAGGCACCGGACGCACCGAGTGTGGCCATCCGCCGGGGAGAGCTTAAGGCCACACTCTGTGCACTTAGAAAAGATTGGTTTTGGGGCCTCAGACATTCTAAAGAAAACACACTCGTTAGGCCCCAAACACACCACACACAGAACTACGTACCAGCGAAGGGGAGGGAGGGTAAATTTAACTAAAAAGATTTAACTACAAGGATTTAACCAAAGGGAAACCTAACCACAACACACTCGTACATTTAAAAGTAATAGAAAAAAAGTTTTAAATTTCTCACAAACTCTACGAAGACCCTACGAACCAGGAGCTCAAAACCTAGCTGCTGACCAGAAGCGCGGCAAACTAGATCTGAGGTCAGTCAGGGTTGGCAAGGGATTATGGGTAAAGGGAGGAGCTAGGAGCTCGGATCTAAGCTTTGTAAAAGTTGCCGGCTCGGATCAGGGATCGGATCCGTATCCCACAGGTTGCAGACCAAATGAAGTTAACCACTTCAGGTCATCTAGTTTCCTTGGTAGTCTGATGTGAAGGACGCCTTTTAAGAAGAGTTTAACTTCCAAACTGAAAGCTAAAGGGGGAGACATTGGCAGACATGCAGAGATAGCAGAAAGATGTGCTTTAACCGAGGAGTAAGACAGTACACACTTCATTAATTCACACAGATAGGACAAGATCACTGGGACATCCACTATCAGTGGTTGTAAGCCCTTTATGAGACACCAGATGGAAAACCTCTTCCATCAGGAAATTTAGGATTTTGTTGTTGTGGGTTTTCTGGCCCTATCACCTACAAAGTCAGATATGGGTGTACTAGAGTTCCCTTGTCCTGTGCAAGTATGTCCATTCTATAGGGTAACTTGTGGTGACTACCCATGGCTAAATGCAGCAGGAGGGGGAACCAATGCTGTCTTGGCCAAAATGTGGTCACCAACAAGATTTTTGGTTGCTCCTGCTGTATTTTCAGCAGGACCTTTTGAAGAAGTGGGAAGAGGGGAATGCATAACAGAAACATCCCCTTCCAAGAGAAAGACAGAGCATCCACCTTCCATGTCAAGGGATGTGGGACCATAGCATAAAATTTAGGAAGTTGTCTGGGCATAAGGGAGGCAAAGAGATCTGAGGTATACCCCATTGATGGACCATGTCCAGAAACACATCCCTGTGTAACATCCACTTGTGGGATTGAGTCATGGACCTGCTGAGTGTGTCTGCCACAAGATTCTGAGTTGAGGGAATGCAGACAGCCTGAATGAAGATCTGATTGTGCAAAGCTAACTCCCAGGACTGTAAAGCCAGCCTGCACAGGAGATAAGACTTGCCCTGTTTGACATACCAGAGGATCATGGTACTGTCTGTGAACCACCTTACGACCCCATGAAAAACAAAGGCTTGAAGAGTTAGAGGACAAAAATCAAGGCCCTCATCTCCTTTATATTGATGTGCTTCTTTGTTTGGCCTGGAGACCAGACATCTCTGATCCTCCAGAATTCCAGTGCTGCTCTCCATCCTAAGTCTGAAGCATCTGTGTACAGCTCCTGAGTGGGGAGAGGTGGTTGTTGAGGGTAGGCCTGGGTTCACTGGAACCTGAATTATCCACCAGTTTAACTCCTTTTTCAAGGAAGGTATGAGTGGGATAAAGTCCAGAGGATGAGTGCTGCAGCCAAACTGCCCTCAAGAACCAATGGAATTTTCTCATGTGTAACTTGGCTAAAGGGAGTATGGGAATTGTGGAGGCCATGAACCCCAAGAAACGTAGAAACTTCCTGGCAGTCAGGAATTGAAGGAGCAAGATGTCCTGGAAGAGGGATGTTAGGGATAGGACCTTTTCTGGAGGTAAGGAGGCTAGCATTCTGTTTGTTCAAATCCTGCAGCCCTGAAAAATGTGGTCTTGGGAGGGGATCAGGGCAGATTTCTGATGGTTGATCGTGAACCCTAGACTCTCCAGGAGAGACACCATGAAAGAGATTCTCCTTTAGGGTGTCTGTAGATGGGGCCTGGTCATCTAGGTAAGGGAAAATCCGTATGCCCTGTAGTCTGCAGTAGGGTATGACAGGAGCTAAGCATTTTGTGAAAACCCTCTGAGCCGTACAAAGTCCAAAGGGCAAAGCACAGAACTAAAAATGTGAGGAAGCAATAGAAAAGTGAAGAAATTTCCTAAACCTAAGGTGAATGGTGATATGACAGTAGACATCACTAATGCCTAATCACACCATAAAGGCCTGGGGAAGAATGAGAGGAAGAAGGGTGGGTAATGTTAGCATAAGAAAGGTGGGAACCTTCAGAAAGGTATTTAGGTGGGAAAGATCTAGAATAGGCCTCCAAGGGCCATCCTTCCTGGGAACCACAAACATCCTGGAGTAAAATCCTTTTCCAACTTGGCAGGGTAGGATTTCCTGAATATTGCCTTGGGGAAAGCAGGCTGGATATGACCTGGGGGAAATATTGCAATTGTTCTTTCAGAGGCTGTGGTATGCCCCTGAAGGAGGGAAGAGTTTCCACACCATGAAATATCCTTGTCTGATAATGGATAGGACCCAAAAGTCCTGGGATATGCGACTCCAAGCAGGGGGGAGAAAGAGAGAGGTGAAGAGACAAAGGAGTTAATGGGCCTAGAGGCAAACAGTCACAAACTACCTGGCTTATCCTGAAAGGGCTGCTTCTGAGTGGGAGTAGAAGAGGCAGATTTAGATGGTAGTTTGTTTCTTTTAGTCTCTCTTACCTTTGGAAGACTGCGGCCTGGCCAGTTTTCTGATAAAGGTGGATTTGGTAGGATAATTCCTCTGAAACCTGGGTCAGGGGAAACAAAGACATGTTTTTGATCTTGCAGCTCCTTGCCTTTTTCTTGTAAAATTTAAAAATGTTCTGCAGCCAAGGTACCATACAAGGCCTTGTTGCCCAGAGGGACATCCATAATCTTTGTTTTAATATCATCAGGCAATGGTTGGAGCCTGAGCCAGGAATATCTCATCAGGACAGATCCAGAAGCAGCTGCACTTGCTGAGGCAACACGGCATCATAACTGCACTTTATGGAGTGCCTGGTAACCTGGGCTGAGGAATTAAGAATACAGGAAAGCTTGGCCTTGGTGGGAGAATCAGGGAGCTCAGACAGAAGGTTTCTAGCATCTGATAAAAGGGCTAAGGGATATCTGGCCATATGAGTTTGACAATTAATTCCCCTGAAGCCCAAAGTAGCAGAGGTATATACCTTTTCTGAAAAATTACACTAAGGCATTAACTAAAGGCACTAAAAGAAAGGAAGAAATATTAAGCACTTTCGTTCCTTTAATGAGAACTTCTTCAGAATAATGTACACAATTGCCAGACCATATGTAAATAAAACCCATTAAGTGATATCATGAAATACAGCCAAGAAAAAAGGAGATAGCAATTAATACTTCATCTCATTGACCTTTAAAAATTCTTATTCAAAAAGCCAATTACTGTCACCAGTAAAAGTCACTTTACAATAACATAAAACTTAAATACAACTGACAATGATATAAATAACCAAATAATAAATCATACTTAAATAACATAATTAAATAATTTCATATTTCAAAAAACTTTTTACAGATACTTTTTCATTCTGGAATAAAATCTGCCCTTAAAAACATTTGCAATTTCAATTCCAAATACTCTAAATAAGAACTGAATGACCCCCCCCACAAATCTCTTCCTATCGCCTTGTTCATTTACTAAAAACTGAAATTTCCTAAAATCTTTGCATAATTGTACATGCCTAGCTAGTACATTTGCATTATCTTTTATCTTTACGGCTAAAATGTGTTCACTTATTCTGCAAATTTTCATGTAATTTTACCTACATAAAAATGATCACAGCTTGAACATATAGCTAAATATACTAAACTTTCACTTTAACAACTGAATCTATCTCTTGCAGTCAACACAATTAATATGTTTAAAGTGAAAACTGCTTACGGTCATAATAAATCTACAGTAAGAACACTTCACTCATGGGAATGTGCCTACACTTTTAAGCTTTCCTTCAGTATAAACCAGTTTGGATGAATTTTCTGAAATCTGTTTCAAGTTTCTATTTTTTTTTTTTTTTGGTAAAAACTTAGGTCTTTCTCCTATTATTTTTGTTAATTCTTGATTCCCCATTATTATTTTCCAGTTGTTACTAATACTCTCATGAACCTGTGGCCCATCCAAACTCATTGGTAAAGGGAAAGAACAACCTAAATCTTGTTTTTGTCATTATTTCCCTCGATTTAATAATTTAGGAGAGAAACCAGCTTTTACAATTGGCAGGAATTTTATCTGTCTGCTTTATCACATTATTGGGGATAACTTTTACTTTGGGGTAACCATGCTGCTGGAACAACTCAATAAGAATATTTACTTATTTCAGAAAGGTTTCTTCTTCACTTACTAACCTACTAATCCTAATGACTTGCCCTTTTTAAGACATTGTTTCATAAACTGTGGGTGGAAACTATCAAAATGAAAGAAGTTATGTTCTTACCATAATGTTCCATCTGTGTTGTCGATCTTCATTCATTTTTGACTGTTGGGTTCGGTTCAGATCCTCAGAACTGACTCTGCCATTACATCAAGCTCGCGCCAGCCAGAAACTCTCAAGCCAAGGCTACCCATACTGCCTCTCTTCCCTTTACCTCAGATCAAGTTTTGCTAATTAAGTAGAAAATCATGGAAGCTTTCTTTGTCTGAGCAACAACCTTACTAGAACCCCGGGACTAGTTCCGAACCTCCAGGAGTCTTCTGGAGGGGGTAGGAGGGTGGGATGTCAAGAATGAATGAAGATCGACAACACAGATAAACATTATGGTAAAAACATAATGTCTTTATCTGATGTTGTAAATCTTCATTCACACTCGACTGTTGGGACAGAGTCCCTACCTACTTTAGACACTGGGAGGCCCTAGGGAAGGATATTCCTGAGCACAACAGAGCCAAAGGATGCTCCAACCCTGGAAACCGTATCCAATTTGTAATGAGTGATAAAGGTATAGGGAGTAGCTGAAGTTGTGACTGCACATACATCATCCACAGAAGCTCTGGAATGAAAAGCTACTGAAGTGGAAACAGATCTGGGAGAATGAGCCCTAACTTTTGTTGACAAGTCTAGCTTATTTTGGCCATAAATAAAAGTAATGCAATCTCTCAATCATTTTGGCAGTGACTTTTGAAACTGGTTCAAAATAATGTCAATATATATATATATATGTAGCTAGATAAAAATAAAATACCTTTAGGCACAAGCAAATACACCACAGAGGTTGTACAGGATAGAGTGGTATAGATAAGTTCAGCTAGTACAGAGGGGATGGAGGGAGGGTAACCTGGACTGCAGCAGGGTGAACACTCGAACATCTACATTTATGGTAGGTACAAAACTGTACTATGTTTATTGTGTTACCCTGCTGCAGTCATCACATTTGGGTTGAATCCCAAAGCTAAGGATGGGAGGTGGAGTTAAACAGGGTTAGAAGAAGCTAGTAGGCCCTGCAAAACTGCAGTGGCAAAACCAGCTGTAGTCTTAGAATATAGAGGATAGTGTTCGGTGAAGGTGTGCACTGTACTCCAAGTTGCAGCTTCCAGAATATCCTTGGTTGGCACTCCCCTGAGAAAGGCTGCTGATGTAGCTGTAGCCCTGGTGGAGTGGGACCTAATGTTAGCAGGTACCGGTTTGCCATGATGCGTGTAGCAGAAACGTATGCAATGTCCTATCCATTTAGAAATGGTCTGTTTTGAGATAGCTTTTCCTTGTGATCCTGTAGCATAGGCTACAAAGAGCTGGTCAGTTTTTCTGAAAGCCTTAGTTTTATCCAAGTAGTAACGTAATTGCCTGTGAATGTCCAAAGAGTGCAGGAGTCTTTCTCCTTTGTTCTGGGGATTTGGGAAAAAGGTGGGCAAATGAATGGTTTGGTTTAAAGCCACACTGGATACCACCTTTGGCATAAAGGAAGGGTTAGTTCATAGAGAGACTCTGTCTTGATGAAAAATGAGGAAAGGCTCCACTCCCATTAGTGCCTGTAGCTTTGAGACTCTTCTAGCTGAGGTTATTGCAAGTAGCAGGGCAGTTTTCCATAAAAGAAATTTTAAATCAGCTGAAAAAGCTGGTTCAAAGGGCGGCAGTGTAAACTTTTCCAAAACAAAGTTGAGATCCCAAGTAGGTGTTGGTGCTCTCCTTGGCGGTCTTGTGTTCTTAGCCCCTCTGAGGTACTGTCTTAGGAGCGGACGTGAGAATAAAGGAGGATCTGTGTTGTAATGAGCTGAAATTGCTGAGGCGTGGATCTTAATATATGAAAAGGAAAGCCCTTTGTGCAATATCTCAGTTAAATATTGTAGAATTTGAGGAATGTTTGGATCAAGTGGATTTTGGCCTTTAGCCTGGTTCCAGGCGCAAAATCTTTTCCATTTGTCTGAATAGGTTTTCCTGGTGCTGCGCCTCTTGGCCTCCCGAATGACATCCATAACAGCTTTGAATAGAGGTGTTGGCTGGTTGTTTAGGTAATTTGCCATGCAGCCAGGTTTAAAGTCTTGAGTTGGCTGTGTAGAATCTGATTGTCTCGCTGGGTGAGCAGGTGAGGAATCTGCGGTAAAATCCGTGGTGTGCCGTGGGCCATGTTCCTTAGAATTGGATACCAATGCTAGCGTGGCCAGTCTGGTGCAATGAGTATCATTTGTGGCCTCTCTAATCTGACTTTCAGCAGTACCTTTGCTAGAAGAGGCAGTGGAGGAAAGGCATACACTGTTAATGTTTTCCAACTGAATGAGATGGCGTCCACTTTCCAAGCTTGTCGATGGAATGTCCTTGTGCAAAATTTTTGAAGTTGGTAGTTTTGGGGGCTTGCAAACAGATCTATGTCTGGGCATCCCCATTTTTGAGCTATCATTGCAAATACTTGCGGATCAAGTTTCCACTCGTGTGGATCCATGATGTTTCTGCTGCCAATGTGTGTTTCTTTCCTGGCAGGAATTGTGCTTGTAATTGAACCTGGTAAGACAGTGCGGTGTTCCACAAGGTCATTGCTTGTTGGGGTAGGAATGTGTGCCCCCTTGCTTGTTTATGTACCACATTACTGTAGTATTGTTCATCTTTATTATTAGTTGTCCTGGGTGTAAGAGATCCTTGAAAGCTGTTAGGGCATTCTGTACTGCTAGCATTTCTTTTTGATTGATATGCAGATGCCTCTGATCTGTAGTCCATTTGCCCTGAATGCACTGTCCTGCCATGTGTGCTCCCCAGGCATAGTCCGATGCATCTGTTGTCACAGTTTGCCTGGCTGTGGGTAAGGTGAAAGGCTGACCCTTGTTGAGGTGACATACCTGTGCCCACCATAGAAACTCCTGTTGAAAGCAGGGAATGAGTGGTATCATTGTTTCCAAGCTGTGGCTGTGCTGAGTCCATACGCTTTTCAGGTACCACTGTAATTTCCTCATATGCAGTTTTGCAAATGGTATTAGTAGTATGCAAGACGCCATGAATCCCAAGGCCTGCAGAATTTTTCTAGCAGGGAGTTGGGTTTTTGTTGCCATTATTTTGAAATCAAAACCGAAGCTTGTTGGGGAAATCCAAATGAAGGTCAGAAACATGTTTATTCAATACAAGCAATATTGCTTGTATTGAATAAACATTGCTTGTATTGAACAAAGCACTTTGTTCGAGTTTCTGACCTTCATTTGGATTTCCCCAACAAGCTTTGGTTTTGGTTTCAGTTTCTTTGGGCTTGTTTTTCCATCAGTTTATTGGGTTTCATTATTTTGAAATATTGAGTCAGCTGTTGTTGCTTGTCTGGCGTGAGATAAGTCATCAGGGCCGTTGTATTCAAGCTGGCACCCAGGAATATTATGTTTTGTGAGGGCACTAGTTTTGATTTCTTTTCGTTTACTGTGTAACCTAGGCAACTTAGAAGGTGTTTGACAAATGCCAGATGCTTTAAAAGAATGTCCTTGCTTTCTGCTTGAATAAGGCAGTCGCCCAGGTATGGGTACACATATGGATTCCTCTTTGTCTGCAGTATGCAATTACTGGTGCCAGGCATTTTGTGAAGACCCTGGGCGCAGTAGATAAGCCAAAGGGCAGTGCAGAGAATTGATAATGCGTTGAACCTGCAATGAAGCGGAGGTATCTTCTGCAATTTTGTCTGATAGGGACATGCAGGTATGCCTCCTTGAGGTCCAACGTTACTAGCCAAGCATTCTTGCCCAGCATGGGAAGAAGCTGCTGTAGTGTTAGCATCTTGAATTTTGGTACTTGCAAATAGGTGTTCAGAATTGAAAGATCCAGAATGGGTCTCCATGCTTTGTCCTTTCATGGGACTAGAAAGAGTCAGAAGTCTAAACCTCAAGATGCATGCACTCGAAACTCTCCTTAGCATGGAGAACATCGATATCTGTGCAGCAACAGAAACCTGGTTCAAGGCTCCCGAGAGCACCCCAGCACTACCAGGTTATACCCCATACCATGCTTTTCGGCCCCAAAACTTGGACCGAACCAGAAAAGGAGGGGGGAGTATCAATATTCGTCAAAGATACCCACACCTCCAGGTTGGTGGCACAGCACGAAGCATCAGAGACTATCCATGTGCAACTAACAGTGGGTAAAACTGCCTTCCAGTTTATAGCCTGCTACAGACCACCCTCCCAAACCCAGGAACCCCACTCGGCCTTCCTGAGAACACTGGAAAATATGAAGGTCTCTCCAAACACCATTATATTGGACGACTTCAACTACCCAAACATAGACTGGGAGCATTACTCTAGCTCCAACACCCTAGCTCAAAGGTTCCTAGAATTTATAAACTCAAATGCTATGGAACAACTTGTTACCACTCCCACAAGAGGAAAACATACTAGACCTGATCATCACCAACATGGGGACTCTATGCTCCAGACCAGAAGTGTATCCCTCACTGGTAAGATCAGACCATAAACTAATCTCACTGGATATTCACATCCCGACCCCACCCCTGCCCAGAAAACCACAGTGAAAAACTTCTCTAAAGCAAATTTCACACTCCTCAAAACTGAGGTGGAATCCTTCAAAGCCCCGAGCCTGTGGAAAATACGGCCCAGACCGCATAATCTATAACGCATTCTATGAACACCTTCAGGAATGCATGGATCATGCAATCCCAAATAAAACCAAGACCCAATCCTCCAAAGGCAGACGTCCTGTCTGGTGGACCCCAGCCATAAACAAACTATACAATAGAAGGAGGAAGCTACTACATGATAGAGCAAAATCCCAAAAAGGGAAGGCATCTCTGATCAGTGTTAGCAAAAAACTACGGGCACTCATAAAATCGTCTAAGGCCAGCTTCGAGAGAAAAACTGCACAGGACACTAAGGATAATCACAAGACCTTCTTTAGTTATGTTAGGAACCTGGGTGGGAATTCCCAGATATGCTCAGAATTAGTCCAAAATGACAAAAAATACACCGAACCCACAGACATTGCCAACATCCTAGCTGACCGGTTCAGTGCAAACCCCCCCCTCCCCACCAAAAGGGCAAACATCTATCCCAGCAGAGTGCTGCCCCCCTGATATCTCAGATGCTCAGGTAAGAGCCGCCCTCTCCAAAGCAAAAAACACAGCATCAATGGGACCAGATGGTGTCTCGGGCTGCGTCCTACATGAACTCCAAGAAGAGCTAAATCCAAACATACAACTACTGTTCAATCTCAGCCTTACCACAGGATATGCACCCAAAGAGTGGCATACAGCAACAGTGGTCCCTCTCCACAAAGGTGGTGCCTCAACAGATCCTGGAAACTATCGCCCCATAAGCCTGACTAACTTGGTCTGCAAAGCTATGGAAAGGATCATCATGGACCTCATAAATAAAGATATTGGGGACCTACAGACACTGGATCCTACCCAGTTTGGCTTTGTTAAGGGCAGATCCTGCCTCTTAAACCTGGTCGATTTCTTTGAAACAGTCACCAATGCCATTGACGAGGGGAAGGTGGTCCACACAGCCTACCTGGACCTCGCAAAAGCCTTCGATACAATACCCCACTCGGGCATTATAGATAAACTCACCGGCTTAAATATAAACCCCTATGTCACTAGATGGATTGCAAACTGGCTCAAGGACAGAACCCACATGGTTAGAATTGCTGGAGCCATGTCAGACTCCAAACCAGTTACAAGTGGCGTCCCACAAGGCTCAGTCCTGGGACCTCTCTGTTCGGTATATATTTCTCGGAGGTACAGGCCAACACGGAAGGACTGTGGCTGACCAAGTTCGCAGATGACTGCAAACTGGGCGCCATAATCGACTCTCCAGCCGACACAAGCATCCTCCAAAAGGGCCTCATAGAAACAGACAACTGGTGCCAGAGCCATGGCCTCAAGCTAAATGCCAAAAAGTGTATAGTCATCCCCTTTGGCAAAAACAAAGTGCCCACAAATTACCACATAGGTGGTAATCCATTAAGTACGGAAGAAGTAATTAGGGACCTGGGGACCCAAGTTGATAGCAATCTCTCATTTGACAACCACGTGGCCAAAGTGGTTAGAAAAATATTTTATATAGCCCACCTAATCATGAAGGGATTCACATCTAGATCAGGGGAGGTCATCGTGCCTCTTTACTCATCCCTCATCAGGCCCATAATTGAGTACAATGCCCCTTTTGGGATGTACCCTACCAGACACCTGCAGCAACTGGAGAAACCCCAAAAGTACCTCACCAAGTGGATCAAAGGGCTCAAACAGATGCCATATGCTGCCCGGTTAAAGAAACTCCAGCTCTACTCAGTGGCATACCACCTGCTCAGAGGCGATCTGTGCCTGACGTATAAAGCCATGTCCAATCCGGAATTAATGGACATGCTGCACCTCAGAAAATCCAAATCCCATCGAGCTACGCGCTCAAGAGACTTGAACCTCAGCACTGAAATTAATAGGACATGCTGGATGGACAGATTCATAACCCAGAGGCTCCCTTCACTCTGGAATAAAATCCCAGTCCAGGTTAGGCAGAGTCCCTCATTGACTCTCTTCAAGAGGAATCTTGATGAGTGGATGGGGGATCATAGGTTTACCCCGGATATCACTTCTGTGTCACTGTTAGACAGAGGCACAGTATACTAACCTCGAAAAAGGGCATAGCAAAATTAATTTAAAATGGGTGGTGAAAGCCAAACACACTCTGGCTAGGCTTATAAATGCCCTAGGACAGATAGCCTAGTATGAACTTATGAACTTGAGTAAAATCCTTGTCCTTGCTCCTGTGTAGGTACCTGTTGAATGGCTCTCATGTCCATGAGAGCTGTAATTTGTTTTTGTGCCTCTGCCCATTGATTTGGTGGCAGGTTTGGCATTCCTTTTATCCTTGGTAAGGTATGAAAGTGGAATCTGTATCCTTGAGAGACAATGTTTAGGACCCATTTGTCTTTTGTGATGATGTGCCAGTTGTCTGCAAAAAATGCTAATTTTCCTCCCAAGGGAGCTGTCAGGAGAGATTTGCTTGGTAGTTTGAGGATTGAGTCATTGTGTTTGTCTTCTGCTAGCTTGGGGCCTGTCTTCTCCTCCTTTCTGGGTAGCAGTACCCCACTGGCGAGGTTTGTAAGGGCCTTGTGACTGACCTCTGCCCCTTGGGCGTCTGTATTTGCCCCTCTGTGATCTGTCAGAAGCTGGAAAGGACCAGTTTTTTGTTGGCCAATTTCTGCTGAAACGGGGGGGTTGTACCTGCAAAAAATCCTTGACCGTCTGCATAGACTTTGCCTTATCCTCCATTTTCCTTAAAACCTCTTCTGCTTTGACACCAAATAATACATCCTGCTGTAAAGGTGCATCCAATAATTTTGCTTAACATGATCAGGAAGGGTTTGTTCTTTTAACCAAGCATGTCTACATATGACAGAGCCAGTAACAGCTGCTCTACAGGAAGCTTCCAATGAATCAAATCTGCATTGTAAAGTATGTTTGCCCACCTGTTCAGCTGCATGCAACAGATTCTGCATTTCCTTGAATTCAGACTGTTCAGTATGTGTGCTCATTTTTTGTTTTAATTGAGACATTAGGAATTGCTGATATTTCAGCATGTGAAACTGACCATTTACTGCTCTCATAGCCAGAGTTGCTGAGGTGTATATTTTCTTTCCCCATCTATCTAGGGCTCTGTTCTAAAACTGGAGGGATAGCAAGAGGTCTGTGCTGGGGTAGTAAAAGGAACTCTCGGAGCCTTTTCTTAGAATCAGAGTAGTCCTGGTCTTCCCAGTGGAAATGTTCCCTCATGGTATGTAAAGTTGCCCCAAAGGAGTAGTCTTCAGGGGGAGATGCTGAGGGAAGAAAGTCTTCAGCATCAGAGTCTTCATAAGGTGGAAAAGTGTAATCCTGTTCCTCAGAAGAATCTGAGGAAATTGAAACCTGGTCAGAGGAAGCATAATCCTCCTCTTGTCTTGGTCTTTTATCAGGAGGGGGATGGGAACCCCTGATTAGGGTAATCAAATCTTCAGCCATCTTAAGCATCTGTTTCTTAGGCATGGGGCCTTGAACTGTAGACTGATGTACAGTCTTCTTTGGTTTTAAAGGAGTTTTAAGCTTAGTGAGTGTAGTCGGTCTGAAGACACCTTCTGCAACCGAAGGTGTTTCCACTGCACCGGGGTCTACTTCTGCTCCGGTGTCTGAAGGGCCTAGTAAAGATGGCTGCGTCGGCCTAGTAGACTCTGCTTGAGAATCCGCAGCTGTCTGGGGTTCCAGTTCTGCGGTCGTCAGGGGCTGCGCGTAGGTGCCTCACTGAAAACCGGAGAACCGGCGACAGGCCCAGCAGAAGGCTCGGAATCTGGCTTGTTCCTAGGCTGCCTGTCCTTATCCTTGCGTTTTTCATGCATGCCGGTCGTCGGTTGCTCCGACGGCATGATATAATTAAATTTCCCACCAAAGTAATGTTGTGCGAAGTCAAAACGGCGTTTGATAGTTTGTTTATTAAACCTAGCACAAAACTGACAACCTGTGACGTAGTGGTCTGGGCCTAGGCAAGGAATACAATAGGAATGCAAGTCCTTATGAGGTATTTGCTTCCCACAAGAAATGCAATTGCTAACTTTTTCTGACATTGGACTGAGGCAAGAAAAGGTTCCCCAACAGGGTACTTAGCTTTATTGAAGACTTCGGACTGAAATTCGAATCGAAAATCTCAGGTGTCGGCTGACCAGCACTTGCGAACTGCTTCTGCTTCGGGCACCGCACGGCAAGAAAGACTGGAGAAAATGGCGTTGGATGCCTCTTGTACACCCCTGGCACACTGATGTCAGGGAAGAAGTGACAGCAACCAACGCCGGACCACGACTTTGGAATTCGGGCCGACTGCGGGACCACCTGACGGCAGGATAACCCAAGTGTGATGACTGCAGCAGGGTAACACGATGAACATCATGGAGTTAGTTCGAAAACAATTTTGTTTTTTTCCAAGGATAAATATACCATCAAAAAGATGGGGTGGCAATGGGTTACTCCTGTGCCCCTATTTTTGCTAATATAGTTATGCTTTATTGGGAGACCCAATTTGTGTTCAATTCTGTGTATAGTGGATACATCCAAAAGTTTTTTCGTTTTTTGAATGATATCTTTATTGTGTGGAAATGTCCAGGTGAATGGATTCCAACATTCCTTACTTTTTTAAACTCTACAACAGAATTTTTGAGATTTACCCATGAGATGGGTGCAAATGAGATCCATTACTTGGATGTAACCATTAAGAAAGATTTTATTAATAGTAAATATACTTCAAGGGTTTATAGGAAATTTTTTTTTTCTAATTCTTATTTGCACTATGAGAGTGATCACCCTCCATTCCAAAAGCGGAATATAGTAAAGGGGCAGATGGTAAGGGTCGCCCGGATGACTTCGGAAAGGGACAATTTGATCCACGAGTTGGATTATGTACATTCTCTGTTTTCAAAGAGAAAATATCCTGATAGTCTTATAGTGCCAATTAAGGAACAGATTTTAGAGGGATAGGGGACAGTTTACCTCCCTTTACTGACAAGTGAGGCACTAGGAAGAAGAGATGCAAGACGAGTAGAAGTAACGGACAGGGTCCCATACTTTGTAATTACATATAATCAAAACACGATATGGATAAAAAGGACCATTAATAGGGTAAAGGGCATGTTTAAAAGGATTCCCAATAGGTCTGAAATTTTTAGTAAAAGACTTAGGTACAGTTATAAGAAAAACTCCAATTTGAAGGAAATCCTGGAAAGGAAAAAGGTAGAAATAAGTACAGGAACTATAAATAGGATAAGCACACACAAACATGGAAGGTGTGCCCAATGTCCCTTTATAGCGAACATTAAGAGTCTACTTTTTCCAGGGGATCAAAAGAAATTAACAGCTACAAAGTATTATAGTTGCTATTCAAAAGGGGTTGTTTATATCACGTACTGTATGTTTTTCTGGGGATTTTAAGTAGGCAAAACGGAACGTTGTCTTAGGCAGCGGATATACGAGCACATGTATGATATAGGAAAGAAAAAAAGAAACAAATGCCCTATTTCGACATGTGTTAGTGTGTGATTGTTCTGATTTTAAGTTTTGGGTATTAGAACAAGTGGAATACAATGATAGGGGAGGAGACTGGGAAACCATGCTCAAATACAGAGAGATGTTAAAGCAATTAAGGTATAGATGCTTGTATATTCCCTGGATTAAACGATCATATTTCGACTGTTCCTGCTTTAAAATTAAAAGCTTTAGATGTAAAGAAGCCAAATGATTATTTTAAATGATTAGGTTAATTAACTATGTACATGTTTTAAGAAATAATTATATATTTTTTAAGAAACAACTGTTTTTGTATGTAATGAATGTTTTTTAATGAGTTAATTAATGTTTAGACCAATGGGAAGATTTCGATGAACTATTTAAGTGGATTTAAGTTGCTTCGTTAATGGAAAGAATTTATTCTGAAGAGGTCTCCTGTAGGGAGATGAAAGCGCTTAATCTGGTCATTTGTCAATACAGCAGAAGAAAATTATTCTGAGGTTACAGTTTGCTTTTTTAAATGCTTTTTTAAGTAAATATTCGCATTTGTGTTGCGGCCTTGTGGATTATTATTGGACAACATTTCAGGAGGGACAGCCTTTATAGGATCCTTGCACTCTGATTTTGTGCGTTACCAGTTTTTGTAGTTGAGCGTGTCCATTTATTTTTTTTTTTTTTTTTTTAGATATGGTACATTCCCATGTATGACCTGAAATTTTTGTACGTATATAAATAAGTCCAATATCTTTAAACACCCTAGAACAGGAAAGGTCTATATGTCTGATGTAAGAGCAACTTGTAAGTCCAGAAATATGGTTTACTTAGCTCAATGCTGTGTCTCATAAACTTTATGTAGGCAAAATCAACTGATCCCTCATGGAAAGAATAAGGGAACATATACGTGCTATAAGAGAGGGTTTTGACACTAATTCCCTAGCACAACATGTTCTAGATACCTCAGAAATGCATGGATTTAGATTTCAAGTGGTGGAATTAATGAGTGAAACTGGTATATTGGGCGATAAAATGGAATAAAACTGAAAATAGGGAACTGTCTTGGATTTTTAAACTACAGGCCAATAAGGAGGGTGTTTTAAATGACAAGGTTTCTTTAAGACCGAGACTAAAAATAAGAAGACCCTATATATCTAATTAATTAATGCTGTCATGTGATTGTTGATCTTTATTTTATTGGGTGTCAGCTAAATGCTTGCTTATATAGCTGTGTTTTAAATGTGTTCTTGATATATTCTGATGAAGTGGCTTTTATTCCATGAAAGCACTTACCAGTTATTTTTGAATCACTTTGCGAATAAACAGGCTCTCTCTTTAAATTGTACTTGTTTCGCTTTATAATGATACTTTTTACAAGTTCATTTTTTCGTTTTTTTAAATCTCTTTGCTATAACATCCATATTAACTTCTACAACCAAAAAAAATTAACTGTAGCCCCTTTATTACTTACATGCCTTTTTCCTTACTCTCTCCACAACTTTGCTCTCCTTATCTGAGGGAAGCAAGTAGGGAGAAGGCAACAACCTGGCTGTCTTGTCTACAGACACTGAAATGGTAGCAGGGTCTGCAGAGGGGCACTGCAGGAGGAATTTGGAGTCCTCAGGCACCTTATAAAATCTATATGGGTGCTGAAGTCTGGGAATCAGGGTACTTTGAAGCAGCTGCAAAGTCATCTAAGAAGGCCGGCAGAACATGGGGTATGGCAGATTGAGAGGGGGGAATCCATCTACAAGAGGTCATAATGCCTTTTTTGCATGTTGGATACCTGGCAACAGCCCCACTTGAAGAACTCTCTCATTTTCAGGATAGTTTTCATAAATGAAATATCCCCCCAGGGAATCTGAGCTATTGGATTCCTCTTCTGCTGAGGCATAACCAAAAGGAGAAGAAATTTGGGCTGAATAAGCCAAGGATTCATCTCCTGATGATTCCTCCTCATCTGAGAAAATCTCCTCAGAGATCCTCTTTAAGCGAGTAGAGGGAGGAAAGGCAGGAGAAGGGAGAGAGGGAGCCTAGGTCCATCATAGGGCCATAATGGCACTGAATAGGCCTTGGGAAAAGACCTGCCAATCTGGTGTTTGTTCTTGGGGAGCAGGAGAAAACATGTTCAGTCTTAAGCTTTTTCTTTTTTGGAACCTCCATGTGGTGGAAGGTGGATGGGCCAGATGCTGGCCTGCACTCCACAATATCAGTAGGAACACCTTACTGCACAATGATCTGGGTGATGCCACATGGGCCTTCAGTAACAACAAGTTGTGGTCCCCCCCACACCCAAGTTGGACACCTGCAATTCCCTTGCAGACATGCTGGTAGGGTCCTTCATGGCCTCCACTGTGTACATGTCAAAGGAATGTCTACCGATTCTGGGACTGTCTCAGAGTCCACATTGGCCTCACGAGACATGTCTGGATCCAAGGGAGCAGTGGGTAAATCAGGCCATGGCTTCTTGACCTTTTTTGCTTACAGCTTGTCTGAAGGGCACAGGACTACCTCCATATTTTTAGTGAGACGCTTAAGGCGTTGATTCTCAAGATATAATTTCGGGGAAGCTAAACAGCTGCAAAGGGTTTTGGGTACGAAGGCCTTACAGACAGCATAGGTGGTATGGCTGTGGTCTGGACCTAGGCAAAACAATCAAAGGTTGTGAGTGTCCTTATGTGGAATCTGCCCTCCACAGTGACACTTGCCCTTCCTAACTGACATGTATTCACAGCCAAATACAGTAGCCAAAATATTAAAGAAAAAAACCCAATCGGGTACTTATCTATACCAAAGTTTGCAACTTGACTGATGAGCGACGACCAAAGTAGGTGATCGAACAGGCGGCAGAAAAGTTCTGAGGTTGGTACATGCTGACATCCACTTTACACCCATCTCTCTATGGCTGACGTATGTTTGCTGATGTGTAGCGTCACATATACCTCACAGTAGCTTTAGTCTTTTGTATACTGGCTGGACATACGAGTCAGCCAGTGGCGGACTCCCTCATGTTATGGAAACTGCAGCATATGAATAGAAGGACATCACCTGGAATATTTTTGGTCTCAGGTGAGCCGCTACCACTGCTAAACATTTGGTAAAGACCCAGGGGATTGTGTTGAGTCCAAAGAGCAGTGCTCTGAACTAGTGGGGATTGGCTCCCAGACAAAAGGGCAGGTGCCTTCTGGAGCGTCTGTCCATTTTGATGTGATAGTACACTTCCTGAAGATCCACTGAGCACATCCAATTGTCCTTGTGCAGAAATGGCAGAATAGACTGAACCGTAACCATTCGGACTGACTCCTTGATGAACTGATTCAGATGATGAGGTCTAGTACAGATCTCAGGTCCCCTTGTTTTCTTTGGCATTAAAAAGAAGTGAAAATAAGTTCTGAATCCTCTTTCTTTGGTCAAGACCTCTTGGATGACATTTTCTGTAGAAGTTTTTGGACTTCTGGAATAGGGCATTCCCACTGGCTTGGTGGTACGTTGTGGAGTTTCCTCCCGGGACCTGAACAAAAGAGAATGTAATAGCCTCTAGATATAATGTTTAGCACCTACGTGGTGCTCATTTTGTTTATCCAGGCGTCTAGGTGCAAGGATAGATGACCTCCAACTGCCTCCAGAGTAGAACAGTTGGGGAGCGCTGATAGGGTCTGTTGGGAAAGGGCTCCCTGAAACCTGATTTTGTGGACCCCCTCTGCCTCTAGGATGGCATCTGACAATAAAACCTCCTCCTCTGCCTCTGGAGGAGGTCCTCTGAATAGAAGAAAACTCGATCCCCACAGCAGACAAGGTCTTCCCTTCTTGTTCACTGTGGGTTAGTGCGTCTTTCACTGACGGTCCAAGCAATGAGGAACTGTACAAGTGGGCATTAATGAATGACCCCTTGAAGGGCTCCACAGTCATAAAGCCGCACCCAAGCCCATCACCTAATGGCTACACCTGGGCTTGCAAGATTCTTTCCACTGTGTGCGAAATCAACCTCATAGAGGAATATGGGGTCTATAGTACCAAATCGAAACGTGAGAAAACCGAACACCTAAACATTGATACATTAAGATCGAAATACCAAAACTACGAATGGCCACTTCAGGGAATTTTTTCCAAAGGGGGGGGGGATCGCTTGACTGTAGTTGGGAACTTGCCCTTTATTCCACTGTAGAGCGATCTCAGAGTTGGTATATTTAGTTTGGGGGGACTAAGCCCCCCACTTTCGTAAGATTTGACAGTTTGTTTGGGTTTTGTTCAGCAAAGCGATTTTTCACCTGGGAAAAAAATTGCTGAAATGGCTGTTCGTAGTTTTGGTAGATCGATCTTAATGTGTTGATGTTTTGGTGTACAGTTACCTCATGTTTCAATTTGGTAATATAGACCTGGAATTTGCAAGGGAGAAAAGAGTAGCCAGATGGGAAGAAACCTTCTTCAAATCCTCCTCTAACATAGCGTCAGTGAGTTGGTTAGCTCCTTGACCAGATTTCTCCGCAAATGGGTGAAGTGCACTAAATAGTTTAATGACCTCAAAGTGAAAGTAGCTGAGGAGTAAATATGCTTTCCATGTCTGTCCATCGCCCGAAAATCCTTGTTTGGCAGATGGACAGTGGAGATTTGTTTGGCCAGCTCCTTCCTTACCGCTGCTGCCAACAGCAGCAGCATCTACCGAAATACCTTTGCTCCAATTTGGACGATCAGAAGGTGGGCTGAGAATCTTATTGGGGTGCAAGGGGATAGGCTCAATGGTGTCTGGTTCCTTCCAAGCCCGGCAGGAGACAATCAGAACATCCGCAGGAGGAGGCACCCAGGACGTAGATGGGCCCATACCGAAAGCCTCCAGGAATACAGATTCTTCAGGAGGAGGTTGGGAGTACCAACCACTTTACTGCCTAAGGAGTTCCAGGAAGTCTCCAAAGGAGACATCAGATGGTGATCGGGAGGATCCTTCTCCCTCATCAAAATTGGTGTCCTCTGTGAGGGACTCCATATAGGAATGTGTGCGTCTCCTTTTACACTTTTTCCTAGGGACCTCCTCTGTGGTGTGTTCCAGAGAGGTGTCAGAAGAAAGTGCGACTCCCATGGGGGAAGTGGTCTGAAAGCTTCTTGGGGTAGGCTAACCTATGGCAGCCGTAATGTGCTCAGTGCTCAAATACGATGAAGGGTGGGGCAGACCCTAGGATTGAGGAGACACTTCTCTAATTCTGGAGAAAGCCCTTTCTGCAAGCCGGAAGGCTGGCAGACCACAGGAAACCCTCTCCCTCCCATTAAGAGGCAAAGTTACCGAAGGGGAGATACAGAGAGAGAAAGCGCAGAGCCAGCCACAGATCCGAGGCCTTCCGACAGAACCGGACCTGAGCTGTCTAAGACCAAAGCTCCAAGGTGGAGTGAAGGAGAAGAGAAAGTCAGAGCTGAAAGCAACCCTCCAGAGTCGGCACCGATGTCTTAGATCCAGGACCTGCTCTAATCTGAAAAGAAGGGTGCAGAGCTGGTCAGGGACGTAGTCGAACTTGAGGAAGGAAGCTTCCTCGGATCAAACCTCAACTCTCTCCAAAACGGAGAAAGAGATTGGAAAAGGAGTCTGTAAAGTTAGGGATGGAGCACTCACGGATCCTAGATGGGATGGAGATGGCAGGACCCCCATCTGGATCTGCGCCCTGAGGAACTTCCACATTATCCTGCCCATATCAGTCTCAGTTAGACTTAAGAAAGAACTGTTGGAGGATGCCAAAGAAGCAAGCCTGGATTTAGTTGGTGTCTGAAAGACATTTACTGGAAGGGGTGGAAACACTGGTTCTATTTGAAAGGTTGTTAGGCAGAGTCCTTATAATAAGATCCAAGGGTTTTGGATCTGAAGAAGTTAACCCTGGAGTAGGAGAACTGGAAACTAGGATCAGTTCATGATCCAAGCCCCGTGGATCCGAGACAGCCTTTGATCTCCTTGTTTTGGTGGTCAGCCAAGCCCTAAGGATTAAAGGCAGCACACACCAAGCAGTCAGTGTCCAAATGCCCTGGTCCTAGGCAACAGAAGCACTTCTTGTGGGCATCTGAATTTCGGATCTTAAACCCCACAAGAAGTGCATTGTTTGAATCCCATAGGTTTCTTGGCCATTGTTAAATACCGAACCTAAAGGAAAAAAACATCTCAAAAAATACAACGATAAACTCTAGAGAATAAGTAATACACAAGAAGTTTTTTTTTTTTTTTTTTTGACAGGAAAGGAAGTGCCAATGACAGAAGAAAGAGAACCAACTGTCCCTAATGCCCTTGAGATCTAATGAAAGGAAGGGGAGGAAAAACAGAAAACAACTAAATACAGTATAACTATATAATTATTTATTTAGAGAGAAATTCTTTGAAAAAGACTAATTTCAAACCACTAACAGTCCTGATGCTCTCCCGGAACCACATCTGTATGTGAAGCGCAGCAAATGAGATCTGGGGAGTTAGAGAAGGTGTGATGTATTATGGGAAGAGGGAGGAGCTTGAGACTCAGAGCCTAAGTCCGCAAAAAACGGCCAAGTCAGACCCGAGAACCATCAGTGAAGAAGAATGAAAAGGACATCAAATCAATTTCTTCACAACAGTAACAGCATCAGAAAAAGGTAACTCTTAAGGCAGGGAATGTGAAGAAAAACTTCTCAAAAGCCGATTCCCCTCTCCTGTGACACAGAAAATCTAAATGAAATCCTAGTCCCTCAGACTGAGAATCAGAATCTGAGAGGAAAATAATTTTCTTTCTAAATTTAGGGAAAGTTCAGAATTCAAAGATGGAAAGGCTTGAAATAAATACTTGGCAAAATCTATCCCATCTTTTCTAGCTTGTTAGAAACAGAAAAAGAAAAATGACCATTGTTTTCTTCTTCTCCTGGAAGACAATTCAAAAACGACCAACCCGAAGACTGGTCTGTTCACTAGAATTAAAGTTCCTTAGGCAGCCTTGAGGCAGTGCATTGTCTGCTCCCTCTTCTGACATCAGTATGGTTCTCCTTTGCCTGAAGATGATAGCTGAACAGCTGCAAAGGAAGTGCATATCTCTCAGTCCTTAGTGGCTTCTCAACTAGCAACACAGAAGTATCAAGAGAAACCAATGAATGGTATGCGGTACCTGAAATGGCCACAGTAGTCTCACCCATTGGCAGAAAAGAGAAAGATGGCTTGAAGACAAAAGACTACAATACAGCTTTCTTCTTTTTGTGGACCAGGGAGAGAAAAAAAAAAAGCTCATAGCCTGGTTCATGGTTGTGCAGAAAATAAGTATCTAACAGAAATGTCTTGCTCCAAAATGCCACCAGACATGAAACAAGTACCCAAAATGAATTTATTTAGCACTTTTGTCAGCTTGTATCACCAGACGTCTTCCGAATAAAATGTATTACAAAAGGAAACACTTTTAAACACAAGTAAATCGCATGACAATTTACACTCCAATAAAAATCCTCTGAGTTACACATTTAAATACACATTAGAATACACAATTACTCACTTAGCAACCAAAAACAGGTTGCTACAAGCAATAAGAACGCAACCTTAAAAAGCTAGCAATGCTAATAGTGTTGTTAAGACCAGGTAATACTTGTCCATTCAACCTTTTCTGCCAAAAAAGTTCTTTAAATTCAACAATATCAGTCCAAGGATTCCCTCGAAGAGCCTTTTTAACCCCTTCCAACACAAAAAACTTAAAATTGTGTGTAGAATATAAAACTGTGCATCTGTACAAAGTATTATTGTTGTTCTGATTCCTTACACGTCTCTGAGATGCTCATAAATTCTGTCTTTGATTTTACGTGTAGTCTTAACCTACATAAAACACAGGACACTGGGAACAAATAGCAGCATGAATAACCCCTGAAGAATTACGAGTAAAAAGCCCATTAGGTTGGATGCACAATAATTGTGATTGTGTATTCTAATGTGTATTTAAATGTGTAACTCAGAGGATTTTTACTGGAGTGTAAATTGTCATGTGATTTACTTCATGTGTTTTAAAGTGTTTCTTTTTGTAATATATTTTATTCTGAAGTCTGGTGATACAAGCTGATAAAAATCGCTAAATAAATTCATTTTGGGTACTTGTTTCGTGTCTGGTGGCATTTTGGAGCAAGATATTTCTTTTGAAAGTGTGGTGTTTTGGTTCTGAATTTTACTTTCCTGTCCTGTTCTTCATGTATGTTACAACGTGAACAGTTACCCTTACTGAGGACCTGGTGGAGAATACTGGTTTACTTACTCAAATTCTACAAAACTTTTCTCAGGAGGCCAGTATATCTAGTAGCCAAAGAAGTGGACAAGCTGCATCTTCTATGTGTAATGTTATTTTGGACAATGCTTCTAGAATTGTTGGTAGCCAAGGTAATACTTTTGGTCCTATTAATGACAATGGACAGAAATCCTTGTAATGTGAACACTTGGCTTAACAGAGACCTCACTTTAGTACTAATTCTAATTGTGATGTTCGTTCATTTAATGAGTCCCTGCATGTCTTTGAATCAAAGTTGCTGAAATGCAGGAAACTGCAGTTAGAAAATCTTTATTTTACTGAATGCATCAAAAATTAAATGGTTCCTAAAGGATTGATCTTTTGCATCATGAATTAACAGAGACCGACAAGGAATTGCATAATGATCTGTTATTTACGAGTTCTGTGTTGCACTATAATGAGGTTTTTTTCTAAAATGGACAGAATTGCGGGGACATGAGAATCCGTAAGGACAAAAAGTTTGAGAGAGAGAGGAGAGCCTATTCTGAAAGCTCAGCCTATCCAAAACCCCCAATGGTGACTACAGAATGTCCACCCATGGAAGGAACCAAACTTCAAGTGAACGTGCAGGAGGAGGAGGGCTCAAATACTAATTCCTCAGCAAACTGCATCCCTTTAGGACGAGAACCACCGAGAAGGTCCGAACGGATTACGAAACAGAGCTGTGTTGTGAATTACAGGCCCCAATGGAACTCGAGACCTTTGGGGAACCGTTTTGCACAGCAGCAGTCCAGAGGCTATTTCAACCAGAGATACAAGTTGCGAATGACAGAACACCATTTGAGGATGCAAGTACAGTTCGTGGACTGGATGAAATTGATTATCCCATGTGCATTTATAATGACAAAGGTGACTTTTGTTTATATAACTTTCTTTCCCGTGAATTGAATATTAAAATAGTTTAACTTTTTTGCAAGGGCTTCAATTTTGTCCCTGTCATTCCAGAATTACGGATTTAATTGTTGATTTAAAATTTTATGTTAGGAACTTAAATTTGAAATTGTTTTTTTTTTAACAAAAGTGTGAACAATAGTATGACTAATGTATTACATAAAAAAATACTTCAATCCCCCTACTCAAAATTGTCTCACCATGTTTGAAAAGTTATGAGAGTTTGATTTTAGGGCTATGCTTAAACAAAAACAACCACAATTTACTGATAATCTCACATATGATGAAAGAAAAATGTTGGTGGACTTTTGTTCAGATAAATCGCTTAGAGTTATAAACCAGATGGGGGGTTGTTGTGTCTAAGGAATATTACATCAACAGTATTAATTTGTTTTTACTTGATGGGATGATGTACGAGGAAGTTTCTTTGAATATGGTCAATGTCTCATATTACAAAATAGATTTGGCTCTCAAAGACATGAAGGATCAAGGGGAATTGGATCGTGCCACTGTGGAATACCTATATACTCAGTACCCTATTGTATTGAGTATTTTTGGTATTCCAAAGATACACAAAAACAGGGCGGATCCACCACTGAGACCGACTAAGTGCAAGAGGGTCTAAGATCCACTCTTTATGCAAATATTTGGATATACAGTTAAAAAAAGTGTTGGAAAATGAAATACACATCTGCATTGATTCTTAGCACTTCTTGAAAAAGATGAATGAGCTTATTTATGATGAGAATGACATTTTTTTAAACAGTTGATGTAGTGAATTTATTTAACGTGATACCCCACACCCTAGGCTTAGAGTGGTTTGAAGAGTTTCTGTATGATTCCAAGTTGTTTTCAAACGACCAGGTGTGGGTGATGGTACATTTTATGGATATTATTTTAAAGAACAATTTTGTGTATTTTGAGGGACAGTACTTTTTACAAAAGACAGGCGTAGCTATGGGGGCAGTATGTGGCCCCATGTTCGCCAACATTATTATGTTAATGTGGGACAGGGAGTTTTTATTCTTGTCTGAATTTCAAAATTGTTAGACACTACATCTCCGTTATCTTGATCTTATTTTTGTGTGGGTAGGGGAAGATGTTATTCAAGATTTTTTGAATTTTATTAATGAGTCTACTACCTTCTTGAAGTTCATCCACACGTACAATATCAATAAGATCACCTACTTAGATATTGAGATCTGTAAGGACCTGGTGAACAAACAATATATAAGTGATGTGTATAGGAAACCTACTTATAGAAACAGTTTGTTGCATTATGATAGTTGCCATCCTCATCATGTCAAGAAGGGTGTTACGACAGGGCAGTTTGTCCAAATTTGTATGACTACTACGGATTCCGATTTTTTTGTTCAATGTTCCATCCTTAGTAATATATTTCTTTCAAGGGGTTATCCTGGTCCCTTGATAGAAAAGGTGAATAATGAGGTAATTGTTAAGAGAAATTAGGGTTTTTTTTCCATTATTGCAGAATAAAGGTAGAACCCACCTAGGCTTGTTGGGGTTAGAGATGTTAAGCGTACTCTCAACTAGATTCTCTGTGGACCATTATTTAATCTAGGATATTTTGCACAGGAAATTGTATGTGCAAGATGGACTGATAGAAAAACTTGGGAGTAAGCCCCATATTGTGTATAGGAGGGGATGTACTATTAAAAACATGCTTGAATGGAAGAAAGAAAATGTATTAAATACACGAAGAGCGGGAACCAAAAAGTGTGGTTTTTGCACACAATGTTGCCACATTTTAAATGATGATTTTGTTAAAATTAATTCTCTAAAAGTAAAACCTAATGGGATTTTTACTTGTAATTCTTCAGGGATTATTTATGCTATTTGTTCCCAGTGTCCTGTGTTTTATGTAGGTAAGACTACACGTAAATTCAAAGACAGAATTTATGAGCATCTTAGAGATATAAGGAATCGGCACAATAATGCTTTGTACAGACACACAGTTTTATATCCTACACACAATTTTAAGTTGTTTTGTGTTGGAAGGGGTTAAAAAGGATCTTTTGAGGGGAGGTCCTTGGGCTGATATTGATGAATTTAAAGAACTTCTTCGGCAGATAAGGTTGAATGCAAAAGTTTCACCTGGTCTTAACGACACTATTAGCACTGCTAACTTTTTAAGGTTGCATTCTTATTGCTTGTAGCAACCTGTGTTTTTTTGCTAAGTGAGTAATTATGTATTCTAGTGTGTATTTAAATGTGTAACTCAGAGGATTTTTACTGGAGTGTAAATTGTCATGTGATTGACTACCATGTGTTTTAAAGTGTTTCCTTTTATAATACATTTTATTCTGAAGTCGTCTGGTGATACAAGCTGACGAAAGTGCTAAAAAAATTCATTTTGGGTACTTGTTTCATGTCTGCTGGCATTTTGGAGCAAGATATTTCTTTTGAAAGTGTGGTGTTTTGGTTCTAAGTATCTAACAGGCAGGTACAGAAGCCTTGGACTGTTGGTGGTACAACCTAACTGAAAAAAGTAAGTTTTGAGGTAAAATTTGTAACAATCCCCAAAGCCACTAGTGTTAGCCCTTAGCTATCACGTTTTCTTATATAAAAGTAAAAATTTCTCTTGTAAAAATACATTTTTAAAGGAATTTCCCCACAGGGAATCCTGAATAAAAATTTAACTTTTAAAGTAAAAATCTTTAGTGATAACCATGTACCATTTCTTGCCCTAAGCAATAATTTGACAGAAAAATAAAAACCTTTCTTCATGAAAAATTGGTAAAGTGGAAGGTATGTATTCCCTAATGTGGTATGTATCTGCTCAGCCTTGAAGTAAGTACTTAATGACCACTGATCACTCAAAACCCAGAGAGGAGTGCAATTCAATGTCAAGTTATGAAAGTCTGCTACCCTAAGTACCAACTTTAGGCCATTTTCCTCGGGCTACTCAGACGTTAGGGTGAGTGGAAGTTACCCTTATGCTAAGGAATCTGTCCAGTTGTTATATCCCAGGTAGGAAATAACTATTATAGCTTAGGCTACTGTTAACAGTGGCTTAATAATGAACATTTGTTGGATAAACCTTTGGATGAAATGAAAATGGGTTCTATAACTGAATGGGATGTTTTGAAAAATAGTATCTGAGACAAGACGTAGCAATAAACTATTAACATAAGAAGCTGTACAAAAATTTATTGAGTGGTAAAACTGAAAAAGCTCATAGGTAGAATTACAATCTTAAGAATTAGAAGAAATGGAGAAAGCAAAGAGTTGACTCATTGCTTAGTACGGTAAGATTTCAAAGAGTAGCAATGGAACAGCTACTTTACGGTAATTTCATAAAGGCAACAGGGATTAGCATTACGGCTTTGGTAGCATGGAGTGGGGTTGTACAGATGGTCTTCTGTCCAGATATTAGAAATGTTCATTGGTTCATAGATAAGTACTAGGCTGACTGCCCTTGTAGGCCATTTTTTAGCCTAGCCAATTACCCCCATAAGAATCAAACCTTTCACCTTGTGTTTGTAAAGTAAATATCTTAACCATTATGCCAACCTCCTACCTCAAGATTAGAAGATGTTAGAAGAGATTATTGAAAACTATATATAAATCAGGTGGGTCTGACAATTAAAAATCAATTTTGAAGTATCTAAAGGAGTTCCCTTAACCACCAATAACAGAACATCAGGTCTAGTTTTTGATAATATTAGCTATAAAAATCGATCAAAGTCCATGCTGTCTAAGGCAAAAAGATTAGTTTCTAGGTCCGGACAGGTTTTACATAAAGTGTCCGAGACTAGCAGGGGATAAATAAGGAAATGGGAAGTAGCAATGAATGATGTCTTGGAGAGATGGCAAGAACATAAACTACATTTATGGTAAGTGTACACAACTGAACTATGTTGTTCGTGTTTCACTATTGTAGTCATCACATTTGGGTAGATTCCCAAAGCTAAGGCTGGGAGAAGGAATTTAGACAGCATTAGGACCAGCTATAAGGCCCTACAAGGCTGCAGTGGCAAAGCCAGCTCTGAATTTAGAAATAATTGGCAAATGGTAATGCTTGGTGAAAGTATGTACAGAACTCCAGGTAGCAGCTTCTAGGATGTCCCTGGTAGGAACACCACTGAGAAAGGCTGTACAGGTAGATGCAGGCCTGGTTGAATGGGGTCTAATCTCCTGTGGGATAGGTTTTCCATGGTGCTTATAGCAGAAATTAATGCAATGGCCTACCCATTTAGAAATTGTTTGCTTTGAAATAGCCTTACCCTCTGCCCCTGCAACAAATGCCACCAGTAGTTGTTCAGATTTCCTTTGAGGTTTAGTCCTGTCCAAGTAAAATCTAAGTTGCCTGTGCACATCTAGGGAGTGCAGTATGCGGTTGGGGATATAGCACAATCCCAAACTCTTATGGCTTCTTGACAAAGAGGGTAAGACCTGGTCCCCCCTGTTTGTTGATGTACCAGACCAGCGACATGTTGTCTGACTGAATCGCAACAGTCCCTGGAGGGAGAAAGGCATGAAGTGCTTGTAACGCTAGAAACACCACTCTCATCTCCAGAACATTGATCTGCAGGACGGTCTCTGTCTGAGTCCACGTACCTTGAACAGTTCTGCCCGCGTAATGACCCCCCACCCAAGGCGAGAAGCGTCAGTGGTCACCGTGGCTTGGGGTTGCAGCATAACAAACGGTCACCCTTCCCGAAGCTCTCTGGAGTGGAGCCACCACAAGAGAGAATTTCTGCACACACTGCTGAGAGGAATCGGCAAGTCCAACGGATGGTGGAAGATGGACCACTGTACCTGTAATGTCCACTGGAGAATCCTCATGTGCAAGCGGGCTAGGGACGCGAGGTTGACTGCCACTGCCATGGACCCTAGAGCTCTCAGGACCAACTCCACTGACGGGGAAGGTAACTGGAGAAGGGCTAAAACGTGTAAGGTCAAACTGCGAAGCCTGTCTGATGTCAAGAAGGCCTTGGTCTGAAGTGTGTCTATCCTGGCCCCTACGAACTCCAAGACTTGAACTGGTTGGAGGGATGACTTCTTCAAGTTTATGGTGAGCTAGAAGTAGGAAATAATCCCTGGCTACGCAGAGTAGATGCCTGGTGGGGGCGGTCAGGAGCCATTCGTCTAGGTAAGGAAAAACCTGTATTCCCTGAAGCCTCAGGTGGGCCGCTACAACTGCCATGACCTTGGTGAACACCCTGGGAGCTGTGGTGAGACCGAAGGGTAGGACCCTGAACTGGTAATGACTGGCCCCTAGCCAGAAGCAGAAAAACCTCCTGGAATGCCTGTCCATGAGAATGTGATAGTACGCCATCCTTGAGGTCTATGGAGCACATCCAGTCCTTCTCCTGCAACAGGGGCAGAATGGATTGAAGCGTGACCATCCAGACTTTTTCCTTGGCAAAGAAGAGGTTCTCTGTTGAAAGGTCGAGGATCGGCCTTAAGTCCCCCGTCTTCTTTGGCACCAAAAAGAACTTGGAGTAATTGCCTAATCCGGACTGTCCTGGGGGGATGTGCTGGATGGCTCTTTTTTCTAGCAGCTTTACCTCTAAAGCTGCAGCCTCCCTCTGACTGGGTGGTACATCGGGGAGGCACCTCGACTGAGGAGGCAGATTTATGAAAGGGATAGAGTAACCTCTGGATATTATTCGAAGCACCCAACAATCTGATGTTATGGACTCCCACTGGGCCAAGTGCTTCAAAAAATGCCCCCCGACTGCCTCCAGAGAGGAGCAGTTGGGCAACCCGTCAGGGCTGCTGCGTGCATCGATCAGAATAAGGTTCCCACAACCCAAAATTTTTCGGCCCCCCTCTACCTTTGGGCCGGCGTCCACCTTGTCCCCCACTGCCTCTGAAGGACGAAGGGTATGGAGCGTAACGGGACTGCTGAGACTTCCGGAACCACATCTTCTTTTGTCCTCTCTGGTTCCTAGAAAAGGACCTTTGAGGAGCCGAGAAGCGGACTCTGACGGCAGACAGCATCTTCCCATCTTTCTCGCTCTGAACCAATGTGTCGCGGACGGTCTTCCCAAACAGAGTAGAACCGAAGGGTGCATTCACGAAGGACGCCTTGAACTGTTCTGCAAAGTCACAAAGACGGAGCCAGGCGTGATGCCTTAAGGTGATACCTGACCCGCTGGCTCTAGCGGCTCCTTCCGTGACATGGGAAAGTAGCCGCATAGACGTGTTCGAAACAGATTTGAGAGTGGCCATGCGAGTCGAGAAGGTCCGTTTGTCCTCGGCTGACATGGACTCAGGGGGAGACTCAGCATATTCTTTTACCAGATCCCGTTGAAGTCTAATTACATGGACCAAGTAATTCAGCACCCTTATAGAAAAGGTATCTGAAGCAAACATCCGCTTCCCAATACGATCCATAGTCCGAGACTCCTTATCAGGTGGATGGATTGAGGAACTATCCTGAGAGTTTTCCCTCTTGGTGGCTGCCGCCACCATCATGGCATCTACCGGGGAACCCTTACTCCAAGCCGTCCTATCCACGGGGGGACTGAGAATCCTGTCTGGCCTCCTGGGGACCTGCTCTACAGTGTCCGGTTCCATCCATGCCCTGGTAGTGATGAGATCAACCAGGGGGTCGGCCGGAGGGGACACCCAAGAGGTAGACGGGCCTGCGTCAAACGTCTTCAGAAACACCGACTCGTCTGAGGAAAGCTTTTGGGCTGACCACCCCCCCTTTCAGGCGAAGCATTTCCATAATGTCTCCAAAGGAGACGTCATCAGGGGATGACCTGGGGGAACCTTCCCCTTCTTCCAAATCGGTGTCCTCTGTGAGGGACTCAGCAGAGTCCAAGTGCCTCCTCTTACACTTACGTTTGTGAGGGACCTCCTCAGTGGGACTGTCGAGGAGGCCTCATTAACAGGGCCGTGTTCCGCCAGTGGAATGGGCTGGAGGGTCAACGCAGGCTGCCCCTGGGACTGGATGATGGAAGACAAGCCCAGCTGCAAGGGAGTGGGGGCTGGATCTGAAGAAAGAGTAGGGGGTCTCAAACTTCTCAAGAGAACCCTCTCCACCACGTTGAAAGCAGAGGGTGAACAAATCTCTCTGGGCTCCGTGGTTAACACCCTCGGATCCGGCACGGGGATCGGTGTCGGAGCTGAAGCACTCGGACCTGAGAGGGAAGTGTGCTCCGACCGAAACGGAGCCGAAGGCACACTGGCCCCCCTGGATCCGACGCACGGCTCACGGCTCCGAGAGCTCAGATCCGAAAGGGGATCCGACAAACTCGAGGGCATAGACAACATTGAGGTAACTATAACAGTCGGCGCCGACACCCCGGCCCTGGGACTCCTTGGATCTGACGGCTCCGAAACCAGATAGTGGATCGGAGAAGGAGCTATCGGGGCAAAAAGTGGGGCTGAACTCCCCCCCGGAGGGGGGGGGGGCAGCAGCACTCCCATCTGCATCCGGGTTGGGAGGAAATGAAGCATCAACCGGTCCATATCAACGTCGGAGAGACTGCGGGTCAACCTAGAAGAGGCCACCGAAGCCGGCCGGGAGGGCCGCCGCGACGACCTTGAAGATGGTCGCGCCTCCTCCTCCGGCTCTGGTGAGAAGTGTGGAGAACGGAGCCGAGGAGAGGAAGGCCCAGAAATCTTCTGAGGTTTGGAGAGCAGCTTGGCAGGCAGGGCTGAGGGGGCAGAGTCGGCCCACTGCTTGTGGCTCCTATGCCTATCTTTCTCCCTCTCTCTCTCCCTTTCTCTCTCTCTCCTCTCCTCCTTCCTAGAGTCCCTCTCTCCCTGAGAAGACATGGGAGGTTGAGTCCCAGCCAGGGGAGAAGGAACAATGGGCTGAACAGCCGCAGCCGCGGCTGTAGCCACCAAGGGAGAGGAGGAGGAAGCCAACTCAGAGGGTAGAAGACCCACCAGAATCAGCTTATTCCTCCTATCCCTCAGGGCCCGGGGGTTAAAAGCTGCACAAATTTGGCAGCCCGAAGATAAATGCGACACCCCCGGGCAGAGGACACACTGAGTGTGGCCATCCGCTGGGGAAAGCTTATGACCACACTCAGTGCACTTAGAAAAAAAATGGCCTTAGAGGCCTCGGCCATTAAAAAAGAAAACACACGCATCTCACACAAACACCTAAGGGGAAAAAAGGGGGGAGTACTAGGCTTTAAACTAAGAGAAACAGTAAAGGGGTTTAGACTAAGGAGTAAACTATTCACACACACAAAAACTAATAAGATTTATATAAACTTTCCTACTCACAGATCGCCTAAAGCTAGGAGCTCGAGAAACCCGTCCTTGACAAAGCCGCGGCAAACGAGATCTGGGGATTGGAAGGAGGTGACAGGGCATTATGGGTAAGGGGGAGGAGCTTGGAGCTCGGATCTCTAGCTTGGAAAGCTGCCGGCTCGGATCCAGGTCGGATCTGATACCCACAGGTTGATGATCAAATGAAGTTTCCTACTTCAGATAAATTTGTTTCTCTGGCGTGAGGAAAGCCATCTGGGAAGTTGTGATCAAGCTTGTTCCCAGGAATATAATTTGTTGACAGGGTACCAGATGTAATTTCTTTTCGTTTATGGTGTACCCCAGACATGTTAGCACCTTTTGTATAAATGCCAGATGATTCAAAAGTATGTCCTGGCTTTCTGCCTGAATTAGCCAATCGTCCAGGTATGAATATTTCTTTGCCTGCAAAATGCAATGACTGGAGCTAGGCACTGTGTGAATACCCTGGGTGCAGTAGATAAACCAAAGGGCATGCAGAGAACTGATGGTGCATGCAGCCTGCTTTGAAGCATAGGTATCTTCTGCAAGATACCCTGATTGGGATGTGCAGGTAGGCTTCCTTTAAATCCAGTGTTGCCAACCAGGCATCTTTGCCTAGCATAGGAAGGAACTGAAGAGTTGGCATCTTGAATTTTGGAATCACCAAAAAGATGTTTAAGATAGAAAGGTTCAGGATAGAATGCCATGAATAGTGTTTTCTGGGTACCAGGAAAAGTCTTGAGTAGAAACCTTGTCCCTTTTCCTCATCTGGTAAAGTTTGAATAGCTTTTATGCTTAAGAGAGAGAGTACTTGCTTTTGAGCCTCTGCCCACTGATTTGGGGGTAGATTTGTCCAACCGTTTCGGATTGGTAACATGTGGAAGTGAAATCTGTATCCTTGGGAAACTATATTTAAAACCCATTTGTCCTGGGTAACGAGTTCCCAGTTTTTGGTCTGCAGAGCAATCTCCCCCCCCCTAAAGGAGTAGTCAGTTGAGAAGTGCTTGGACGTTTTAAAGTTGTCATTGAGACAGCTTACCATAAGGGGGATTCTTACTACGCCCTGATTTAGAAGTGGGAGCCCCCCACTGCTTAGTCCTGTGTGTACCCTGGGACTGAAGCCTGGGTGTTCTGCTGGTTCTGCATTTGGACTGAGAAGGCCTGGAAGAGGCAGGAAAGCTCCAATTCTTAGAGGGCCAGTGCCTACTAAATCTTGGAGGCTGTACTTGTAGGAAATCTTTAACAGTTTGCATAGATTTAACTTTTTCCTCCATCTTTTTAAGAACTACTTCTGCTTTGTTGCCAAACAGGCGGTCCTGATTTAAGGGAACATCCAGCAATTTAGCTTTAACATGATCTGGCAAAGATGGCTCCTTCAGCCAAGCATCCCTTCTAAGTACAGACCCAATGACAGCAGCCCTGCAAGATGCCTTTAGTGAATCAAAACCACACTGCAAAGTATGTTTTCCAACCTGTTCAGCAGAATGCATTAAATCCTGTATATCCTTATTTTTAGCACAGTCAGGAATCACCATCATTTTCTGTTTAAGCAATCCAATAATATGTTGCTGAAACTTTAACTTATGAAACTGACAGTTTAAGGCCCTAATGGCCAAGGCTGTAGAAGTGTATTACCTTCTTACCCCATCTATCCAGTGCCCTGGAGTCTCTATCAGATGGGGTAGGATTTTTGGCAGTAGCAGCCTTAATGCCCATGGGTCCCTGTGAAATGGTCTCAGGATCCGCAGAAGGATTTTTAAAAAGGAACTTGTGAGAGTCAGGAACCCTGTAATATCTATCAGGTATTTCTGGGAGCAGGAGGTAGAGAGTCAGGGGCCAAGCTAGATTCCGAAAAGACATCATCAACAATGTCTAGTACAGGAGGGATAGCTAAACGCCTGCGTTGAGACAGGAGTAAGAAATCCCTAAGCCTCTTTTTAGAATCAGAGTAATCCTGGCTTTCCCAGCGAAAATGCTCCCTAACAGTATGCAAGGTTTCACCAAAAGAGAAGTCCCCTGGGTGTAGGGGGGGGGGGGTTGGCAGTGGGAATAGAGTCCTCTGCATCAGAATCCTCATAGGTAGATGAGGGTAAATCCTGGTCATCAGAGGAAACAGAAATTTCAGAATCCTGGTCAGAAGTATCATAAGCAAATTCAGTCCTAGGTCTCTTGGAAGGGGAAGGTTTGCTTCCCCTGATTAAAGTAATAAGGTCTTCAGCCATTCTTATCATTTGTTTTTTAGGCATAGAGGCCTGACCATGGGGTCTGGGCATCAGTTTTCTAGGCATGGTTCAAGTTTTAGGCCTTGAAGAAGAAGATGGCATCGGTTTAATATGCAAGTCAGTAGGCCTGAATATACCCTCAGAAGCCAGTGGCTGCACAGTGGCTCCAGACCCATCCAAGGTAGAGACATCCACAGGTTCCACAGCTGAAGCATCTCGCGGCATACCGGACTCCGAATGGGTCTCAGTAGAGGCCTGCGAATCTGAAGTAGCGGGTATCAGGGGCTGCGAAAGCGCCTCACCGACTAACGGCAAACTGGCTTAGGAGAAGTGTCGTCGGCAGCTTTGGACCTAGGTGGCCTGTCTCTGTCTTTATCTTTGCGATTTTTCAGAATGTCGGTAGTCTGATGGCTTACGAAGACATATCAGGATAATTGAACTGAGTACCAAAATATTTAGAAGTGTAAATATACCGATGACGGACAGTTTATTGCTTAAATAAAGCACAAAACCGACAGCGAGGTACATCGTGGTCAGAGCCTAGACAAGGAATACAGTACGAATGTATTTGCTTTCCACAAGAAATACAATTACTGACTTTTACTGACCTCGGTTAAGAGCAAGAAAAAGTTTCCCCTACGGGGTTACTTGGCTTTAGTTGAAAACTTCGGTTCTGAAACTCTAAAACGAAAATTTTAGGAGTCAGCCAACCGGCACTTGCGAACTGCTTCTGCTTCGGGCACCGCACGTCAAGAAAGACTGATGTAATGGCGTCGGCTGCATACTTTATACCCCTGACTACTTGACGTCACGGAAGATGAGATAGCAACCGACACAGGACCCAAGACTTTGATAATCAGGCCGACTGAGGGCTACTGCAAGCAGATAATCCAAATGTGATGACTGCAACAGTGAAACACGAAGAATATCAGTGACTAACCCTCAGCACCTGTCACCTGTAGAAGGATAAGAGGTAATATTAGCCATCTCAAAGTACAGTTTTTCCTCTAAAATAACCCTGAGAAAATGCTAGAAAAGCTATCAAAAGAAATGTTGAACACACAACCAAGTGCTGAGATAATGATCTATCTTCAAGCAGCAAAAGAGATCGGAGGTAGGGTGAAAGGCAGATGTTTATGGAAAAGAGCTCAAGGTTTTCAGTGCTGGCTACAGCTGCAAGACAGGATCTGTCTTCAGTTAAATCAGTTGAATGGGATGAAAACAAGATCTCACTGACTGCAGTCTTACGTAATAAATCATAATAAGTGAGGAAGTGCTCCAATTGTGTGCCAATGGTGTTTTCCCCTTGTTTTGTAGGGATTTCCTTTTTCTTTGTCCTTATTCAGTGGTAGGGTTGGTGTATATAATTTCAGGGGAGAGGGCTAAAAACATTTACTTTTAACTTTTTCTTCAGGTTACCTTCCTAACCAGCTAAACTCAGCAAGTTGAGTCTTTATGAAGTTTTAACTAGATTTATAAGTGAAACACTGTACAAGTACTACACTAGATTATTTGCTGGAGAACAAGGCAAGTGTAGTAAGACTGAATGCCAGATCTGTGTTGTTTCGAGGACTTTTTTTCCCTCACAGCTCTCTACTTGTGCAAGACAGTCTGGTAAGTGACCTTGCCATTCATACACACTACTTGTATATTTAGAACCAGTATTACTACACTACACTTTCACATATGTTACTCTCTTCTGCTTTAATAGGTTCATAGGTTGGTACTAGGGTATCAGCCCTAGGGCCTAGCCATAACAATTCCCTGGCTATTTCTTCCCACAGTATTTACTTCTCTGGACCTCTGTCTAGCAGGACGACTGACATGATCCCCGGGGTGAATTTCCTATCTCCCATCCAATCATCAAGGTTCCTTTTGAAGAGGGCCAAAGAGACACTCTGCTTGACATGTATGGGCAGTCTGTTCCAGAGTCTGGGGAGTCTCTGGGTCAGGAACCTATCCCTCCAGCATGTTTTGTTCATTATGATGACAAGGTTTAGAACCCTGTAGCGGTCTCTCTCTGAGGGATAGGTATTTCTTTAAGTGTAGCATGTCCAAGAGCTCTGGGATTGACATGGCCTTGTATGTTAAGCAGAGATCACCTCTGAGTAGATGATATGCGACAGAGTATAGGTCAGCATAGGGCATCTTCTTAAGGACTGTGATTCTTTTACTGAGGTATTTCTGCGGCCTTTTCAGTTGTTGCAGATGTCTTGAGAGGTACATACCAAACGGGGGGTTGTATTCTACAATGGGTCTAAGGAGGGATGAGTACAGTGGGACAATGACCTCCTTTTTTCTGGATGAAAAGCCCTTAGTGATGAGGTGTGTCACACAGAAGGATTCCCTGACTGTTGTGGCGATGTGGTTATCGAAGGTGAGACCACTGTCCACCTGTGTCCCTAAGTCTGTTATCACACTTTTGGTGTTTAGTGTACTGCCACCTATGTGATAATTTACAGTTACATGTTTTTTCCCAAAGGCATTGAGCTTGAGCCCATGGCTCTGACAACAAGCATCTGTTTCTGTAAGGCCCTTTCGTAGAATATCCACATCATTTGGGGATTCAATAATGGCTCCCAGTTTGCAGTCATCTGCAACTTTGATAGCCAGAGTCCCTTAGTGTTGGCCTGCACTTCGGAGAAGTAGATGCCAAACGAGCAAGGTGGCCTGTCTCTGTCTTTATCTTTGCGTTTTTTCAGAATGTCGGTAGTCTGATGGCTTACGAAGACATATCAGGATAATTGAACTGAGTACCAAAATATTTAGAAGTGTAAATATACCGAAGACTGCAGTGGCAAAGCCGGCTACTGAACCCTGAGGTACTCCACTTGTCTGGAGCTGGATTTGGAGTCGGCTATTTTTACAGTGTGGGTTCTGTCAGTAAGCCAGTTGGCAACCCGAGTGACGTAGGGATTAATGCCCATCTTAGTAAGTTTATCTATGCTTCCAGAGTGGGGGATGGTGTCGAAGGCCTTGGAGAGGTCCAGATAGGCTGTGTGGACCACCTTACCCTTGTCCACAGCTCTGGAGACTGATTCGAAGAAGTCAATCAGGCTCAGGAGACAAGATCGGCCCTTCACGAACCCAAACTGCATGGGGTCCAGTGTCTGAGGGTTGCCAATGTCTTTGTTTATAAGTTCCATGATAACACGTTCCATGGCCTTGCAGACCAGGCTAGTCAGACTGATGGAGCGGTAGTTCCCGGGAGCCAAGCTGGATCCCCCCTTGTGGAGCGGGATAAAGTACAGTTGTGTACACTTACCATAAATGTAGATGTTCAAGTGTATTCACTGTTGCAGTCATCACATTTGGGTTATCTGCTTGCATTAGCCCTCAGTCGGCCTGATTATCAAAGTCTTTGGTCCTGCGTCGGTTGCTGTCTCATCTTCCATGACGTCAGGCAGTCAGAGGTATAAAGCATGCAGTCAATGCCATTTTATCAGTTTTTCTTGCCCCACGTCAGGTGCCCCCATAATGGGAAGCAATTATATACAAGGTTACACCTCCAACAAAAACCAAATACACCAGAAAGCTTAAATACAGTAAGCAAGAAGAGAGGTATAGTCAATAGAAGACAGGGGGATGGCGGGCAGGTAACCAGGACTGCAACAGTGAATACACTTGAACATCTACATTAATGGTAAGTGTACACAACTGTAATATGTTCTTCGTGTTTCACTGTTGCAGTCATCACATTTGGGTAGACTCCCAAAGCTAAGAATGGGGGAAGGTAATTAGACAGCATTAGGACCGGCTATAAGGCCCTGCAAGACTGCAGTGGCAAAGCCGGCTCTGGATTTAGAAAAAAATTGGCAAGTGGTAATGCTTGGTGAAGGTATGTACAGAACTCCAAGTAGCAGCTTCTAGGATGTCCCTGGTAGGGACACCTATGAGAAAGGGTAGATGCAGCCCTGGTTGAATGTGGTCTTATCCCCTGTGGAGTAGGTTTTCCATGCTGCTTATAGCAGAAATGGATGCAATGGGCTACCCACTTAGAAATGGTTTGCTTTGAAATGGTCTTCCCTTCTGCCCCTGCAGCAAAAGCAACCAGCAGCTGTTCAGATTTCCTGAGAGGTTTAGTCCTGTCCAAGTAAAATCTAAGTTGTCTGTGCACATCCAAGGAGTGCAGTATTTGTTCCCCTTTATTCTGTGGATTAGAAAAGAAGGTTGGCAAATGAATGGACTGATTAAGGGTCACACTGGATACCACCTTGGGCATGAAGGAGGGATTGGTCCTGAGGGACAACCTATCCGCATGAAAGATGATGAAAGGCTCCACTGCCATGAGAGCCTGCAATTCACACAACCTTCTTGCTGAAGTGATGGCTAAAAGGAAGGCTGTTTTCAAAGAAAGGAATTTCAACTCTGCATTTGCAGCTGACTCAAAATGAGGTAGAGTGAGCTTTTCCAATATAAAGTTAAGGTCCCAGGCTGGAGTAGGGGCTCTCCTGGGTGGTCTTAAGTTTTTGGCCCCTCTGAGGAACTGCTTCAGCAATGGATGAGAGAAGAGGGGTGAGCTCTGTATTGTAATGAGCTGAAATGGCTGAGGCATGAATTTTGATGGAGGAAAAGGAAAGGCCCTTGTGAAGCATCTCAGTTAAGTATTGAAGAATCTGAGGTAAATTGGACGTTGCTGTGCCCATCCCGGGTTTGACTCCAGGAACCGAATCTTTTCCATTTTTCAGCATAGGATTTTCTAGTACTAGGCCTCCTTTCCTCCACAATGACATCCATCACTTGCTTACTGAGGGATGGTAACGGAGAGATCAGGTAATTAGCCAGGCTGCCATGTTCAGCGTTTGAAGGTGTGGGTGCAGAATCTGGCCCTCCTGCTGGGACAGCAGGGTAGAGGCCTCAGGCAGGTGCCATGGTGCCAGCAGTGACACACTGCGCAAGAGGGGGTACCAGTGTTGGCGTGGCCAGTCTGGAGCAATCAGTATTATCCTTGGTTTGTCCTGTTTGATCTTTAGTAGTACCTTGGAGAGGAAAGGCAGCGGGGGAAAGGCATAAACTGACTGTTTTTTCCAGGTGAAGGACAGGGCATCCACTTTCCAAGCTTGTTTGTGGGGAGTCCTTGTGCAGAATTTGTCCAATTGGTAGTTCTGGGGGGAGGCAAACAGGTCTATCTCTGGGCTCCCCCATTTGTTTCTCAACATGTTGAATATATTTGGTTCCAGTCTCCAATCGTGTGGGTCCATGAGATTTCTGCTTAGTTCATCTGCCAGTGTATTTAGCTTTCCTGGCAGGAATTGAGCCTGTAGGTGCACTTGGTAGCTTAAGTGCTGTGTTCCACAGAGCCGTGGCTAGTCTGCAGAGAGGGCATTAGTGGGATCCCCCCTGCTTGTTTATGCACCACATAACAGTGGTGTTGTCCGTCTTAACCAATAATTGTCCTGGAAGAATGTGGTCCTTGAAGGCTGTTAGAGCATTCTGTACAGCTAACATTTCTTTTTGATTGATATGCAGGTGCATTTGACTTGGTTTCCATTTGCCCTGAATGCACTTCCCTGCCAAGTGAGCCCCCCATGCATAGTCTGATGCATCTGTTGTTAGGGTTTGGGTGGCAGGGGGTAGAATGAATGGCAGTCCCTTGTTTTGGTGGCAGGCCTCTGCCCACCAAAGGAACTCTCTCTGTAGACAAGGAATGATAGGAATCATTGATTCTAGATCCTGAGAATGTTGACACCATAGGCTTTTTAGATACCATTGTAGTTTCCTCATATGCAGTCTTGCATATGGAAATAGTAGAATGCAGGCCGCCATGAACCCCAGGGCTTGTAGTATTTTCCTTGCAGATAGCTGGGTCTTTGTGGCCTGTCTTGGATTTCTACCTGAATTAGACAATCGTCCAGGTATGGGTATATTTGAATATTTCTTTGCCTGCAAAATGCAATGACTGGTGCTAGGCACTTTGTGAATACCCTGGGCGTAGTAGATAAGCCAAAGGGCAGTGCAGAGAACTGGTAGTGCATGTAGCCTGCTTTAAAGCATAGGTATCTTCTGCAAGATTCCCTTACTGGGATGAGCAGGTAGGCTTCCTTTAAATCCAGTGTTGCCAACCAGGCATCTTTGGCTAGCATAGGAAGCAGCTGATAAAGAGTTAGCATCCTGAATTTTGGCATCACCAAAATGTGTTTAGGATAGACAGGTCCAGGACAGGATGCCAGGAACGGTCTTTTCTGGGTGTAAGATTATGCTCAACAAGGTTTTAAGGTTGAAAGTAATTCTGCTAAAAATATGTAACATAAATAAGGTATAAAATAAAAAAAGTTATGTACTTACCATAACGTTCCATGTGAGTTGCTTTATCTCGCCTTTATTCTCACTGATGGGTTCAGAGCCAATCCTCGGCTCCGACACGGCCAGTAGCACAGCTCAAGGTTTAGCAATAGCTCGAGACCAAGCCCCTTATCCCATGATGCACTGCTGAAATTACCTCAGATCTTGTTTGCTGCGTGCACTATATCCCTGGAAGATGTCCACTCTCACAAAAAAGGAAAAAGAATAATAAGAATTGAACAACCAGGATGATACCAGCCTCCAAGTCAAATGTCAGCCAGGTGGGGGATGGAGTGAGGGATGTGAGAATAAAGGCAAGATAAACAACTCACATGGAACATTATGGTAAGTACATAACTTCTTTATGTGAAGTTGTTAAATCTCGCCGTTTATTCTCACTGATGGGTAGCGTCCCTAGCACCCGCAATCCTGGGTGGCTCACGGGAGTACATTTTTCAGGACCGTACAACCAAAAGAAGCCCTGTCCCTGGAGGCCTTATCCACTTTGTAATGAGTGATAAAAGTATAAGGCTTAGACCAAGTGTCTGCAGCGCAAATGTTATCAAGGGGCAATTTGGCTTGAAAAGCAGAAGACGTAGAAACAGCTCTAGTTGAATGGAGCCTTTACTTTGTGTGGCAAGGGTATGTTAGGAGTTGCATAAGCAAATGAGATACAATCCGATAACCATTTTGAAAGGGTTGTTTTAGCCACTGGTCTACCTTTTCTGGCCTCCGAAAAGGATACAAAAAGTTGATCTGATTTCCTAATATCCTTAGTTCTACCAAGATAAAATCTGAGCTGTCTGTGCACGTCAAGTTTGTGCAGCATGTATTCTAATTTGTTGGAATGGTTGGCAAAAAAGACTGGCAACTCAATGACCTGATTGATATTAGACTCAGAACAGACTTTAGGCAAAAAGGAGGGGGTTGTTCTGAGAGATACTCTATCAGCATGGAAAATCATATAAGGAGGTCTGACAGATAATGCTTGAAGTTCTGACACTCTGCGGTCAGAAGTAATGGCCACTAGAAAAATAGTTTTCCAGGACAGAAATCTGAGATCACAAGATGATGCTGGTTCAGAGGGGGAAAGAATTATTTGAGATAGCATAAAATTCAAACCCCAAAAAGAATAAGGAGACTTCAATGGGGGCCTCATGTGAAAAGTACCTTTGAGAAAAGCCTTAGATAACTTATGGGCCATAATATTTAAACCATCAATTCCAAGATGGAAATTGGATATAGCAGCTAACTGAACCCTAACTGTAGCAGCTGCTGCTCCCTCCTTGAAAATCAGTCAAAAAATCTAGAATGAACGACAAAGGAGCTTGAAAAGGATCAATTTTTTGTTTGATGGCCAAAATGGAGAACCTCTTCCACTTACTGCGATATAATTTTCTGGTGGAAGGCTTATGGGAAAGACAATAGAATTTGTCTTGTGTCATACGACAGGAAATGAAGCCTGGCTATGTGGGGTACTGGATCAGCCAAGCAGTTAGCTTCAGTGACTGCAATGAAGGATGAAGGTCCCCTGACAGGTGTGTCAGCAGATCTGGAACTGGGTCCAGGATCCACGGATCCTCCAGCAGGTGATGGTGAAGAAAGGGAAACCAAATCTGTCCAGGCCAATGGGGGGCTATAAGAATGACAGCCCTTCCCAGCAACTTCGCTTTCTGTAAAAATCTGGGTATCAATGGGATTGGAGGAAATGCATATAGGAGACCCGGAGGCCAATCGTGTACGAGTGCATCTCTCGGGGGATGTCCCGGAGGTGGTATCAGGGTAAAGTAGCTTTTGCATTTGGTACTGATATAACTGGCAAAAAGGTTGCAGCAAGGCTGGCCCCATTTGTGGAATATCCTGTCCGTAATGTCTTGTTTGACAGACCACTCATGAGGCAACAAAACTGCGCTGGTCAGCTTGTCCGCTATCACGATGGATATCCCCGGGATGTGCATTGCTGACAGAAAACGCTGGGATGACACAGCCCATTGCCATACTCTGAGGGCTTCTCAACAAAGGGGCTAAAAGACTTGGTTCCGCCCTGTTTGTTCAAGTACCAGACCACTAACATGTTGTCTGTCTGAATTGCAATCGTCCTTAGAGGAAGAGAGTCCTGAAAATACTGCAACGCCAGAAGTACTGCTCTCATCTCTAGAACATTGATATGCAGATGTGACTCTTGATCCATCCATGTGCCTTGGGCTGTCTTTCCCTGAAAATGCCCCCCCCCCCAATCAGGGAGGCATCTGTGGTCCCAGTGGCTACTGGGGGGGGGGGGGCACAAAGGGTCGTCCCATTGTGACATGAAGAGACGTCAACCACCACTGAAGGCCCCTCTTGCATGAGTTTGTGATGAGGAAGATATGGTTCATTGGCAATTCCCTGGTAAGACCACTGGGTGAATAGAAGCCATTGAAGAATTCACATATGCAGCCTTGAGAGGAATGGCTAATATTGCTGCCGCCATCAAACCTAATACTTTCAAGACCTCTGCGGTTGGAGCTCTGTTCTTTGAAACCAATGAGGCGATGTGCTGGCGAAGTAGTGAGACCCTTTCGGCTGGAAGACGTACAGTGGTGGTTGAGGTATCTAACTCTGTGCCTATAAAGACTATGTGCTGCGATGGCGACAAGGCAGACTTTTCGAAGTTGACAGTAATGCCTAATTGGCTGCAGAGTGTCAGAGTGGATTCTGTTGCCTGAATCAGTTGATGCCTGGTGGTGGAGGTAAGGACCCAATCGTCTAGGTATGGAAACACCTGGAATCCTAGACGCCTCAGGTGAGCCGTGACCACTGCCATGCATTTGGTGAACACTCTGGGAGCTGTAGTGAGACCAAAGGGCAGGGCTCGAAACTGATAGTGATTGGCTCCCAGCCGGAAACGCAGGTGATCTCTGGAGTGTCTGTCCATCTTTATGTGGTAGTATGTGTCCTTGAGATCAATGGAGCACATCCAATCGCCTTTCCCTAAAAAGGGAAGTATGGACTGAAGCGTGACCATTCGGAACTTCTTTCTTCAAAAATTGGTCGAGACTGCTGAGGTCCAAGATAGGTCTCCAGTCCCCTGTTTTTTTTGGAACCAAAAAAAATCTTGAGTAAGTTCCGAATCCTGTTTGGTCTGCTGGGACTGGCTGGATGACTTTTTTTTTTTTAGCAACTTGTGGACCTCTATAGTTGCATGTTCCCTGAAACTGGGTGGAACGTCCAGGATTTTCTCGACAGAAATGGGTGGGGGGGGGGGGGGATGGTATGAAATGCCCTCTGGAGATGATGCTTTGTACCCAAGTATCGGATGTTATGTCTAGCCAGGCTTCTGGGTATAAGGACAAGTGACCCCCGACAGCCTCCAAAGCAGGACAACCGGGCCTCCTTTCAGGAGTGCTGCTAGGGCTAACCAGAGAATTGACCTCTGTCACCCTGCTGTTGCGGACCCCCTCTGCTGTGTGGGTGGCGTCTTCCATTATAACCCCTCCTCTGCCTCTAGAGGGGGTATTGCCATGTGTGTCCTGAAAGGCTCCTTGGGCTTTTCGGAACCACATCTTTCCGCCCTTAGGGCCTTTAGGATAAGGCCGAGTAGGGGTAGAAAAGCGGACTCCGACGGCAGACAGAGTCTTTCCTTCCTGCTCACACCTGGTCAAAGTTTCCTTGACCTTGGGCCCAAACAAGGATGAGCCATCAAATGGGGTGTTGATAAATGAAGACTTGAAGGGCTCCGCGAAGGAACAGAGACGCATCCAGGCATGTCTACGCAGAGCAATGCCTGAACTTGCTGCCCTACTCGACCCATCAGCTGTGTAAGATATGAGATGCATGGACAAGTTCAAAATTGAGTTTAGAGTAACGAGCTGGTTGGTAACTTTGTCGGAACCCCCTGCAGCTACTGTACCCTGGAGAGCATCTCCTAGCTCTTTCAGGAGATCACTTTGGAGTCTGGTGAAGTGGATTAGATAGTTCACTGATCAAAGAGAAAAAGTAGCTGAACTAAACATGCGTTTCCCATATCTATCCATGATCGTAGAATCTCTGTTAGGAGGATGGATAGATGAGGAAGTTTCAGACCTTTCCTTCTTGGTGGCCGCCGCCACCACCATGGCATCAACAGGCACTCCCTTAGTCAAAAAAAAGTTTATCCACGAGGGTGGAGATGAACTTATTTGGCCTCCGAGGGACAGGTTCCATGGACTCTGGCGACTCCCACACCCTACGAGAGATCACATCCATGAGCTCGTCGTAAGGTGGAGACACCCAAGAGGTGGAAGGTTGAGACCTGAAAGCCTTCAGAAGCACTGACTCGTCCTCAGTAGGGCTTTTGGACTGCCAATCACCCCTCTGCCTAAGGATCTCTAGTATCTCCGCAAAGGAGATATCCTCAGAGGGGGATCAAGGGGACCCTTCTGACTCATCCAAGTCAGTGTCAGATGTCAAAGACTCCTGTGGGGAGTCCAAGTGTCTCCTCTTACACAACCTCTTCCTGGGAACCTCCTCAACGGGAGCCACTGGGGAGGTCTCGGAAGAGCAAGGGGCGCCCTGTGGAGCTACCGGAGGCTCAGGGTCTCTACGCTTGGGTTGGCCGACTGAAACAGAAGCAGACACAGGTGCTTGAGGAAAGGAGGAAGCTGGGCCTGATGATGAAGATGTCCTCGGAGACATGACTCTCCTCATAGCTTCGAAAGCACCACGGCTCCAATGAGGAGTAGATGGACCCAAAGGAATCATCTGATCCTCCCACACCGAAGCCATAGGCTCCGAGCCCAAGGTAGGAGCTGAGCTCATCCGAGCCGAAGCCCCAAAGAGGAAAAGTCGGCACTAACAAGTCAGTACGACTATCCTCACCGGACCAGACAGGAGAGTGTCGGCTCCTAGAGTCCCCGGTCGACGCCGAGGATGTCCGAGCAAATGGAACCGAAGATACCAGAGCAGGTCTCGGCTCCACAGGATCAACAAACATCAGATCAGCCTCCTCCGGCTCTGAGGGTCCGGTACGGCTCGGAGGAGAAGCAGTGAAGTCCTGGGTGATGGTCTTTGGCTCCGACAGAAGTGTCGGAGTCGACAATTTGGCAAGGCCTGGTGCTCGTAAAAGCTTTTGCACCAACCGGTCCATATCCAGATCTGAGAGGCTGACAGAAGACTTCGATGAATGCACAGACGGTGCCGATTTAAACAGAGAAGATGATGAAGTCTCAGAGACCAGCTCCAAGACTGTGAGCTGGCTCCGACAGAAAGGGACACTCTGTTCCGAGGCCAGTGGAACCAATGGCCCTGACTCCTCCATTATTTTAACCTTCTTAGATCCCTTAGAATCTGCTGAGGATTTTGAAGACTTTGAGGACTTGCTGGCACCATTCTGGTCACTCAATGCTTCAGAAAAGGGGTGCTTTAGCAAGCCTCAATATACCAATTTTCTCTTCCTTTCTAACAATACCCTGGATAAAAAAGAATGGCAAATGCTGCAAAATTCTTGTAGGTGCACAGCTCCCAAACAATATACATACTGAACGTGCCCATCAGTGACTGACATCTTTTGTCCACAGTCTGGACATTTCTTGAAGTCACACTTGGTAGGTTTTTCCTTCCCTTCAGACATAATGTTTGTATCTACAACTCTATCACAACTAACAAGAAATAGAAAAAGTTTAACACACACTTAAACAATGCCCAAATAGGCAACACTAAATATGTATGTATGTATGTATGTGTATATCTATATATATATATATATATATATATATATATATATATATATATATATATATATATATATATATAATATATATATATATACATACACACACACACATACACATATATATAAGTACACACACATATATATAAGTATACATATAACTAACAACAGACTACTCTAATCCACTAAAGGCCAAAACCAGCTGAAGAGGCCACTCACACACACAAAAAAAAAAAAAAAACGGCCAGAACAACTAATATTATCTGGAAGGGGCTAACACTCTAAATAATACTAAGAATATCAGAAAAAAAAATTTATAAAACTTGATTATTTGTAGAAAACAGTCTCGAGCAACGCTGGAAACCAAGAGATCCGTGCCGCGGCAAACTAGATCTGAGGTAATTCCAGCAGTGCATCATGGGATAAGGGGCTTGGTCTCGAGCTATTGCTAAACCTTGAGCTGTGCTAACGGCCGTGTCGAGCCGAGGATAGGCTCCGAACCCATAAGTGAGAATAAACGGCAAGATTTAACAACTTCACATGATTGCTTAAATGTAGAAATAGAGTTTAGTAATATGTGATCAGCATCCATACTAAATGACTGTGGCTTGTAAAATAAGGAACTTGCTTAATGGACATGTTTTTATACAGAATCAGCAAAAATGTAAAAACTTACCTCTTATGTATGCATTACATTGTCAGGAAGAGCAAAAATGTAAAAAGAGGATGTACCAGGTACAGTCTTGAGTAGAAACCTTGTCCCCGTTCTTCTTCTGGGACAGGCTGAATAGCCCTGATGCTTAAGAGAAAGTACAATTGTGTACCTACCATAAATGTAGATGTTAGAGTGTATTCACTGTTGCAGTCATTACAATTGGGTTATCCTGCTGGCAGGCTACCCTCAGTCGGCCCGAATTCCAAAGTCTAGGTCCGGCGTCGGTTGCTGTCGCCTCTTCCCTGACGTCAGTGCTCCAGGGGTATAATAGATGCAGCCAACACCATTTTCTTCAGTTTTTCTTGCCCCAGATGCCCCTAAAAAGGTAGGCTAAATTATGCCAATAAGCATGCATACAGATAAAACAACTTTTCCTTCATCTACAAGCAAATACACCACATAAGTTGTATAGAATAGAGAAGTAGAGATAAGTCCCAGCAAAGAAAAAGGGGGATGGTGGGTGGGTAACCTGGACTGCAGCAGTGAATACACTCGAACATCTACATTTATGGTAGGTACACAACTGTACTATGTTCATCGTGTTTCACTGTTGCAGTCATTACAATTGGATTGAATCCCACAGCTAAGGTTAGGAGGCTGGTGCTAAATAGGATTAGGAGAGGCTATCAGGCCCTGTAGAACTGCAGTGGCAAAGCTTGCCCTGGATTTTGAGTAGAGGTAAGTGATAGTGCTTTGTAAATGTATGCACTGAACTCCAAGTTGCAGCCTTTAAGATGTCTTTGGTTGGTACTCCCCTCTCAGGAAGGCTGCTGAAGTGGCTGCTGCTCTGGTTGAATGTGGCCTAATACCCTTAGACACTAAATTGCCATGCTGAGAATAGCAGAAACGAATGCAGTGGCTTATCCACTTTGAAATAGTCTTTGAGATAGGCTTTCCTTGTGATCCTGCAGCATATGCCACTAGTTGTTGTTCAGTCTTTCTGAAAGCTTTGGTTATGTCCAAGTAGAAGCGCAGCAGTCTGTGAATGTCCAAAGAATGCAGAAGAATCTCACCCTTATTCTGTGGGTTTGGGTAAAAGGTAGGCAAATGAATTGTTTGGTTAAGGGCCACACTGGACACTACCTTAGGCATAAATGTAGGGTTTGTCCTTGGAGAAACCCTGTCATGATGGAAAATAATAAAAGGTTCCACAGCCATGAGTGCCTTTAACTCTGAAACTCATCTAGTGGAGGTTATTGCTAGGAGTAGAGCTGTTTTCCAGGATAAGAATTTTATATCAGCTGCAGAGGCTGGCTCAAACGGAGGCAGTGTGAGTTTTTCCAAGACATAGTTGAGGTCCCATGCAGGTACTGGGGCTCTCCTTAGAGGTCTTATGTTTTTGGCCCCTCTGAGGTACTGCTTTAGTAATGGATGCGAAAAAATAGGTAAATTTGTATTGTAATGAGCTAAAATGGCAGAGGCATGAATTTTAACTGATGAAAAGGAAATGCCTTTATCCAGCATCTCAGTTAAGTACTGCAAAATCTGAGGAATATTTGGAACAATCGTGTCAATGCCTTGCGCCTGATTCCAGGCACAGAATCTCTTCCATTTTTCTGCACAAGATTTTCTGGTGCTAGGCCTCCTGGCCTCCAAAACAACATCCATCACTGCTTTTGAGAGAGGTGCGTCTTGAATGGCTACAGTATCCGCCATGCTGCCATGTTTAAGGTCCTGAGTTGGCTGTGCAGTATTTGACTGTCTTGTTGGGTCAATAAGTGAGGAATTTGAGGTAATGTCCGCTGGACTTTGAGACAAGCTCTTTAGGATTGGGTACCAGTGCTGGCGGGGCCAGTCTGGGGCAATCAGTATCATTTTTGGCTTTTCTAGTCTGACCTTGAGGAGTACCTTGGGGAGGAGAGGCATATACTGTTAGGTTTTTCCAGCTGAAAGATGGAGCATCCACTTTCCATGCTTGCTTGTGATAAGTCCTTGTGCAGAATTTCTGTAGTTGGTAGTTGTGAGAGGAGGCAAATAGGTCTATGTCCGGGCATCCCCAGTTCTTTGTTATCATGCTGAATACTTGTGGATCCAATTTCCACTCGTGGGGATCCATTAGGTTTCTGCTTAGTTCGTCTGCCAGAGTATTTATCCTTCCTGGCAGGAATTGTGCTTGCAGATGTACTTGATACGTCAATGCTGTGTCCCACAAGTTCATGGCTAGTCTGCAGAGGGGGTAGGAATGTGTGCCCCCCTGCTTGTTTATGCACCACATGACTGTAGTATTGTCCGTCTTTATCAGTAGTTGTCCTGGATGAAGTAGATCCTTGAAAGCTGTCAGGGCATTCTGTACAGCTAGCATCTCTTTTTGATTGATATGTAGATGCATTTGACTTGTGGACCATGTGCCCTGAATACATCTTCCTGCCATATGGGCCCCCCAGGCATAATCTGATGCATCTGTTGTCAATGTCTGCCTGGCTGTGGGTATGGTGAATGGCTGTCCCGTGTTGAGGTGACAGGCTTTTGCCCACCATCGAAACTCCTGTTGCAGGGTAATTATTGTTTCCAGGCTGTGGCAATGTTGAGTCCAAACACTTTTTAGATACAATTGAAGTTTCCTCATATGCAGTCTTGCATATGGAATTAGTAGAATGCAGGATGCCATGAAACCCAAAGCCTGCAGAATTTTTCTTGCAGATAAGTGGGACTTTGTTGCCAACATTTTGAAATAAGTAGTCAGTTGTCTTTGTTTGTCTGGTGTGAGATAAGCCATCTGGGCAGTTGTATTTAAGCTTGCACCCAGGAATATTATCTCGAGAGGGTACGAGTTTTGATTTCTTTTCGTTTACTGTGTACCCTAGACCTGTTAGCAACCTTTTTACAAACGCCAGATGCTGTAGTAGAGTGCCCTCCTTCTCTACTTGAATAAGGCAGTCGTCCAAGTATGGATATATTTGTATTCCTCTTTGTCTGCAAAATGCAATCACTGGTGCCAGGCATTTTGTGAAGACCCTGGGCGCAGTAGATAAGCCAAAGGGCAGTGCAGTGCAGAGAATTAGTAGTGCATTGAGCCAGCCATAAATCTGAGGTATCTTCTGCATGATTGTCTGATTGGGGACATGCAGGTATGCCTCTCTTAGGTCTAAAGTCACAAGCCAATCCTTCTTGCCCAGCATGGGCAGAAGCTGCTGCAGAGTTAACATTTTGAATTTTGGAATATCCAGGAATGTGTTTAGGATAGACAGGTCCAGTATTGGTCTCCAGGCTTTGTCCTTTCTGGGTACCAAGAATAGCCTTGAGTAAAATCCTATTCCCTGCTCTTGCTGTGGTACTTGTTGAATGGCTTTCATGTCCATGAAGGATAAAACTTGTTTTTCTGCCTCTGCCCATTGACTGCGTGGCAGGTTTGGCATACCGTTTGGCCTTGGCAGGGTGTGGAAGTGGAACCTGTAGCCTTGAGATACGATATTTAAGACCCATTTGCCCTGGGTGATCCTGTGCCAATTTTGTGAGAAAAGTGCTAGTTTTCCCCCCAGAGGAGGAGCCAGAAGATAAGTGCTTGGTGTTGGTAGGGGAAAGTCATTCAGACTGTTTCCTGTATGGCTGTGATTTTTCTTCTCCACTTTTGGAGGTAGAAGCACCCCATTGATTAGGCCTGTATGAGCCTTGGGGCTGTGATCTGCCTCTGGGGTGTCTGTATCTGCCTTTTTGTGGCCTGTCTGACACTGGAAAGGACCAATTATTCGTAGGCCAGTTCCTGCTAAATCTGGGAGGCTGTACCTGTAAGAAATCCTTCACTGTTTGCATAGATTTAGCTTTGTCCTCCATTTTCTTCAACACTTCTTCTGCTTTAACACCAAACAAGGTATCATGTTGTAATGGAGCATCTAATAGTTTTGCTTTAACATGATCAGGCAGATTCTGTTCTTTTAACCAAGCATGCCTCCTAATGACAGAACCTGTAACTGCGGCCCTGCAAGAGGCCTCTAGAGAATCAAAACCACATTGCAAAGTATGCTTTCCCACTTGTTCAGCTGCATGCAATAAATCCTGCATTTCTTTGTTTTCTGCACATTCTGAATTTGTCAACATTTTCTGTTTAAGCAGTGACATAAGATATTGCTGATATTTAAGCATATGAAACTGACAATTTAAAGCTCTTACAGCCAAGGTAGCAGAAGTATAAATCTTTTTCCCCATCTGTCCAGGGCCCTTGAATCCCTATCAGAGGGAATAGGGTTTTTTGCAGTGGAAGCCTTGACCCCCTTGGGACCCTGAGAAATAGTTTCTGGGTCAGCAGCAGGGTTTTTGTAAAGAAATTTATGAGAATCTGGAACCCTGTAGTATCTGTCTGGCTTTACAGGAGCTGGTGGTAAAGAGTCAGGAGATAGACCGGACTCTGTAAAAACATCATCTACAATGTCTAAAACAGGAGGAATAGCAAGGGGTCTGTGCTGGGGTAATAAAAGGAAGTCTCTGAGCCTTTTCTTGGATTCAGAGTAATCTTTCTTGGTTCTCCCAATGGAAATGCTCCCTCATAGTATTCAGGGTCTCCCCAAAAGAATAATCCTCAGGAGGCGAGGCTGAAGGGATGAATTCTTCAGCATCAGAATCCTCATAGGGAGGAAGGGAATGTTCAGAAGAGGAATCAGAGGAAATGGAAACCTGATCTGAAGATTCATATTCTATCTCTTGCCTAAGCCTCTTATCAGAAGGGGGATGGGAACCCCTGATCAAAGTAATTAGGCCTTCGGCCATTTTAAGCATCTGTTTTTTAGGCATGGAAGTCTGTCCAGGAGAATGCTGTATTGTTTCTTTGTCTTTAGAGCTGCTTTAGTCTTTGCCTTTGAAGCTGAGGTTGGCATTACATATAACTGTGTAGGTCTGAAAACACCCTCAGAAGCCAATGCCTGCTCAGCGGCTCCAGACCCATCTGAGGGAATAGTTTCCATGTCCAATACCTTGAGTTTCCAGTGCCCTAGTTGGCTCAATGTGGGAGTCAGAAGCTGCTTGTGGCTCTGAGGTAGTGGGTGTCAGGGGCTGCGAAAGCGTCTCACAGAGAACCGGCGACAGGCCTAGTGGAAGCCTCGTTGTCGGTTTTGGACCTCGGATGCCTGTCCTTTTCTTTTTCCTTGCGCTTTTTATAAACTCCGGTCATCAGCTGTTCTGACGGCATTATATAATTGAATCTTCGACCAAAGTAATGAAAGGCAAAATCATACCGACGCTTAATAGTGCATTGGTTAAATCTAGCACAAAACCGACATCTAGCAACGTCGTGGTCAGGGCCTAGGCAAGGAATACAGTAAGAATGAAAATCCTTATGAGGTATTTGCGTCCCACAAGAAATACAATTGTTAACCTTTTCTGACATCGGTCTGGAGCAAGAAAAAAGTTTCCCCAACGGGGTACTTAGCTTTAATGAAGACTTCAGATCTGAAATTTGAATTTGAAAATCTCAGGAGTCGGCCGACCGGCACTTGCGAACTGCTTTTGCTTCGGGCACCGCGCGGCAAGAAAGACTGAAGAAAATGGCGTTGGCTGCATTTATTATACCCCTGGTGCACTGACGTCAGGGAAGAGGTTACAGCAACCAACGCCGGACCTAGACTTTGGAATTCGGGCCGACTGCGGGTAGCCTGCCAGCAGGATAACCCAATTGTAATGACTGCAACAGTGAAACACGAACATCTTGCTTTAGCCTCTGCCCACTGACTTGGGGGAAGATCAGGCTGTTTGGGGGTGGTATGGAGTGGAAGTGGAATCTGTATCCTTGGGAAACTATATTTAAAACCCATTTGTCCTGGGTAATGAGTTCCCAATTTTTTGCCTGCAGGGCAATCTTTCCCCCTAAAGGAACAGTCAGTTGTGCAGGGCTTGGAAGATTTAAAGTTAAGTCATTCAGACAGTTTACCATAGGGGGGAGTCTTACTACTCCCTGCTTTGGAAATGGGAGCCCCCCACTGCTTAGTCCTGCGAGTACCTTGGGACTGAAGCCTGGGTGTTCTGCTGGTTCTGGTTTTGGACTAAGAAGGCCTGGAAGAGGCAGGAAAGGACCAATTCTTAGAGGGCCAATGCCTACTAAATCTGGGAGGCTGTACCTGCAGGAAATCTTTAACAGTTTGCATAGATTTAGCTTTTTCCTCCATCTTTTTAAGTACTAATACTACTGCTTTGTTGTCAAACAGGCAGTCTTGGTTTAAAGGAGCATCCAGCAATTTAGCTTTAATATGATCTGGCAAAGACTGCTCCTTAAGCCAAGCACCAATCATGCCTTCTAAGTACAGACCCAGTGACAGCAGCCCTGATGCCTCTAATGAATCAAAACCACATTGCAAAGTATGTTTTCCAACTTGTTCAGCAGAATGCATTAAATCCTGTAAATCTTTATTTTCAGCATTGTCAGGAATCAACATTATTTTCTGTTTAAGCAATCCAATAATATGCGGCTGATACTTCAACATATGAAACTGGCAGTTTAAGGCCCTAATGGCCAAGGTTGCAGAAGTATATAACTTCTTACCCAATCTATCCAGTGCCCTGGAATCTCTATCAGAGGGGGTAGGATTTTTGGCAGTAGTAGACTTAATGCCCTTGGGTCCCTGTGAAATGGTCTCAGAATCCGCAGTAGGATTTCTAAAGAGGAACTTGTGAGAGTCAGGAACCCTGTAATACCTATCAGGTTTTCTGGGAGCAGGAGGTAAAGAGTCAGGGGCCCAGGCTAGATTCCGAGAAGACATCATCAACAATGTCCAGTACAGGAGGGATAGCTAAAGGCCTGTGCTGGGGCAGGAGTAAGAAATCCCTAAGCCTCTCTTTGGAGTCAGAGTAATCCTGGCTTTCCCAGAGAAAATGCTCCCTAAGAGTATGCAAGGTTTCACCAAAAGAGAAATCCTCTGGAGTGGAAGCAGAGGGAATGGAGTTCTCTGCATCACAATCCTCATAGGTAGATAAGGGTAAATCCTGGTCATCAGAGGAAACAGAAATTTCAGAGTCATGATCAGAAGAATCAGAAGGAAAGTCAGTCCTAGGTTTCTAAGAGGGGGAAGGTGGCTTCCCCTGATTAGAGTAATAAGGTCGTCAGACATTCTTATCATTTGTTTTTTAGGCATAGGGGCCTGACCATGTGACCTGGGCATTGGTTTTCTAGGCATGGATTGAGTTTTAGGCCTTGAAGAGGAAGATGGAGTCATTTAATATGCAAGTCAGTAGGCCTGAATACACCCTCAGAAGCCAGTGCCTGCACAGCCGCTCCAGACACATCCAAGGTAGAGACATCCGCAGGTTCCACAGTTGAAGCAGCATCTCGCGGCATACCGGACTCCGAATGGGTCTCAGTAGAGGCCTGCGAATCTGAAGTAGTGGGTATCAGGGGCTGCGAAAACGCCTCACTGAGTACCGGCGAACTGGCGACTAGCTTAGGAGAAGCGTCGTCGGCAGCTTTGGACCTATGCGGTCGGTCTCTGTCTTTATCTTTGTGTTTTTTCGGAATGTCGGTAATCGGGTGGCTTACCGAAGCCATTTCTGGATAATTGAACCAAGTACCAAAATATTTAGAAGTGTAAATAAAACTGACGACGAATAGTTCGAGGTTTGAATAAGGCACAAAACCGACAGCGAGGTACGTCGTGGTCTGGGCCTAAGCAAGGAATGCAGTACGAATGAAAATCTTTATGAGGTATTTGCTTTCCACAAGAAATACAATTGTTAACTTTTACTGACATCGGTTTAGAGCAAGAAAAAGGTTCCCCAACGTTGTACTTAGCTTAATTGAAGACTTCGGTTCTGAAACTCGAAAACGAAAATTTCAAGTGCTGGCCGACCGGCACTTGCGAACTGCTTTTGCTTCAGGTACCGCACGGCAAGAAAGACTGATAAAATGGCGTCAGCTGTATGCTTTACACCCCTGACTACCTGACATCATGGAAGATGAGACAGCAACCAACGCAGGACCCAAGACTTTTAATATCAGGCTGACTGAGGGCTACTGCAAGCAGATAACCCAAATGTGATGACTGCAACAGTGAAACACGAAGAACATCTGTAGCTGTGCACCACTCAGTGGGCACGAAGCCTGAGGTGAGGCTATGATTAAACATGACACTCAGGTAAGGTGCCACTTCATTCTGTAGTTCATGTAGTACACAGCCTGGGATGTCGTCTGGTCCCATGGATGCTGTATTCTTGCTTTGGAGAGTGCGTTTTCTACCTGTGTTGCCATTATTACCAGAATTTGGCAATCTTTCAGTATTGAGATAGGCCAATTAGGGGATGAGAGTGGGGTGAAGTTTGCACTGAATCGATCTGCCTGGATACTGGCAATATGCTTGGGATCAGTAAATTTAATTCCTTTCTGTTGTAGCTCAGAGCAGATCTGAGCATTGCCATTTAGATTCTTGACATAGCTATAGAATGCCTTGTGGTTGTCTTTAGAATCTTTGGCAATTTTATTTTCGTAACTAGCTTTGGAGGATTTTATGAGGGATCTCAGCTTCTTACTGAGGCTGGTAAGGGAGTTTTTGCATCTTGGGATTTTCCTCTTTTCTGCAACAGTTTCTTCCTTTTGTTGTAAGGTTTGTTTATGGTAAGGGACCACCAGATTGGCTTCCTTTTTTTGGAGGAGAGCGTCTTGGTTCTATTGGGGATGGCAGGATTCATGCACAAGTGGATGTGCTCGTACAGTGCCTTAGTGTAGGATTCAGCAGTCGAACTTTCAGTTCCCGTCTGCATGGGTATCATGAAGTTTTTCGCTTCTGACTTGAATAGCATGAAGTTGGCTTTGGAGAAGTTTTTTTATAGAGGTTTCCTTACTGGGGAATGTGGCGAATTTATGTAGGAGTTGCAGATTATCAAATCCTCTAAAAATTCATGCCAGACATGGATGAAATGACCACAAGCACCAAGTCTCCAGTCTAAATAGCATCATTCCAAGCTTTTATGTCAGTATGTCAAGACCTATTTACACAAAACAAAAGGTGAAGCATAAGAAAACATTAACAATTTACTACTCTGCCGATGAATTACAGTGACTGTAGAAATTACATGTACTACGTGCGCTACGACTCTTCTGGATGCAGAGATACTTCTGAACTACGGCAGTTCTGTGAAATATGTGCAACAGTGTACTGAAACAGTGCTGTGATGTGATCTGATTTGCACCCTTGGGTATCAGTCTCTTGCTTTAGTTTTTACACAGGAGTTTTCCTAAGCATGCTAAATAGTGAAACAGTATCGCTATGCTGTGATTTTCACCTTCAGAATACATTTTTACCTTGCTTCAGTTTTTGTAAGAATTCTTGCTTTTCACAATCAGCATGTTCCAATGTCTCTTGCTTCACCCTTTATAAGGAAGTTCTGACAAGTACGTAAAAAGTATCAAAACAGAAGTATCTCTATTGCTGTGACTTTTAATTATCATGAGTCCATTCTTAACACTTGATTTTGCTAAATATAGTTCTGAAATGAAAGCTGCTGCTCTGCTCCGATTTTCGAGAGTATTATATGTAAAACATGATTGTAAATTGTGCAAGACTGTCTCTTGTAGGTGACTTACTGGAACTACAGTCCTTGATATGGAGTCACAGAAATAATGCAAAGACAAAATACTTGTGCAAATCGGTCAACATAACACTTACAAAGGAATACAATCTTTGGTGACATTTTGAAACCAAACTTTTAAAACCTTGACAAACTAGCTGCATAAAAAGAAAAAAGAATGAAGCAACCAATCCAACAGAAAAATACTGGTGGAGAATAAAGAGAGAGGGAATGAGGTAGCTACTACAAGTTAGCTTTCAAATTTCAAGGAAGACTACTGCTGGGAAAAAGCTTTACGAAAGGTGACTTTTTGAAACAGTGTATGTTGACTGCTATTTCAGGGTAGTTCTATAAAAGATTGGATTATTTAAAAATGTCTCTCTCACACATTACTACACAAGACAATGGCAGACCTTTCTACTAATCTAACTGATCAGATGAAGCACATATCTAATTAATTCTGTTTCTTCCCTAGCTATGGATGAAAGCACTGATGAGACACCCTGCCAACCTCATTTTTATCCATGGTGTTCACCAAAACTATGAAATTACCGAAAAGTTTGCAGACATGCTGAATATGACGGGTCACAGAACTTGTAAATAATCCTCCACTGAAGTGATAAAAGTGTTTGAACAATAACCTGGAAACAGATTTCACCAGACTAGCTGTTTTTTATGCAGACAGTGTACAGGCTATACATACTAGGACCAAAATCACTGGAGCATAATGAAGAATGACATTTGGCAGATAACTAAACATAACTGTATCACACATCAGCAAGTTTTGTATAGCAACATGTTACGATTTGACCATCAAATGTCGGTGGCAGCTGGCACTGTAAACTACCTCTGTTCTAGAAGACTAAAACATAAGGCATGTTGAGCCTTTCTCAAAATAAAAGCTGAGTGCAGTGATTTAACTTATCATATTGAAGTTAGGAGGTTGAGCCAAGTAAGAATGCTCTACCATTTTTTTTTTGTTTTGAAAGAGGAGGTAGCAGCATTCCTAGAAATAAACTCAAAACATTCCAAGAATTTGAAAATAAGTCCTGGAATTATGATCTGTTTTTATTTTGTAGCATATCAGAAAGATCTCAGCAGTGGACATCAGGGAAAAAATGAATTTAAAATGCAGATGTCTGCATCAGGGAAAGCTTTCTAAATGAAATTGGAACTTTTTAGGAATCCACTTTCGAAAGGTGAAATGTGCCACTTTTCTACCTGTGCATAACACATCCCTTGATGTACAACATAAGTTAGGAGAAAAATACAAAAAAAGCAAATTACACAACTGAAGAATTTTACAGATTTACTTTACCTAAAGAAGTTTGTTTGAAAATAGAGTCCTTTTCAGTAGCTGCAGAAGACTTGCAAGTACATGTGCAGCTCAGAACCATAGCTAGGTTTATCTGGTGCCCGCTGCATTCCCCAAGCTTGCACCCCCTCCTACTCCAACACAAAGGTGAGGGGATAAAGTATTTTCCAGTCTTCTGCATTTCTGATATAACTGTAGCAAAATGCTTGTTACAGTTACTGCCACATACTCATACACTGAGAGCCAGCCATGAGTCGCAGCTTCAAAAACAAATACTGGTATTGCACTTGTGCACTACTGGCATCTGCTGATCATGCCCCTTTACAGCTCTCACTCTAGTTACAGCTCTGGTGAAGTTGGAAGTCTTCAAACTTCAGTGGTCAAAGATTTGCCACAGCAAGCATAGAGAAAGCATCCTGCAGGGCTTCTAAAAAAATGTCCAGACAGTAAAAACATTATGGAATTTGAAGCGAAAATGTTAGTCTCTGGAAGCACCTAAATATGTAAACAGTCCTCCTTAGCCACGAACAAGATTAACACACTGCCACTTGAAAGATGACCTCAGAATGTGACAAGCTTTTTTGTGGAAGAGTTGCAAATCTTACATGGATGAAGACAAACACAAATGTTTTCAGAATTAAGAGATGTGCCTCATAGGTTCATAGGTAGGTACTAGGCTATCGGCCCAAGGGCCTACGTAAGCCTAGCCAGCACAGTACCATAGCTTACGCCACCCAAGAAAGTTATTTTCCTGTGCCACTGTCCAGCAGACACACAGAAGTGATCCCCGGGGTGTACTTCCTATTTCCCATCCACTCATCAAGATTTTTCTTGAAGAGTGCTACTGAAGAACTTTGCTCGACATAGATGGGTAGCATGTTCCAGAGTATAGGAAGTCTCTGGGATAGGAATCTATCTCTCCAGCGTGTCCTGCTTATTGTGGTGACAAGGTTTAGGTCCCTAGAGCGTGTAGCTTGGAGGGATTGGGATTCATCGTCTCCATGCGATATGACAGTGTGCAACAGAAAAGTTGTAAACAAACAGTGAAAAAATACTGCAGCACAGATCTTTCAACACTAAATGGATGGACAAATATCTAATATTTACAGTCCAGAAAGACAAAGTACAGTTGTGTACACTTACCATAAATGTAGATGTTCGAGTGTATTCACTGTTGCAGTCATTACATTTGGGTAATACTGCTGGCAGGTTGTCCTCAGTTGGCCTGAATTCCAAAGTCCTGGATCCTGCGTCGGCTGCTGTCGCCCCTTCCCTGACGTCAGGTCGTCAGGGGTATAAAAGCAGCCGCCGACGCCATTTTCTTTAGTTTTTCTTGCCCCAGATATCAGGTGCCCCCTGAAAGGGTAGCCAAAATTTATATATATATATATATATATATATATATATATATATATATAAAAATAAAATTACATGCACCAATATAAACTTTCCCTTCATCTACAAGCAAATACACCACATAAGTTGTGTAAAACAGAGAAGGAAAGATAGGTTCCATCAGATGAAAAGGGGGATGGCGGGTGGGTAACCTGGACTGCAACAGTGAATACACTCGAACATCTACATTTATGGTAAGTGTACACAACTGTACTGCGTTCTTCGTGTTTCACTGTTGCAGTCATTACATTTGGGTAGATTCCTAAAGCTATGGTTGGGAGGCTGGAGCTAAACCACATTAGGAGCGGCTAAGAGTCCCTGCAGAACTGCAGTGGCAAAGCCTGCCCTGGATTTAGAGTATTGTGGCAGATGATAGTGCTTTGTAAAGGTGTGCACTGAACCCAAAGTAGCTGCCTCTAAAATGTCCTTGGTTGGTACTCCCCTGAGAAAGGCTGCTGAAGTGGCTGCAGCTCTGGTGGAATGTGGCCTAATGCCCTTAGGCACTGGCTTGCCATGTTGTAAGTAGCAGAAATGAATGCAGTGGGCTATCCATTTAGAAATAGTCTGCTTTGAGATAGCCTTTCCTTGTGATCCTGCAGCATATGCCACTAGTAATTGCTCTGTCTTTCTGAAAACTTTGGTTCTGTCCAAGTAGAATCTAAGCTGTCTGTGGATGTCCAAGGAATGCAGCATTCTTTCCCCTTGTTCTGTGGATTTCGATAAAAAGTTGGCAGATGAATGGTTTGGTTAAGAGCCACACTGAACACCACTTTAGGCATAAATGTTGGATTTATTCCCTGTCTGGATAAAAAATTACAAAAGGCTCCACAGCCATGAGTGCCTGTAGCTCTGAAACTAGTCTTGCAGAAGTTATTGCTAGGAGCAGAGCTGTTTTCCAAAATAAAAACTTTATATCGGCAGTAGCAGCTGGCTCAAAAGGAGGCAGGGTGAGTTTTTCCAAGACATAGTTGAGGTCCCATGCAGGCATTGGTGATCTCCTTGGGGGCCTTAAATTTTTAGCTCCTCTGAGGTACTGTTTTAATAAGGGATGAGAAAAGATTGGTGGCTCTGTATTGTAATGAGCCGAAATGGCAGAGGCATGAATTTTAATAGATGAGAAAGATAGGCCTTTGTCCAGCATCTCAGTTAAGTATTGTAAAATCTGAGGAATATTTGGCACAGCTGTATCCGTTCCTTGTGCCTGGTTCCAAGCACAGAATCTCTTCCATTTTCCAGCATAAGATTTTCTAGTACTAGGCCTTCTGGCTTCCAAAATGACATCCATCACAGCTTTGCTGAGAGGTGTGTTTTGTATGACTACATTATCCGCCATGCTGCCAGGTTTAAAGTCCTGAGCTGGCTGTGCAGGATCTGATTGTTTTGCTGGGACAGTAGATGTGGTACTTGAGGAAGGGTCCAAGCTGGGCATTGAGACATGCTCCTTAATATTGGGTACCAGTGCTGGCTGGGCCAGTCTGGTGCAATCAGTATCATCTTTGGCATCTCCTGTCTGACCTTTAGGAGTACCTTGGGGAGGAGAGGCAGAGGGGGAAAGGCATATACTGATAGGTTTTTCCAGCTGAAGGATAGGGCGTCCACTTTCCATGCTTGTCTGTGATAAATCCTTGTGCAGAATCTCTTTAGTTGGTAGTTGTGAGGGGAGGCAAATAGATCTATGTCTGGGCATCCCCATTTCCTTGTTATCATGCTGAAGACTTGTGGATCCAGCTGCCATTCGTGGGGATCCATGAGGTTTCTGCTTAGTTAAATCTGCCAGAGTATTTTTCCTTCCTGGCAGGAATTGTGCCTGCAGATGTAATTGGTAAGTCAATGCTGTGTCCCACAAAGTCATGGCCAGTCTGCAAAGGGGGTAAGAATGTGTGCCCCCCTGCTTGTTGATATACCACATGACCGTGGTGTTGTCTGTCTTTATCAGTAGTTGTCCTGGTTGAAGTAGGTCCTTGAAGGGTGTCAGGGCATTCTGAACAGCTAGCATTCTCTTTTTGATTGATATGAAGATGCATTAGGTTTGAGGTCCAGGTTTCTTGAATGCATTTTCCTGCCATATGGGCCCCCGAGGCATAACCGGATGCATCCGTTGTTAGTGTCTGTCTGGCTGGGGGTAATGTGAATGGCTGTCCCTTGTTTTGGTGACAAGCCTTTGCCCACCATCGAAACTCCTGTTGCAGGCAGGGAATGAGAGTAATTATAGTTTCCAGGCTGTGGCAATGTTGAGTCCAAACACTTTTTAGGTACCACTGAAGTTTCCTCATATGCAGCTTGCATATGGAATTAGTAGGATGCAGGATGCCATGAAGCCCAAAACCTGCAGAATTTTTCTTGCAGATAACTGGACCTTTGTTGCTAACATGTTGAAGAAGGTAGTCAGTTGTCTTTGTTTGTCTGACGTGAGATAAGCCATCTGGGCAGTGGTAGTTAAGCTTGCACCCAGGAATACTATCTCTTGAGAGGGTACGAGTTTTGATTTATTTTTGTTGACTGTGTACCCTAGGCATGTTAGAAGTTTTTTCACAAATGCCAGATGCTGTAGATGGATGTCCTTGTTCTCTGCTTGAATTAGGCAGTCGTCCAAGTAAGGATATATTTGTATTCCTCTTTGTCTGCAGAATGCAATTACTGGTGCCAGGCACTTTGTAAAGACCTTAGGCGCAGTAGATAAGCCAAAGGGCAGTGCAGAGAATTGGTAATGCACTGAGCCAGCCTTGAATCTGAGGTATCTTCTGCATATCTGTCTGATTGGGACATGCAGGTATGCCTCTTTTAGGTCTAAAGTTACAAGCCAAGCGTTCTTGCCCAGCATGGGCAGCAGCTGCTGTAAGGTCAACATTTTGAATTTTGGTATATCCAGGAATGTATTCAGAATTGATAGGTCCAGTATTGGCCTCCAGGCCTTGTCCTTTCTGGGTACCAAGAACAGTCGAGTAAAATCCTTGTCCCCGCTCTTACTTTGGCACTTGTTGAATGGCCCTCATATCCATGAGGGATGAGACTTGTTTTTGTGCCTCTGCCCATTGATTTTTTGGCAGATCTGGCTAGCCATTTGCCTTTGGCAGGGTATAGAAATGGAAATTCTAGCCTTGTGATATGATATTTAGAACCCACTTGTCCTGGGTTATAATGTGCCAGTTTTGAGAAAAAAGTGCTAATTTTCCCCCTAAGGGTGCTGTCAGGAAATAAGTGCTTGGTGCAGGCAGGGGGAAGTCATTGGGTCTGTTTCCTGTAAGGTTGTGATTTGTCTTCTCCACTTTTGGAGGTAGAAGCACCCCATTGCTTTGACCTGTATGAACCTTGCGCCTGGGATCTGCCTCTAGGGCGTCTGGGTCTGCCCCTTTGAGGTCTGTCTGACACAGGAAAGGAACAATTCTTTGTTGGCCAGTGTCTACTAAACCTAGGTGGCTGTACTTTTAAGAAATCTTTGACTGTTTGCATAGATTTTAGCCTTGTCCTCCATTTTCTTTAACACCTCCTCTGCCGTAACACCAAACAAAGAATCATGCTGTAAAGGTGCATCCAATAATTTAACTTTAACATGATCAGGCAGATTTTGTTCCTTTAACCAAGCATGCCTTCTAATTACAGAACCTGTAACTGCGGCCCTGCAGGAGGCCTCTAAAGAATCAAAACCACATTGCAGAGTATGCTTTCCAACTTGTTCAGCTGCGTGCAATACATCCTGCATTTCCTTGTTTTCTGCACATTCAGAATTTAACAACATTTTCTGTTTAAACAATGCCATGACATGTTGCTGATATTTGAGCATATGAAACTGACAGTTTAAGGCCCTTCTAGCCAAGGTAGCAGATGTGTAAACCTTTTTTCCCCATCTATCCAGTGCCCTAGAATCCCTGTCAGAAGGGGTAGGATTTTTTGCAGCCTTAACACCCTTGGGAACCTGAGAGATAGTTTCTGGGTCTGCAGCAGGGTTTTTAAAAAGAAATTTATGTGAGTCAGGAGCCCTGTAATATCTGTCAGGCTTAACAGGTGCTGGAGGTAAGGAGTCAGGGGTAAGGCTAGACTCTGAAAACACATCATCTACAATGTCTAACACAGGAGAGATAGCTAGGGGCTTGTGCTGAGGTATTAACAAAAAATCCCCGAGTCTCTTTTTAGACTCTGAAAAATCTTGGCTCTCCCAGTGGAAATGCTCCCTCATGGTATGCAAGGTTTCCCCAAAAGAATAATCCTCAGGAGGAGAAGCTGAAGGAATGGATTCTTCAGCATCAGAATCCTCATGGGGGGAAAAGAATATTCCCGATCAGAAGAGAAATCAGAAGAAATGGAAACCTGATCTGAAGATTCATAGTCAGTCTCTTGCCTAGGCCTCTTATCAGAAGGGGGATGGGAACCCCTGATTAAGGTAATCAAGTCTTCGGCCATTTTAAGCATCTGTTTTTTGGGCATGGAGGCCTGTCCACGTGGCTCTTGAGGAAGCTTCTTTGCCTTTGAAGTTGCTTTAGTCTTTGCCTTAGAGGTCGGTTTAATATATAGATGTTTAGGTTTGAATACACCCTCAGAAGCCGGTGCCTGCTCAGCGGCTCCGGATCCATCTGAAGGAATAGCGCCCGAGGCTGCAATACCTTGAGTTTCCAGCGGCATGGCCGACTCCACGTGGGAGTTGGTAGCGGCTTGCGACTCTAAAGTAGCGGTTGCCAGGGGCTGCGAAACCGGCGAATGGCTTAGGAGAAGCTTCGTCGGTTTTGGGCCTCAGTCTTTCTTTTCCTTTTTCTTTGTGTTTTTTGTGAACTCCGGTAGTCGGATGGCTTTCCGACGACATTTCTGGATAATTAAATCTGCGCCCAAAGTAGTTCAAAGCATAATCATACCAACGCTTAATAGTGCGTTGGTTAAATCTAGCACAAAACCGACAACCTAGAAAATTATGATCAGGGCCTAGGCAAGGAATACAGTAAGAAAGAAAGTCCTTATGAGGTATTTGCTTCCCACAAGAAATACAATTATTAACTTTTTATGACATCAGTTCTGGAGCAAGAAAAAAGTTTCCCCAATGGGGTACTTAGCTTTATAGAAGACTTCGGATCTGAAATTCGAACTCAAAAATCTCAGGAGTCGGCCGACCGGCACTTGCGAACTGCTTCTGCTTCGGGCACTGCGCAGCAAGAAAGACTGAAGAAAACTACGTCGGCTGCTTCTTTTATACCCCCGACGACCTGACGTCAGGGAAGGGGGCGACAGCAGCCGACGCAGGACCCAGGACTTTGGAATTCAGGCTGACTGAGGGCAACCTGCCAGCAGGATTACCCAAATGTAATGACTGCAACAGTGAAACACGAAGATCATACAGTGCCTTATCAATCTCAAAATGATACCAGTTACAAAGGAATACAGTTCTTGGCAGCATTTTGACGCTAAAGTCTAAATTTGCCAAACTGGAAGGAAAATATATGAAATACAAAATCACGAAAGAGCAACATCTGAAATAAGCTCTGTGTAAGCAGCTTGCTTCAACACAAGTGTGGAAAGTTAAGACAGACACAGAAAAAAAGATGACATGACATCCACCATTTTCTGGAAGAATCACCCCAATAATCATCAAGACCATGAATAAAAACACACCAAAATTCTTCTTTGACTATTTAAGTTATTCAAAGTATCCTTCCATTAATGTAGACTTACAATGAAATACAGAGGTACATTTTATTCTGATTCATCACCAAAGTGATGACTATTGAAGTATGATGTGAGCACAGAGTACGTCACTTGCAGGCATTGTACAAAATTATGGACAATAAGACATACAGCAATCTTACCAACGCTATAATGATATTTATCTATTTTTGAAAGCGTCAAAGAAAAATATCCACTTCAAAAGCTAATCACCACCAAAAAGTATGGATGAAGTCCTAGGACTTTAACGACCCAAGATCAAACAGTGGAGCAGGCACTGGCAGAGCCAGACAGCGGAGGATGAGAGTAAGTGGCCAGTGTTAGCTCATCATCCATTCTGGGAAGGGAGGAAGTCCACCTTGCAGTAATACTGATACCAACTAGAGTGTATGAAGCAAAAAGTCAGGATGTTTAGTTGGAGCTGCACAAGTCACATTTATGTCGCAGCCTTCATGAAGAATGTGCAGGAGCCTGCATACCCACAAGGTAAAGCACTACCAAGTCCTTGCATCTGGAAGCACTCATGTCAATGGCTGAAGGAGAGGGGCTTGAGCTCAAAATTAGAAAACTCCAATGGCCGTCTGACACACAAGCCTTCCACAACTGGCTCTCACCACATCACAGGGAAATGTATGGGCTGATCAAATGTGTGGGGGAAGCACATTTTTTTCCCTTAAACAATTTAATAAAGCTCCCATACATCACAAAGCTCTTTTCCTCAGAAGGCCCCCTCTGTTTACCAAGTTGTGCAAGCCTCTCTTAGTACATTGCTTCATTAGGACCCCTCTTCCACTCATTCCAGGGTAGAATATCTCATTTCTGGAGGAAAAACACAAGGGGTGACTTTTAAAGAGAGAGAGAGAGAAAGAAGTGAAAGATCTAAATGAAAACAGCTCTGATATGAACTACAGGGATGCACAAGGTGACATTCACATAATGCCTGCACTGCCATATGCTTCAAGGGGCTTGTGTATCTGGTAAAACATTCTTGTACTATGACACATATACACACTATCCCTTTTATTTCCTTACGGGGTGAATGGTAATTTAGGGGATTTTCAAAGCCTTCATATGATTGTTCCTTCAATGGTCTAGTCCTGTTCTAATGCTACAGGCGAATAACCAGTTTCTACATCAGTGGACCAGCACAATCCAATACTTTTGCCTTAATGTAGCTGTTTTGACTTTGCAGACCTTCTGTTGAAAGGATCATTCATTCACAACTTCACAATTTTGTTCTCAGAAACTTTACCAATATCCCCCTATCCAAATTACTTACTTTCCACAAGACTGCCAGAAGCACATATAATTCTGCCCGGGTTTTCTCACTTGCTCTGCATGGGGATTTTGAGATGAAGCAATAAACGATGATGGCTGAGCGCATACATGCTGGTTCTGAACTGGGATTCCAGATGAGGTCTGCAGAAAATGTCAGGCAAACCACATATCATTACTATTAAAACAATGTGAAACTATTACTATCATAACATGACACTAGAAACAGCTTTTTTTTTAATTTAAATTTGTTAACCAGGATTGAGTGCTGACCCGAAACTAACCTATTTCAGGTTCAACCTAGATGTACAACATACAGGTAAACAAGCAAGTGATCAATGCAGTGTATAAAACTGTACATATACACAATGTGACATATAATTTTGAAGCATACAAGTGAAGATACAACGAAAACAAATGACTCACAAAATTTCAGTAAGAAATACAAAAGTCAAAGGGTCAGGAGTGAGGAAGAAAAATAATGAACAGGGATGAGTGTTTCTTGCCTTCCAAGATGTCTGCAGAGTGCTAGTGATTCTACAGTGTGAAAACTGAAAAACTGCTAAGCCATTAAAATATATTAACCTGGGAAAAATTCAGTTACTAGCCAATAACTGCACGGCCTGGATGCCAGCAAATAAAAAATTTGGAGAAAGTCAGAGAAAATCAACAAGAAAAGGAGAGGAAAAGCTCTGGCTGGGAACAACATTGCAGCAGTTTAGCAAACAGTAATTCAAGTTTCATATTTGGCACAGGAGATGGCTCCCAGTAACTTTAAAGAAAAATCAAATCACTCAGATATTTAAAATAAACTAAGTATTGAAAAAATGCATAAAAACTGTACGCAAAAGCCTGAAACAAACAAACTACCTTTTTCAGATAAAACTGCAGAAATCAGAGGCTGAAATGGAGAAAAAGGCTGAAAATGAGGGTTCACATCCAGAGCTGTTTCAAAAAAACCGAGTAAGATTACAACAAACAAAGAAAACATGAGACTTTTTGTTGTAATATTAATATATAAATCGGGTGCTCCATAGCAAAACTTGTTACCATCATGTGTATGCTAGAAAATCTGGTCATTAAGAAAGCTGCTGAGACATATACTACCCAAGATGCAATAATACCAGCAGGAAGAGCTACTTCAGACGTTTTTGGCAAAAGGGAAAAAATACTGGAATTTGAGGACAGCAGAATCCAATATTTGGATCAGAAGTATATTCTTTCTCTGAGGTTGAGATTCTATCGTTGAGGAAATATCTTTCCCAACACATTAACAGGGTACAAATAACAATATGTTTTGAGCCTTGAAGATTTACATGCATGGTTCTACTCATGCAATTCACATTTTCATAATATATTTAAAAAAACAAAAATATACTTGTTAAAGCATGCTTATATGATCTTAGCATTTTTGCATGGTCCTTTTTTTATCAGACCATGCCCCTCCAACAACGCAGTTACAGATAAACCGGCTTCTAACTCTAAGGTATTGCATTTAAACGTCTATTATATTAGTGGAGATGTCCTAACTGAAGTGATGGATAGTAAGCAACCCTACCCGCAGAGTTCTTCTAATAATCTGGAATGGCTCAGACAGGCAGCCACCCATTTTCATCCTAGTTACAGAGTTCAAGCAGATTTACTGAAAGATGACTATAATGGAGCTTGGGAACCCAGGCATCTACAAAGTTGCAAATACCTTAATTCCAGTCTATCAAATGCCTTTTGGATGTCAAAACTCAAAACCAAGAACCAGGAGGGGTTCCTTTGTGTCTTTATTTTAATATCAAAAGTTCTTAAGGAGAATATCAACCATATAGAATATAATATTCATAAAGCAGAACACATTCTAAGAACTAAGCCAACAATGGAATGGAGAAAGAAGCTTTTATCAAATGGAATGATTGCAAGTAGGAGTATATAAAATATCCAAGAGAGGGCTGGAATTTACTGGAGGAAATTTATTTGGGACCAAATAACTCAGGAAAGGTGTCAGAGCAACCTGAGGCTAAACAAAAGTTTGGACTGCAAATTACAGACTGCCCTCTTCATTACTAAGATTTGATAAGAGTATAGGTAAGAGAAATGCTAAGTGAAAGAACAGTCCTGGTAGAGATTTTAGACGAGTCTAGAAAAGAAGCAGTTGTTAAAAAGGTAGAATTAACAGGGCATATACAATACTGAATGATTAACAATCACGTCAAAGAGAAAGCTGCTTAGTGAAATGCCTTTTCAACAGGAAAAATGTTAATGCCCCAAGTATGCAGCAACATTCAGAAGATTCAAGATTTTTGCAAAGATAAGCTATCAATGTTTTTTTTTTTTAAACCACAAGTTGACTGCAGAGTATTCTTACTCAGGTAGACAGCAAATGCTATAGGTGTGATGGGGAAGACAGAGATAATTAAATGGGGACATGTTTTCAGGGGAATGTAACAAACTGGAATATTTTTAAAGTTCTCTACATAGCACTTCAGTGAAATGTTGGGTTAAAAAATGTCAGTTACTAAGGAAATGATTCTTTTGAGCTAGGATATAGCATCTGAATTGCCTACCTGAAGTAAGCCTTACTAAGTTTAATGTTACTGACTAACAAGGCAACTGCTAGAAGATAATAAATATGTAAACCAAATGTAACTGAAATAATTAATATTGTAAAGGAGATTAAAGAACTGGAAGTGGAATATTTTGAAAAGAGAAGTAGGATACATCTTAGAAATAAATGAAATCTTTGGGAACAATGCATGCAGAGGAGAGGTTTAAAAGATGGAAGAAAAAAGAAGTTACGTCCTTACCATAACGTTCCATGTGAGTTGTTCATCTCGCCTTTTGGTTCTTACACTTGGGTCGGAGCCAATCCCTTGGCTCCGAATCGTCCGCTTTCAAGCTCAAACTCTCAGAGAAGCTCGAGACCTAGTGTATATCCCATGATGCTCTACTGTGAATCCCCAGATCTAGTATGCTGCAACCAAGACAGCCTACAGGAAGAAATGAAACTATAGTGTCTACCTATGAAGGTAGCTAAAAGATTGTAGATAGGAAAAACAGAATATGCAATACAGACTGACAACTCGACCAATCTACCAAGGCAACCATCCTGCTCAACTGGAGGGGGAAGGTGGGCGGGAATGCAAGAACAAAACGGCGAGATGAACAACTCACATGGAACGTTATGGTAATGACATAACTTCTTTATGTGAAGTTGTTCTATCTCATCGTTTTTGTTCTTACACATGGATAGCGTCCCAAGCACCCTGATCCTGGGTGGCTCAGGGGAGAATATTCCTGAGCACAGTGGAACCAAAGGTAGCCCTGTCCCTGGAGGTCCTATCCACTTTGTAATGAGTAATAAACATGTGAGGTTTTGACCACGTGGCAGCTGCACAGATGGTATCTAAGGGTAATCTAGCTGCATGAGCTAATGACGTAGAAACAGCTTGTGTCGAGTGGGCCTTGGCGTTAGATTCTAATGGCTGACTAGTGGAGGCATAAATGGATTTGATGCAGTCAGACAGCCACTTAGACAATGTGATTTTTGATACTGCAAAACCTTTCTTATTTTCTGCGTAAGAGATGAAAAGTTGATCCGATTGTCTGAAATCTTTCGTTCTATCTAGATAGAACCTCAGTTGTCTGTGTACATCAAGTTTGTGTAACATATATTCCAGTCTGTTGGTATGGTGCCTGAAGAAGGTTGGAAGCTCAATGGACTGATTTAAGTTAGTTTCTGAACAGACCTTGGGAAGAAAGGTAGGATTAGTCCTAAGGGTGACTATCGGGGTGAAAAATCAAATATGGGGGTTTGGAGGACAAGGCTTGAAGTTCGGAGACCCTACGTGCAGATGTAATGGCTACCAGGAATATAGTTTTCCAAGACAAGAACTTTAAGTGACAGGATGAAGCGGGTTCGAAGGGGACAAGCATCAATTGGGATAAAGCCAGATTCAAATTCCAAGGAGAGACAGGATGTCTGATTGGTGGTCTGAGATGGTGGGTTCCTTTTAAGAATGCTTTACATAGTCTATGCGACATGATGTTAGACCCATTAAACCCCACATGGAAACTGGAAATAGCTGCCAATTGGACTCTAATGGTGGCAGCTGCTGCGCCATTATGAAACAAAGAAGATAAGAACTCTGAGATGATATGAACAGGTGCTACATAAGGATCATTGTCATATTGAGAAGCCCAGTGAACAAACCGTTTCCATTTGCTATTGTACAGCTTCCTGGTAGATAGTTTATGAGAGGAAACTATAATATGCTGGACCGCAAAAGACAAATCTTGAGACCTGGCTAATGTGGGAATTGGGGCAGCCAAGCTGTCAGTTTTAGGGAGGTGAGGGAGGGATGAAGAACTCCCGACGAATGAGTCAGAAGATCTGGCACTGGGTCCAGGATCCATGGTTCTTCCACTTGATACTTCCACAGGAAGAGGAACCAAATCTGTCGAGGCCAAGACGGGGCTATCAAGATCACAGTCCCACCTACACTTTTGACTTTCTGCATGAATTTGGGAATTAGGGGTATTGGCGGAAAGGCATATAAGAGGCCCGGGGGCCAATCGTGTACGAGTATGTCCCTCGGTCTGTTACCCGGTGGGGGATAAAGGGCAAAGTAGCTGCTGCATTTGGCATTCATTGGAGATGAAAATAGGTCGCAGCAAGGCTAGCCCCATCTGTGGAAGATCTCTTCTGCCACCTTCCGTTTGAGAGACCACTCGTGAGGCAACAGCATGGCTCTGCTTAGTTTGTCCGGTATCACGCTGGATGACCCCGAGATGTGCACTGCTATCAGAAAGCGTCTGGTGGATACAACCCACTGCCAAATTCTTAGGGCCTCCAGGCATAAGGGATATGATCTGGTTCTCCCTTGCTTGTTGATATACCAGACTACCGACATGTTGTCTGTCTGGATAGCAACTGTACCTAGAGGAAGAGAATCGTGAAAGTGTTGCAATGCTAGGAACACCGCTCTCAGCTCTAGGACATTTATATGCAAATGTGTTTCCATGATTGACCAAGTGCCTTGGACAGTCTTTCCCTGAAATAGCCCCCCCACCCTATCAGGGAAGCATCCGTGGTCACTGTGGCTGTGGGTTGGGGAAGAACAAAGGGACGTCCGATTATCACTTGGTCGCTGTTCAACCACCAACTGAGATCTTTCTTGCAAAGATTCGTTAGCCGGATCTCGTGTGACATGGGCAGACGTTGGTAAGACCACTGCGCGAAGAGTAGCCACTGGAGTATTCGCATGTGCATTCGACCTAACGGAACTGCTATCAGTGTGGCTGCCACTGTGCCTAAAAGCTGCAGTATTTGGGGCGCAGGAGCTTTGTTCCGGACCAACAAGCTGGATAGTTGATTTTTTAGAGATACGATTCTTGATTGGGGCAACGTGATCCTTGCACTGACGGTGTCCAGTTCTCCCCCTATAAATGTAATATGCTGCGAGGGCGATAATGCAGATTTTTCAAAGTTTAGGGTTATACCCAACTGGGAACAAAGGTTTATGGTGTAGTCTCTTGCTTGTATTAGTTGATGCCTGGAGGGGGCGGTGAGGAGCCAGTCGTCCAGATATGGAAATACCCGGAATTCCAACCGTCTCAGGTGAGCCTTGACCACTGCCATACATTTGGTGAACACCCTGGGGGCTGTGGTGAGACCAAAGGGCAGGGCTCTGAATTGGTAATGACTGGCCCCCAACCGGAAACGCAGGTGATCTCTGGATGATCTGTCCATTTTGATGTGGTAGTAAGCATCCTTGAGATCTATAGAGCCCATCCAATCGCCCATTGCTAAGAACGGGAGAATTCATTGCAGCATGACCATCCAGAACTTCTCCTTCTTGATGAAGGTGTTGAGCTTGCTGAGGTCTAGTATGGGCCTCCAGTCCCCTGTTTTCTTTGGAACTAAAAAGAACCTTGAGTAAGTTCCGGATCCTATTTGGTCCGCTGGGACTGGCTGGATGACTTTTGTCTAGCAAGTTTTGGATTTCTATGGCTGCTAGTTCTCTCAGACTGGGTGGAAGGTCTGGGATCCTTGTACACATGGGGGGGGGGGTTGTAAAGGGAATGCAGTAACCTCTGGCAATGATGCTTTTTACCCAAGAATCTGTTGTAATGTTTAGCCAGGCGTTTGGGTATAAAGCCAAGCGACTCCCGACTGCCTCCAGAGTAGGACAGCCAGGCTTCCTTTCAGGAACGCTGATAGGGCTTCCCAGAGAACTGTTCCCTGTCACACTGGTTTTGCGGACCGCCTCTGCAGTTTGGACAGCGTCTTCCGTTTTTGCCCCCTCCTCTGCACCTAGAGGGGGTATCAGTAGGTGTGTTTTGGAAAGCTCCTTGGGGTTTCCAGAACCACATCTTCCCACTTCGTTGCCCTTTAGGGTACAGTCTAGTTGGAGTGGAAAAACAGACTCCAACGGCAGACAGAGTCTTTCCTTCTTGTTCACACCTAGTAAGTGTTTCCTTAACTTTGGGTCCGAACCAGGCGGCTCCATCGAATGGGGTACTGACGAAGGAAGATTTAAAGGCTTCCGCAAAGGAGCAAAGGCGCATCCAGGACTGTCTCCGAAGAGCTATCGTTGAGCCTGCCACCCTACTTGATCCATCAGCAGCATAAGAAATGAGTCGCATGGATGAGTTTACTATGGAATTGAGGGTGTTGAGTTGTGCAGTCACCTTCTCAGAAACTGTATCAGCTGTGTTACCCTGGACAGCATCTCCCAGATCTTTAAGGAGATCTCGTTGAAGACGGGTAAAATGTGTCAGGTAGTTGAGCGATCTCATGGAAAATGCCGCAGAACTAAATATGCGTTTCCCATAAATGTCCATAGTCCTAGAATCTCTATTAGGAGGATGGACAGCAGAAGAGGTTTCCGACATCTCTTTCTTGGTGGCCGCCACCACCACCATGGCATCAACCGGGACTCCCTGTGTTAGAAAGGCCTTATCAGTAGGGGAAGTAATAAACTTGTTGGGCCTCCGAGGGACCGGTTCCACTGAATCAGGGGAGTCCCACGCCCTTCGAGCAACCAGCTCCATCAGTTCATTGAAGGGCGGAGTAACCCAGGAGGTGGATGGTTGAGATCCAAACGCCTTCAGGAGGACCGACTCGTCCTCAGTAGGGGCAAGGGACTGCCAATCACCCCTCTGCCATATGATTTCCAATATGTCTGCAAATGAGACATCCTCTGAGGGGGATCGTGGGGACCCTTCTGATTCCTCCAAGTTGGTATCCGATGTCAGGGATTCCTGTGGGGAATCCAAGTGCCTCCCCTTGCACAATCTCTTCCTAGGTACTTCATCGGTGGGAGCGTCCGGTGAAGTCCCTAGAGAGGAGGGGCCACCCAATGGGGATACCTGAGGCCCTGGATCTCGATGCTTGGTGGGGATCTGCAGGGAAGAGGTAGAATGAGGTCCCTTAGGGGGAGGGGAAGACAGATCCGAGTAGGTAGTGGTCTTAGCAGACATGACCTTCCTTTACGGCATCGAAGGCACCAGAATCTCAGTCCGAAAAGTCCGTCGGCTCCAAAGAGGCCGGCAGCTCTCCCCGAACAGAGACCCCCCGCTCCAATCCAGAGGACGGAGCCGAGGCCACCTGCGCCGAAGCCCTGAATGGAAGGGTCGGAACTGAGGTATCTGTTAGACTCTCCACCTCGGAGCCAGCGAGGGACTGTCGGCCCCGAGATTCCCCGGTCAGAACAGAGATCATCAAGGTCGATGGAGCCGAGGGAGGTGGATCGAACCTCGGCTCCGAGGGCTCTACCAACATCGGTTCCACCTGCCCCGGCTCCGAACGCTCGATTGGCTTCGGAGGAGGAGGTGGAGAAGTTATGGCTGAGGTTTCAGGCTTCGAAGCAGAGTGGCTCGAAGCAGACAGCATTTTGGCCAGGGCCGGGTTCTCTAAGAGCCTCTTAACTACTCGGTCCAGATCCACATTGGAAAGCCTCGAAGAATGCGTTGAGGGATGGGTCGAAGGTGCCGAATATGGAACCGATTGAAGAATTGGAGACTGAGTCGTCTCCAATATCGCTTCCACAACTGGGCTCTGAGGTAGAGGGTCAATACACGGCTCCAAGGCCAGTGGAGCCAATGCACGAACCATACCAGAGGAACTCGGAGCCGATGACTTGGGCTCCGAGGATCCCTTGGAAGACTTCGACCCCTTCGAAGCCTTGGAAGAGAGGTCAGCCTTGTCTAAGGTAGCCTGAAAAATCAGGCTTCAGGAGTCCTCTATCTACCAGCTTCCACCGTCTTTCCAAGAGAACCCTGGTGCTAAAGGAGTGGCAGATGGAGCACACCTCTTGTAGGTGTACAGAACCCAAACATTAAACGCAGGTGGAGTGGTTGTCTGTAACAGAAATCTTTTGACCGCACTCACACCTTTTGAACCCTGAATTTTGTTTCTCTGACATTTTAAATAATTCAGGTCCCTGAATTTTTATTTGTCTAAGAAAATTAGTTACTTTTAACTATAACAAAAAACTAGTATTAACTAACTTCCTACAGAAATATATATATATATATATATATATATATATATATATATATATATATATATATATATATATATAAACATAGAAACCAAGCAGACCCCAATGGAAGGAACACAAAAATCCAAGTTCACAAGCACAATGGAGCAGCACCTCAAAAATCCAAAGTCTCAAGCTTTAAAAAGCATAAGTTGTAATCACCAGTAGGTATAGTTAAAATCAAATCCGTTTATTATGTAGGTGAGCGCTTTCGCGGGTAGGCACACCCGCTTCATCAGACAAGATACAAACAATAAAATCAGATTTTAAATATACTGGGTGAAGCAATTCCAACCAATCATCCCTACACAATCAGTGACGTAACTTCCTATGAAGTTACGCAAACACACATACAATAAACTCCATTTAATTAAAACAATATAACCTTCCTTGATTAAAATACTAAAAACATTGAACATTACAAAAGTCTAAACATACTTGTAAACATTCCATGTTCTCCCGTAGCCACGGAGCTAGAAACAGAACTTACTAGTTAGTACCACCATTCCTATAACAATGAAACCCATTCACAACCGCTAGTTGTTACTAAAAGTCATCACGGTACTGTTCGGTTTGCATTTAACTTTCCAAACTACACCATTCAAACTTGCAGCTTCGAATTATAATCAATTTACCTTATGTCCATTGTTTGTTATACCGTGGCACATAGCAAATACATACATCCACGCTCCTTGTTCTAATAGTCCAAGTATATGTAAAATAGGGGTTGCAGGATTATTAATGTCGAACGCTCACTTCAGTGTTTACGTGAGCCTTTTAGACAACATGAAAAAACGCCGTCTCTACTTCTTAATGCGCATGTGCAACCCCAATAGTAAATACGATAACATGGTGACTATACACATATACTAAGATACAAGGATGTATAAAGCCAATAGTGTGGGCATGGTTAAAAATAAAGTGAAACAATGAATCTACAGTTGTAATTGGGTAAATGATTAGTGAGGTCTGTGTATAAGAACCTTGTGTGAAATTAAATCTATTCCTGTAAAATATGGCTGTCAGGTTTGACAACTGCTCATACAAACCGATATAAATGTATGAGTATATCTAATAAAATCTTGAAATATTTACAATTAAATATACACAATTAAGTAGGATCTATAAATAATGTTCAGATAGAGTGTTACAAACCAATCTATATATATATATATATATATTTATTTATAAACACACTAAATATCTAATATTAACTACCACACTAGATATGTGATGCACATTAGATTATATAAGAAGATAAAGACACACACACACACAATAGCTGACAGAGCCCTGTCACGCCCAAGAAAAAGAGGCCTAAAGCCCTGAAGAAAAACTTTTTAGAAAATTTGAAATCACTGGCCCGAGCTTCTTCCGACGAGCTGTTGATCCGTTGCAGCGGCAAACTAGATCTGGGGATTCACAGTAGAGCATCATGGGATATACACTAGGTCTCGAGCTTCTCTGAGAGTTTGAGCTTGAAAGCGGCCGATTCGGAGCTGAGGGATCGGCTCCGACCCATGTGTAAGAACAAAACGGCAAGATAGAACAACTTCACATCGGAGGATTTTATATAATGTTGGAGTGAATGAAAATTGTTAAAAAGAAAAATATGTTCTGCACAATATTAATGGTGGAAAGTAGAACTATGGTTTATTTTTTCTTTCTATGTATGTATATCCATGTTACTATTTAATATGTGAAGACTTGATGCTAAAAAAGGCACAAGAGTAAAGGTTAAAGCAAGGGAGAAGGGTTAAATAGACATAGCATAGCAACAAGTTAAGGAGTGAGGAGGAGGTCAGAAGAGGATAAAGGGATATGGAGGGAAGACAGGTCAGAAAGTACAGTTGTGTACACTTACTATATATGTAGATGTTCGAGTGTATTCACTGTTGCAGTCATTACATTTGGGTAATCTGCTGGCAGGTTGCCCTCAGTCGGCCTGAATTCCAAAGTCTTGGGTCATGCGTCAGTTGCTGTCTCCTCTTCCATGACGTCAGGAAGTCAAGGGTATAAAACAAGCAGCAGATGCCATTTTCTATAGTTTTTCTTGCCCCAGATGTCAGGTGCCCCCAAAAAGGTAGCAAATATATATATATATATGCATCAACATAAACTTTACCTTCATCTACAAGCAAATACACCACATAGGTTGTAGAAGATAGAGAAGGAAAGATAAACTCCAGAATGAAAGGGGGATTGCGGGCGGTAACCTGGACTGCAACAGTGAAAACACTCGAACATCTACATTTATGGTAAGTGTACACAACTGTACTATGTTCTTCGTGTTTCACTGTTGCAGTCATTACATTTGGGTAGAATCCCAAAGCTATGGTTGGGAGGCTGGAGCTAAACAGCATTAGATGCGGCTATGAGGCCCTGCAGAACTGCAGTGGCAAAGCCTGCCCTGGACTTAGAGTAGAGAGGCAAATGATAATGCTTTGTAAAGGTGTGAACAGAACTCCAAGTAGCAGCCTCTAGAATGTCTTTGGTTGGTACTCCTCTGAGAAAGGCTGCTTAAGTAGCTGCAGCTCTGGTGGAATGAGACCTAATGCCCTTGGGCACAGGTTTACCATGGTGTAAGTAGCAGAAACGAATGCAGTGGCTTATCCACTTTGAAATAGTCTGCTTTGAAATAGCCTTTCCTTCTGATCCTGTAGCATATGTCACTAGTAATTGCTCAGTTTTTCTTAGAGCTTTAGTCCTGCTCAAGTAGAATCTTAGCTGTCTGTGTATGTCCAAGGAATGCAGAATTCTCTCCCCCTTGTTCTGCGGATTTGGATAAAAGGTTGGCAAAGGAATAGTTTGGTTAAGAGCCACACTGGAAACCACCTTAGGCATAAATGTTGGATTTGTCCTCAGAGACACCCTGTCTGGGTAAAATATGAAAAAAGACTCCACAGCCATGAGGGCCTGTAGCTCTGAGACTCTTCTTGCTGAAGTAATTGCTAGTAGCAGAGCCGTTTTCCATGATAAGAACTTTATATCAGCAGTAGTAGCTGGTTCAAATGGAGGCAGGGTGAGCTTTTCCAAAACATAATCGAGGTCCCATGCAGATATTGGTGATCTTCTAGGAGGCCTTAATTTTTTGGCTCCTCTGAGATGCTGCTTTAGTAAAGGATAAAGAAATGATTGGTGGCTCTGTATTGTAATGAGCCGAAATGGCAGAGGCATGGATTTTAATTTGTCAAGCATCTCAGTCAAGTATTGTAATATCTGAGGAATATTTGGTTCTGCTGTATCAGTTCGTTGTGCTTGATTCCAAGCACAGAATCTCTTCCATTTATCAGCATAAGATTTTCTAGTACTAGGCCTTCTGGCTTCCAAAATGACATCCATCACAGCTTTACTGAAAGGTGTTGTTTGTATAACTACATGATCAGCCATGCTGCCAGGTTCAGTGTCTGGAGTTGATTGTGCAGGATTTGATTGTTTTGCTGGGACAGTAGTTGAGGTCTTTGAGATAAGGTACAAGCTGGGTATTGAGACAAGTTCCTTAGGACTGGGTACCAGTATTGGTGGGGCCAGTCCAGGGCAATTAGTATCATCTTTGGTTTCTCTTGTCTGACTTTTAGGAGGACCTTGGGAAGAAGAAGCAGATGAGGAAAGGCGTAAACTGACAGGATTTTCCAACTGAAGGATAGGGTGTCCACTTTCCATGCTTGTCTGTGTTAAGTCCTTGTGCAGAATCTTTTCAATTGATAATTTTGAGGGGAGGCAAATAGATCTATGTCTGGGCTCCCCCATTTCTTTGTTATCATGCTGAAGACTTGTGGATCTAGTTTCCACTTGTGAGGATCCATAAGGTTTCTGCATAAGTAGTCTGCCAGAGTATTTTGTTTTCCTGGCAGGAATTGAGCTTGAAGATGTATTTGGTAAGTCAAAGCTGTGTCCCACAGTGCCATGGCTAATCTACAAAGGGGGTATGAGTGTGTGCCTGTCACGCCCTTGCAGCACCCACCACCCCCATTCCCACCCCCCTCTCCCCCCCCCCCCCATTTTTTTGTGATCTCATCACATGCCCTCTTCCCTCTCTTTTTCTATTGGATGCCTGCCAAGTTTGGGATGATAACATTTTAAAATGTTCTAAGAAATGACAGTATTAACAGCAATCATATCTATATCAAATACAGACCTGAAAAAAATATAGCATGGTCTGAAAATACATGTTTAGTATAAAACAATACATAATGACACAATTGGTCTTGCAGCTTTTGAAAAATGAAGTGTAATATTGTATATTTGAAGCCTTGGTGGTGCCTGTGCTACAGGACTGAAGAACCATCAATCAGAATGGAAGACAGGGACAAAGTGCCGTTGGAAGGGGGGGCGGAAAACTAAACTGGACAAAGAATGCAGATCAAGTGCTTAAAAGGTTAATGAACTGAATTATATCCTCATACAGATATACATGTTTTTTAAACAGGCAAATTTGTGGCATATCATTAAAGATTTCAGTTAAAAAAATAATACACACATGAGTTTTTTCAGGCTTATACTTTTCAGAAAAAATAATAATTCAAAAAAAAAACCTGTATCAATATCAACTTTCTATATCAACTTTTCAGTAAAGTTGTAAAAAAGAAATTGTTCTAAGAGGTTGAGAGGTATGACTACAATCTAACATATGGATTTGTGCAGACAATATTAAAAAATTGTCCAAAAAAAAAAAAAATCACAGGTTCTTACTCCCGCTTCCTTGAGACATCTCAAAGCAAAGATCAATCATTTGAACTTCAAAGCCAGATGATGCCATTGAAATGGACCTCTATTGCAGCAGCACACCAGACAGAGGGTGCTCAGCCATCATAATAGTATCCCTGGTGGGAGTGACTACCTTGGGACATTCTTGACCAATGTAATGGAACACACATACATTGATTACATTTTTATTATATTATCCTCATATATGAATCATTCAGAGCTTTTCTTCTTCTGTCTTAAGAAGAGAGAGAAGAGAGAAAGAAGAGAAAAAGAGTGAGTAAAGTGAGTAAAAAAAAAAACACATTATCAACTGCAGGTGTTGAAATCTGCTTCCAAACTACAAACTTGGCAGCATGCATCAAACAGCATCTTTTTTCTTTGTGTAGTGAAAAACAATACAATGGCAACACATAGTAGTAACATTAATTATAATAATAAAGTTTGTTCATCAAATGCATATTAAATGCTGGCTTCTGCTTCCGCTCGCACTACCGAAAAGTGAGCTTGAGAGCTCAATTCCCTCCCTGCTTGTTTATATACCACATGACCGTGGTGTTGTCTGTCTATCAGTTGTTGTCCTGGATGAAGTAAGTCCTTGAAGGCTGTCAGGGTATTTTGAACAGCTAGCATCTCTTTCTGGTTGATATGTAGATGCATTTATTTTGGGGTCCATATGCCCTGAATGCATCTTCCCGCGATGTGGGCCCCCCAGGCATAATCTGATGCATCTGTTAAGGTTTGGCTGGCAGGGGGTAGAGTGAAGACCTGTCCCATGTTTTGGTGACATGCCTTTGCCCACCATAGAAACTCCTGTTGCATGCAGGGAATGAGAGGAATCATTGTTTCCAGACGGTGACAATGTTGACTCCATAAACTTTTTAGGTATCATTGAAGTTTCCTCATATGCAGTCTTACATATGGAATCAGTAGGATGCAGGATGCCATGAAGCCCAAAGCCTGCAGAATTTGTCTTGCAGATAACTTGGTTTTTGTTGCCATCAGTTTGAAATAAGTAGTCAGTTGCCTTTGCTTGTCTAGCGTGAGGCAAGCCATCTGGGTAGTTGTATTCAAGCTTGCACCCAGGAATGTTATCTTTTGAGAGGGTACCAGTTGTGATTTCTTTTCATTTATTGTGTACCCTAGGCATGTTAGAAGCCACTTCACATACGCCAGGTGTTGAAGTAGAATGTCCTTGTTCTCTGCTTGAATGAAACAGTCGTCCAAGTAAGGATATATTTGAATACTTCTTTGTCTGCAAAATGCAATTACTGGTGCCAGACACTTTGTAAAGACCCTGGGCGCAGTAGACAAGCCAAAAGGCAGTGCAGAGAATTGGTAATGCATTAAGCCAGCCTTGAATCTGAGGTATCTTCTGTACGATTGCCTTATTGGAACATGCAGGTATGCCTCTTTTAGGTCTAATGTCACCAGCCAAGCATTCTTGCCCAGCATGAGCAGAAGCTTCTGCGAAGTCAGCATTTTGAATTTTGGAATGTCCAGGTATGTGTTCAAAATTGATAAAGCCAGTATTGGCCGCCAGGCCTTGTCCTTTCTGGGTACCAAGAACAGTCGAGTAAAAATCTTGTCCTTTTTCCTGTTCTGGTACTGGCTGAATGGCACCCATATCCATGAGGGACGTAAACTGTTTCTGTGCCTCTGCCAATAGATTCTTTGGCAGATCTGGCCAACCGTTTGCCATTGGCAGAGTATGGAAATGGAATCTGTATCCCTGTGATACTATGTTTAGCACCCACTTGTCCTGGGTTATTAACTGCCAATTTTGGGCAAAAAGCACTAATTTTCCCCTAAGGGTGCTGCCAAAAGTAAGTGCTTGGTGAAGGCAGAGGGAAGTCATTGGGACTATTTTCTGTAGGTCTGCGCTTTATCTCCTCCAGATTTGGAGGTAGAAGTGCCCCCATTGCTTTGACCTGTATGAATCTTGTGCCTGGTATCTGGAACACTTAGGGCATCTGGATTTGCCCCTTTGAGCTATGTCTGACACAGGAAAGGACCAATTTTTTTGTAGGCCAGTGTCTACTGAATCTTGGTGGCTGCACTTGTAAGAAGTCTTTTACAGTTTGCATAGACTTAGCTTTGTCTTCCATTTTCTTTAAAACCTCTTCTGTCTTAATACCAAACAGAGTATCATGCTGTAAAGGTGCATCTAGTAATTCAGCTTTAACATGATCAGGCAGATTTTGTTCCTTTAGCCAGGCATGCCTCCTAATCACAGATCCAGTAAAGTACAGTTGTGTACCTACCATAAATGTAGATGTTGGAGTGTATTCACTGTTGCGGTCATTACACTTGGGTTATCCTGCTGGCAGGCTACCCGCAGTCGGCCTGAATTCCAAAGTCCTGGTCCGGCGTCGGTTGCTGTCTCCTATTCCCTGATGTCAGTGCGCCAGGGGTATAAAAGATGCAGCAGACGCCATTTTCTCCAGTTTTTCTTACCCCAGATGTCAGGTGCCCCCAAAAGGGTAGGCCAAAAATTTCTAATCATAAAAAAGCATGCACATAACCTTCATCTACAAGCAAACACACCACATAGGTTGTATAGAATAGAAAGTACAGAGAAGTCCCAGCAATGAAAGGGGGATGGTGGGAGGGTAACCTGGACTGCAACACTGAATACACTCGAACATCTACATTTATGGTAGGTACACAACTGTACTATGTTCATCGTGTTTCACTGTTGCAGTCATTACACTTGGGTTGAATCTCAAAGCTGAGGTTGGGTGGCTGGGCCTAAATAGAATTAGGAGTGGCTATGAGGCCCTGCAGCACTGCAGTGCCAAAGCCTGCTCTGGATTTAGAGTAAAGAGGTAAGTGGTAGTGCTTGGTAAAAGTGTGCACTGAAGACCAGGTTGCAGCCTCCAAAATGTCCTTGGTTGGTACTCTTCTGAGGAAGGCTGCTGAAGTGGCTGCTGCTCTGGTAGAATGTGGCCTAATGCCCTTAGGCACTGATTTGCCATGTTGTGAATAGCAGAAATGAATGCAGTGGCCTATCCATTTTGAAATAGTCTGCTTTGAAATAGCTTTTCCTTGCGATCCTGCAGCATATGCCACTAAGAGTTGCTCAGTCTTTCTGAAATCTTTAGTTTTGTCCAAGTAAAAGCGTAGCTGTCTGTGTATGTCCAAAGAATGCAGAAGTCTCCCCCTTATTCTGCGGGTTTGGATAAAAGGTAGGCAAATGTATGGTTTGGTTTAAGAGCCACACTGGACACTACCTTAGGCATAAATGTTGGGTTTGTCCTTACTGAAACCCTGTCAGGATGGAAAATAATAAAAGGTTCCACAGCCATTAGTGCCTGCAACTCTGAGACTCTTCTTGCTGAAGTTATTGCTAGGAGAAGAGCTGTTTTCCATGATAAGTATTTTATCTCAGCTGTGTTGGCTGGCTCAAAAGGAGACAGTGTGAGTTTTTCCAAGACAAAATTGAGGTCCCATGCCGGTATTGGAGCTCTCCTTGGAGGTCTTATGTTTTTGGCCCCTCTGAGATACTGCCTTAGCAGTGGATGAGAAAAAATAGGTGGGTCCATATTGTAATGAGCTGAAATGGCAGAAGCATGGATCTTAATTGATGAGAAGGATAGGCCTTTGTCCAGCATCTCAGTTAGGTATTGTAAAATCTAAGGAATGTTTGGTACAAGTGTGTCAATTCCTTGTGCCTGGTACCAAGCACAGAATCTCTTCCATTTTTCTGCATAAGATTTTCTGGTGCTGGGCCTCCTGGCCTCCAAAATAACATCCATAACTGCTTTAGAGAGAGGTGTGTTCTGAATAGTTACATTATCCGCCATGCAGCCAGATTTAGGGTTCTGAGTTGGCTATGTAGGATCAGATTGTTTTGTTGGGTCAGCAAATGAGGAATTTGAGGTAATGTCCAGGCTTGGCCTTGAGACAAGCTCTTTAGGATTGGGTACCAGTGCTGGCGTGGCCAGTCTGGGGCAATCAGGATCATTTTGGCTTCTCTTGTCTGACCTTTAGGAGTACCTTGGGGAGGAGAGGCAGAGGAGGGAAGGCATATACTGTGTGGGCTTTCCAGCTGAATGAAAGGGTGTCCACTTTCCATGCTTGTTCGTAATAAGTCCGAGTGCAGAATCTCTGTAGCTGGTAGTTGTGAGGGGAGGCAAATAGATCTATGTCTGGGCATCCCCATTTCCCTGTTATCAATCTGAAGATTTGTGGATCTAGTTTCCACTCGTGAGGATCCATGAGGTTTCTGCTTAGTTCGTCTGCCAAAGTATTTGTCTTTCCTGGCAGGAATTGTGCTTGCAGTTGTACTTGATAAGTCAATGCTGTGTTCCACAAAGTCATGGCTTGTCTGCAGAGAGGGTAGGAATGTGTGCCTCCTTGCTTGTTTATGTACCACATGACTGTAGTATTGTCCGTCTATCAGTAACTGTCCTGGATGAAGTAGGTCCTTGGAGGCTGTCAGGGCATTCTGTACAGCTAGCATCTCTTTTTGATTGATATGAAGATGCATTTGGCTTGTGGGCCATGTGCCCTGAATACATTTTCATGCCATATGTGCGCCCCAGGCATAATCTGATGCATCTGTTGTTAGTGTCTGCCTGGCTGTGGATAAAGCGAATGGCTGTCCCTTCTTGTGGTGACAGGCCTGTGCCCACCATCGAAACTCCTGTCGCAGGCAGGGAATGAGAGTAATTAATGTTTCCAGGCTGTGACAGTGTTGAGTCCAAACACTTTTTAGATACCAATGTAGTTTCCTCATATGCAGTCTTGCATATAGAATTATTAGAATGCAGGATGCCATGTAGCCCAGAGCCTGCAGAATTTTTCTTGCAGATAGCTGGGTCTTTGTTGCCATGTTTTCAAAGTAAGAAGTCAGTTGCCTTTGTTTGTCTGGCGTGAGATAAGCCATCTGGGCAGTTGTATTTAAGCTTGCACCCAGGAATATTATCTCTTGAGAGGGTACTAGGTTTGATTTCTTTTCGTTTACTGTGTACCCTAGGCAAATTAGTAATCTTTTTACAAACGCCAGATGCTTTAGTAGAATGTCTTTGGTCTCTGCATGAATAAGGCAGTCATCCAAATAGGGAAATATATGAATTCCTCTTTGTCTGCAAAATGCAATTACTGGTGCCATGCATTTTGTGAAGACCCTGGGCACAGTAGATAAGCCAAAGGGCAGTGCAGAGAATTGGTAGTGCATTGAGCCAGCTATGAATCTGAGGTATCTTCTGCAAGATTGTCTGATTGGGACATGCAGGTATGCCTCTTTGAGGTCCAAAGTTACAAGCAAAGCCTTCTTGCCCAGCATGGACAGAAGCTGCTGCAGAGTCAACATTTTGAAATTTGGAACATCCAGAAAAGTATTTGGAATAGACAGGTCCAGAATTGGTCTCCAGGCTTTGTCCTTCCTTGGTACTAAGAAAAGTCTTGAGTAAAATCCTTGTCCCTGCTCTTGTTGTGGCACTGGCTGAATAGCCCTCATGTCCATGAGAGATGAAACTTGTTTTTGTGCCTCTGCCCACTGATTGTGTGGCAGGTCTGGCATACCTTTCGCCTTTGGAAGGGTGTGAAAGTGGAACCTGTAACCCTGAGATACTATATTTAAGACCCATTTGTCCTGGGTGATCTTGTGCCAATTTTGTGAAAAAAAGTGCTAGCTTTCCCCCTAAGGGAGCTGCCAAAAGATAAGTGCTTGGCATTGGCAGAGGGAAGTCATTGGGGCTGTTTCCTATAAGGCTGTGATTTGTCTTCTCCGCTTTTGGAGGTAGAAGCACCACATTGTTTGGGCCTGTATGAGCCCTGGGGCTGTTGTCTGCCTCTAGGGCGTCTGTATCTGACTCTCTGTGGCCTGTCTAACACCGGAAAGGACCAATTCCTAGAAGGCCAGTTCCTGCTAAATCTGGGTGGCTGTACCTGTAAGAAATCCTTTACTGTTTGCATAGATTTAGCTTTATCCTCCATTTTCTTCAGCACCTCTTCTGCTTTTGTACCAAACAAAGTATCATTCTGTAATGGAGCATCCAATAATTTTGCTTTAACATGATCAGGCAGAGTTTGTTCCTTTAACCAAGCATGCCTTCTAATAACAGAACCTGTAACAGCGGCCCTGCAGGAGGCGTCCAGTGAATCATAACCACACTGCAAGGTATGTTTTCCCACTTGTTCAGCTGCATGCAATAAATCCTGCAAATCTTTGTTTTCAGAACATTCAGAATTTGATCAACATTTTCTGTTTTAACAAAGACATTAAGTATTGCTGATATCTGAGCATATGAAACTGACAATTTAAAGCCCTTACAGCCAAGGTAGCAGAAGTGTAGACTTTTTTCCCCCCATCTGTCCAGAGCCCTAGAATCTCTATCTGAGGGGACAGGGTTTTTAGCAGTGGCAGCCTTGACCCCTTTGGGACCCTGTGAGATAGTTTCTGGGTCCGCAGCAGGGTTTTTATATAGAAATTTATGGGAATCTGGAACCCTGTAGTACCTGTCCGGCTTAACCGGTGCAGGAGGTAGAGAGTCTGGAGACAGGCCGGACTCTGAAAATACATCATCTACTATGTCTAGAACAGGAGGGATTGCAAGAGGTCTATGCTGAGGAAGTAAAATAAAGTCTCTAAGCCTTTTCTTAGAATCTGAATAATCTTGGCTCTCCCAGTAGAAATGCTCCCTCATGGTATGCAGGGTTTCCCCAAATGAGTAATCCCCAGAAGGAGAAGCTGAAGGAATAGAATCTTCAGCATCAGAATCCTCATAGGGAGGAATAGAATATCCCTGTTCTGAAGAGAAATCAGAGGAAATGGAAACCTGATCAGAGGAATCATATTCAGTATCTTGCCTAAGCCTCTTATCAGGAGGGGGATGGGAACCCCTGATCAAAGTAATTAGGTCTTCGGCCATTTTGAGCATCTGTTTCTTAGGCATAGATGTCTGTCCTGGAGAATGCTGTACCAGTTTCCTTGTCTTTAAAACTGCTTTAGACTTTGTCTTGGATGCTGAAGTAGACTTTATATAAAGTTGTGTAAGTCTGAAAACACCATCAGAAGCCGATGCCTGCTCAGCGGCTCTGGACCCATCTGAGGGATTAATTTCCAAAGGGCCAATACCTTGAGTATCCAGAGGCCTAGTTGTCTCCACGTGGGAGTCGGAGGCGGCCTGTGGCTCTGAGGTAGTGGAAGTCAGGGACTGCAAAAGCGCCTCACTGAGCACCGGCGAACTGGCGACTGGCCTAGAAGAGGCTTCGTCGGTTTTGGACCTCGGATGCCTATCCTTTTCTTTATCCTTGCGTTTTTTATGAATTCCGGTCGTCGGTTGTTCCGACGGCATTATATAGTTAAACCTTCGGCCAAAGGAATGAAAAACAAAATCGTACCAACGCTTTATCGTGCATTGGTTAAATCTAGCACAAAACCGACAACTAGCAACGTCGTGGTCAGGGGCTAGGCAAGGAATACATTAAGAATGAAAATCCTTATGAGGTATTTGCTTCCCACAAGAAATACAATTGTTAACTTTTTCTGACATCGGTCTGGAGCAAGAAAAAAGTTTCCCCAACGGGGTACTTAGCTTTATTTAAGACTTCGGATCTGAAATTCAATTTCGAATATCTCAGGAGTTGGCCGACCGGCACTTGCGAACTGCTTTTGCTTCGGGCACTGCGCGGCAATAAAGACTGGAGAACATGGCGTCGGCTGCAGCTTTTATACCCCTGGCGCACTGACATCAGTGAAGAGGCGACAGCAACCGACGCCGGACCAGGACTTTGGAATTCAGGCCGACTGCGGGTAGCCTGCCAGCAGGATAACCCAAGTGTAATAACCGCAACAGTGAAACACGATGAACATCTGCGGCCCTGCAGGAGGCCTCTAAGGAATCAAAACCACATTGCAAAGTATGCTTTCCAACCTGTTCAGCTGCATGCAATAATTCCTGCAATTCTTTATTTTCTGCACATTCAGAAATCAACATCATTTTCTGTTTCAGCAATCCCATAACATGTTGTTGATACTTGAGCATATGAAACTGGCAGTTTAAGGCCCTAATTGCCAAGGTTGCAGATGTATAAACCTTTTTTCCCCATCTATCCAGTGCCCTTGAATCTCTGTCAGAGGGGGTTGGATTTTTTGCTGTCGAGGCCTTAACTCCCTTTGGACCCTGGGAAATAGCTTCAGGATCAGCAGCAGGGTTTCTAAATAAAACTTTGTGCGAGTCAGGGACCCTGTAATATCGGTCAGGCTTGCTGGGAGGTAAGGAGTCAGGGTTCAAGCTTGACTCCGAAAACACATCATCCACAATGTCTAAAACGGGGTATGGCTAAAGGCCTGTGCTGAGGGAGAAGAAGGAAATCCTTGAGCCTCTTTTTTGATTCTGAGAAATCTTGACTCTCCCAGTGAAAATGTTCCCTCAAAGTATGCAATGTTTCTCCAAATGAATAATCCTCAGGAGGTGATGCAGATGGTATAGACTCCTCTGCATCAGAATCCTCATAGGGTGGTATAGATAATTCCTGATCAGAAGAGGAATCAGAAGAAATAGAAACCTTATCTGAAGATTCATAATCAGTGTCTTGCCTAGGCCTCTTATCTGGAGGGGGATGGGAACCCCTGATCAAGGTAATAAGGTCTTCAGCCATTTTGATCATCTGTTTTTTAGGCATAGAGGCCTGTGCACGTGGATCATGCGTCAGTTTTTTAGTTTTAAAAGTTGCTTTTGTCTTTGGTTTTGCAGCTGTCGTCGGTTTGATATAAAGATGTTGAGGCCTGAATACACCCTCAGAAGCCGGTGCCTGCTCAGCAGCTCTGGACCCATCAGAGGGAGATACATCCGTGGGTCCAATACTTTGAGTATCTCGCGGCATGCCAGACTCCACATGGGTGTTGGTAGGGGTCTGGGACTCGAAAGTAGCAGGTATCAGGGGCTGCAAAGGCACCTCACTGAGTACTGGCGAACCGGCGACTGGCTTAGGAGAAGCTTCATCGTCGGTTTTGGACCTCCACTGTCTCTCTCTGTCCTTTTCTTTGCGTTTTTTATGTACTCCGGTAGTCGGATTGCTATCCAACGACATTTCTGGGTAGTTAAATCTGTTTCCAAAACACTTTGAGGCAAAAATATACCAACGCTTAATAGTGCGTTGGTTAAATCTAGCACAAAACTGATAGCCAGGCACGTTGTGATCACAGCCTAGGCAAGGAATACAGTATAAATGGAAATCCTTATGAGGTATTTGCTTCCCACAAGTAATACAATTATTAACTTTTTCTGACATCAGTATGGAGCAAGAAAAAAGTTTCCCCAATGGGGTACTTGGCTTTAGTGAAGACTTCGGTTCTGAAACTCAAATTCGAATAATTCAGGAGTCGGCCGACAGACACTTGCGAAATGCTTCTGCTTCGGGCACCGCGCGGCAAGAAAGACTAAAGAAAAAAATAAGTTATGTACTCACCATAACATTCCATCTGAGTAGTTATACTTCATTTTTCTGCAACCTGTGGGTATACGGATCCGAGCTGGCAACTTTTTTCTAGCATCTGCTCCAAGCTCCGAGCTCCTCCACTTACCCATAATGCCCTACCATCTCCTATCTTCCCTCAGATTGAGTTTGCTGCAACTAACAATATATATGCAACTCAACCCAATAACCAACCTGAAAACAGGATAAGGTCCAGGGGATGGAGGGAGGGAATGTTGCAGAAAAATGAAGTATAACTACTCAGATGGAACGTTATGGTGAGTACATAACTTCTTTATCTGAAGTAGTTAATTTCATTTTATCTGCAACGTGTGGGACAGAGTCCCCAGCTACTCCGATCCTGGGAGGCCCTTATGGAAGGATATTCCTGAGCACTGCAAAGCCAAAGGATGCTCTACCCCTCAAAATCAGATCCAATTTGTAATGGGAAATGAAGGTATGTGAATTAGCCCATGTCGCTGCTGCGCAAATATCGTCCAAAGGTACCCTGGACCAAAAAGCAGCAAAAGTCGCCATGGACCTGGTAGAGTAAGCCTTAACTACAGCAGGAGGAGATAAACCTTTTGGCTTTGTAAGCATGTGAAATGCAAAGAGTTATCCATCTGGCTAAAGAAACTTTAGAAATAGCTTTCCCCATAAACGCTTTGGAAAAGGAAACAAACAATCGGTCAGTCTTGCGGAAAGACTTCATTCTATGAAGATAAAAACAAAGTTGACTATGAACATCCAACAAATGGAGTTTGTATTCACCTTTATTTTGAAAGTTGGGAAAGAAAACGGGCAGATTAATGGACTGGTTAATGTTTGCTTCAGATGCCACTTTAGGTAAGAAGTAAGGGTTAGTACGGAGGGGAAACCCTATCCTTATGGAAGACCAAATACGGAGGCACAGCAGACAGAGCTTGAAGCTCAGAAACTCTCCTAGCTGATGTGATGGCGACTAGGAAAGCTGTCTTCCAGGACAAAAAAATTTAAGTCCACCAAAGCTGCGGGTTCAAAAGGAGGGGCTACCAATGCCTGTAAAACAAAAGTAAGGTCCCAAGGAGGTACAGAATCCTTGACAGGGGGCAGTAGCAGAAACGAACCTTTAAGAAAAGCCTTACACAGCCTAGAGGAGGCTAAAGCTATGTTGTCTTCATCAACGTAAAAACTGGAAATGGCTGCCAATCGTACTTTCACTGTGAAGGAACTAGCTCCTTGCTGAAAGATACTAGACAGGAAGTCCAACACCGCTGGAACAGGAGCTGTAAAGGGATCTATTTCTCTCTGTGAAGCCCAAATGGAAAAGCGCTTCCATTTACTGCAATATAGTTTCCTAGTGGAGTCTTTAAGAGAGGCCACTAGAAAAGATTTTACCTGGGATGAAAGACCGGGAGTCCTGGCGATTAATGGAACTGGAGCAACCAAGCTGTTAGCTTGAGGCTGCCCAGATTGGGTGGACGTATCCCTGACGGATGGGAAATTAGATCCGGGCAGGGATCCAGAACCCACGGGGGCGCTAATAGATGAGACTAAAGGAATGGGAACCAAACCTGACGAGGCCAGAATGGGACAATGAGGATCACTTTGCACCATAGTCGGCAAGCTTTCTGAAGAAACTTCAGAATGAGAGGTAAAGGTGGATAAGCATACAAAAGCCCGGGGGGCCAAACATGGACTAGAGCATCCCTGGGGACTTCCCCTGGTGAGGGAATCAGAGCGAAGAACTCGCTGCACTTCGCGTTGGAAGGAGATGCGAAGAGATCACAGCAAGGCTGACCCCATGCCAGGAAAACCTCCTCCGCTACCAACTGTTTCAGAGACCACTCGTAAGGCATCAGAATGGCCCGGCTCAATCTGTCCGCTAAAATGTTGGAGCGCCCCGGGATGTGCATTGCTATCAGACACCGACCGGTGGAAATCGCCCATTCCCACACTCTCATGGCCTCACGACATAGAGGGTAGGATCTGGTTCCCCCCCTGCTTGTTGATGTACCAGACCGACATGTTGTCTGACTGAACTGCAATCAATCCGAGAGGGAGGACTGTGTGAAAGGCTTCCAATCCTAAAAGCACTGCCCTCATCTCTAGAACATTTATGTGCAAATTGGTCTCTGTCTGGGACCACGTGCCTTGGACTGCCCTTCCCAAACAGTGCCCCCCCCACCCGAATTGGGAGGCATCCGTGGTCACTGCGGTTTGGACTGAGGGTGACACAAATAGGCGTCCTTTTGATATTTCCGGTGAAGTTAACCACCAAAGAAGAGATGTCCTGCAGATGTGACTGATCTTGATTGGAAATTCCATGGGTAGTCTAGCCAAGACCACTGGACAGACAAAGTCCACTGAAGAACCGCATGTGAAGGCGTGCATATGGGAGAATAGATATGGCAGCAGCCATGGAGCCCAGAACCCGGAGAACCTTGCTTGCCTTTGAAGACTGGGCATTCGCTATCTGAGCTATGTGGCCCCCGAGATGTAGAATCCTGTCTGAAGTTAGGAATACCTTCACCTGCAAAGTGTCCGACCGTGTCCCAATGAAGTCTAGAATTTGTACTGGTTGCAAATGGGATTTGTGATTCCCAGTAGGTTTGCTAACTGAATGAAATAATTTCGGGCCAGACACAAGTGATGCTTGTTGTGCGCAGTGAAGAGCCAGTCGTCCAGGTAAGGAAACACTTGAATACCCTGAAGCCTCAGGTGGGCCGCCACAACTGCCATTACCTTGGTGAACACCCTGGGGGCTGTTGTGAGACTAAAGAGTAGGGCCCTGAACTGAAAGTGATTGGCTCCCAGCCGGAGTGCAGAAACCTCCTGGAGCTTCTGTGTATTTTGATGTGATAGTAAGCATCCTGAAGGTCTAACGAGCACATCCAGTCACACTCTCGGAGATAAGATAGAATGGACTGTAGGGTGACCATCCGGAAATTCTATTTTGCTACCGACAGGTTTAATGTTGACAGGTCTAGAATGGGTCTGAGGTCCCCCGTCTTTTTTGGCACCAAAAAGAACCTTGAGTAGATGCCTAATCTGGACTGATCGGGGGCTTTTTGATGGCTCGTTTGAGAAGCAGCTTTGAAACCTCTAAAGCTGCTGCCTCCCTGTGAGCGGGTGGAACATCCAGGAGGTGTTTTGTAATGTTTGGAGGGGTAATGAAAGGAATAGAGTAACCTCAGGATATTATCTGAAGAACCCAGCAATCTGTCGTAATGGACTCCCATGCCGCTGGGTGTAAGGACAATCGTCCCCCGACTGCCTCCAGAGTAGGACAGTCGGGCAACCCATCAGGGCTGCTGACTGGGTCTATCAGAAAAGGGTTCCCTAGACCCAAAATTCCTGGGAACCCCTCCACCTCTGGGTCAGCGTCGATCCTGTCCCCCTCTGCCTCTGGGGGAATAGCTGTCCTGAGAATCCCGGGAAAACTAAGATTTTTGGAACCACATCTTCTTCTGCCCTCTTTGATTCCTAGAGAAGGACCGCTGAGGGTTAGAGAAGGGGACTCCGACGGCAGACAAAGTCTTCCCGTCCTTTTTGCTATGGACAAGTGTGCCACGTACTGTCTTCCCAAAGAGGGAAGAGCCATCGTAGGGAGCGTTGATAAACGACGCCTTGAAAGGGTCTGCCAACTTACACAATCTGAGCCAGGCATGACGCCTCATGGCTATGCCTGTTCCAGCCGCTCTAGCTGCTCCTTCCGTGGGGTGGGAAAGTAGCCGCATAGATGTATTTGAGACTGACTTCAGAGTAGACATTTTCGTCGAGAACAGCTGTCTGTCCTGTGGCAATAAAGACTCTGGGGCGACTCAGCGAATTCAGAAGCAAGGTCTCGCTGAAGTCGAATCACATGCCAAATAATTCAGTGCACGGATAGAAAAAGTCAATTAAGAGTATGCGAGCTTCCCAAACCTATCCACTGACCTGGACTCCTTGTCTGGATGGTGGACTAAGGAACTCTCCTGTGCTAGTTCCTTCTTTGTAGCCACTGCGACCAACATAGCATCAACTGGGGCTCCTTTCTACCAGGGTTGTCTATCAGAAGGAGGAGATACAACCTTGTCAGGACGTTTGGGGATGAGCTCTACGGTGTCGGACTCCATCCATGTCCTCATGGTGATGAGTTCCACCAAGGGGCCCACTGGTGGGGACACCCAGGAAGTAGATGGGCCCGTGCCAAAGGACTGCAAGAACACTGACTCATCCCCAGAAGGTTTTGGGGCTGACCAACCTCCCCTCTGGCGGAGGATTTCCATAATTTCTCTGAAGGAGAGGTCTTTGGGAGGTGACCTGGAGGAACCTTCTCCTTCATCTAAGTCCGTGGTGAGGGACTCGGGGAGTCCAAGTGCCTCCTTTTGCACTTGCGCTTGCGGTGGCCCTCTTCAGTGGGACTTTCAGAAGGGGATCCGCGAGCCGCAGGGGGTTCCGCGGGGAAAATGACCTGGGGATCCTCTGACACGGGCTGTCCCTGAGACAGGATGAAGGGAGTCATCTCCAAATCCAGGGGGGCCTGGGTGGTATCCGAGGGAATGGGCTGGGGTCTCAATCCCTGGGAGAGAACCCTCTCCACCACTTCGAAGGCAGAGGGAGAAGTCCTCCCCGGATCCAAAGCGGGGACCGGAGCCGAAGACAGGGCAGCCTGAGGTCCAAGGGAACGGGTCGGGTCCGAAAGAGCCAGAGCCGAAGAATCCATTCCCCCGGGTCCGACTCCCTGTCCGTGGCTCCGAGAGTCACTCGGATCTGAACAAGTCGGACCCAAGGAACTCAAGGTAACAGCCGGAGTCGAGGTTGGAGGAACCGTCAGCGCCGAGCTACAAGCTCCGAAGAACCTCGGATCCAAGAGCCCTGAAGCCGAAGCACGGATCGGGGAAGGAGAGATGTGGTGGAAAAGAGGCATGGAGGTCGCCCCTCCAGATGGAGAAGGACCTGGCAAGACTCCCATCTGAATTTGAGTATGAAGAAATCTCTGCATCATCCTGTCCATATCCATGTCTGATAGGCTCCGAGTCAACCTCAAAGAGGCCACCGACTCGGATATGGCTGGTCTGCGCAGAGGGGTGGAGGGCCTCGGGTCAGAATGTTCCAACGGCTCCGGTGAGAAACGCGGTGACTGGAGCCGAGGAGAAACAGGCCTCATGGTCTTGGATGGAGGGCTGAGAAAGAGCTCCCTGTCTAGGGATCTCTTGCGATGCCTGTCTTTCTTTTTCTCCCTTTCTTCTCTGCATCTTTCCTTTTCCTTCTCTTTTTCCTTTTCTTTATCTTTGTCAGACTCGCTGACTGAAGATCTGTCCTTAGAGGACCCATCGCCAGATGAAGAGGGAGGTTGAGTCCCTGTCTGGGGAGGTGCACTAGCAACCGAGGCCGAGGCAGAATCCAGCATGGCAACGGGGAGAAGGCCTTTGGTGACTAGCTTGGCCTTACGATCCCTAAGGGCCTTAGGGTTGAAGCCTGAACAGATAAGCACACTGGTGGATAAATGTGCCACTCCTAAACATATCACACACAGAGTGTGACCATCAGCAGGGGAAAGCTAATGGCCACACACTGTACATTTTTTGAACACAGGCTTTGGCTGATCAGCCATAGCCCTGCACTCAAAGGTAAAGGTATTCCCTTCCCAACAAAAAAACACACACAGGGTAGGGAAAGGGCAGGCCTGACTACTATTCTAATACAAAAAAATTTTTTTTTTTTTTTACACTAACGAGTTACTACAGAAGGGGAGGAAAGGTAATCCTAGAAAAGCACACTTAGAAATAATCAAAAGATTCCACTTACTATCCCTTTTAGCTCAGAGCAAAGGAGACCATGATGCACACTACTGACGTGGCAAACGAGATCTGAGGGAAGATAGGAGATGGTAGGGCATTATGGGTAAGGGGAGGAGCTCAGAGCTTGGTGCTAGAAAAAAGTTGCCAGCTTGGATCCGATTCGGATCCGTATACCCACAGGTTGCAGATAAAATGAAGTTAACTACTTCAGATTGGCGTCGGCTGCTTGTTTTATACCCCTGATGACCTGACATCATGGAAGAGGAGACAGCAACCGACGCAGGACCCAAGAATTTGGAATTCAGGTTGACTGAGGGCAACCTGCCAGCAGATTACCCAAATGTAATGACTGCAACCGTGAAACACGAAGAACATTTGGGTACATTTCTGTGGTATAGTTGCTGTCATGTTAGAGGACGAACAGGTCTCTCATACAGCAGTCCTATTATTTATGGGTTGCTGAAACAGTTTCAGCTTTTTTTTTTTTTGAATAATGGAGATGATGTCAAATTTCTTATTCTTGGGTGAATGGCTTGCCAGTGTTTTGGTCCAGTAATTGAGATGCTGTGATTACTACTGCATGATATAGGGAAAGGTTGGAATCTGAGATTTTACATAATTTTGTCAGTTATAAAAGCTCAGTGGAGGATTCATATTCATAACGCACACCAACTTTTACATTACAAAATGTATGCAGTGATAAAAAATACTACCCTCAGTAAATCATGACTAAGTGACAGACAGTAAGACTAGTAAGCAATGTGCCTGGCTTTATATTACCACAAATGGGGTTAAACTGAATAATACATTTTTACTCAGTCCATATTAAATGCTGTCTATTTCAAATCTCATCATATCAGCAGAAAAGGTGTAGCTGTTGCCAACCTCTACTATCAGAAATGCCATGAAGGGAAACGGAATATGCAACTCCTAGCAATTATTTGACATCTATCCCAGAGTACGCAACTTGAAACACTACAATACCTGTATTTTTTCATTTGTACACTGTAGGTTATAATAAGAAGTTATGTACCTACCATAACGTTCCATGTTAGTTGTCTTCTTCTCGCCTTCTTTCTTGCTGGATGGGTTCGGAGCCGAACCTCGGCTCCGACTCGGCCAATACTAAAGCTCGAGAGCTAATTCCACTGGTTTGAGGCTCCCCTATATTCCACAATGCTAGGCGGTAACTACTCAGATCTCGTTTGATAGCTAAACCAAGCAGTTCTGGTCTCCATAGTATGGAGAAAAAAGAACCCACGTCTATATAAACCTGAATGTAAGCTACACAAACATAAAAGGGGGAATAGAGGTGGTAGAACATGTGGGAAGGAAACTCCCAAGGAAGATCCCAAAATTTCCTATCGGTCTGTCCAGGCTAGGGGGAAGGAGGGCGGGACGCAAGAAAGAAGGCGAGAAGAAGACAACTAACATGGAACGTTATGGTAGGTACATAACTTCTTAATGTTAAGTTGTCAATCTCACCTTCATTCTTGCTGGATGGGACCGCGTCCCTAGCACCTTATTCCGGGTGGCCTATCGGAACAGACTCTTGAGAACAGTGGAACCAAAGCGAGCACGGTTTCTGGAGGCCATATCCAATTTGTAATGTAAAATGAAGGTATGAGGAGAAGCCCAAGTGGCTGCTGCACAAATGGAATCTATAGGCAGCCTGTCATGAAAAGCTACAGATGTAGCTAATGCCCTAGTTGAATGAGCTCTAGGTCTTGAAGGCAGTTTTTGATGTCTGATTTCATAGATGAAGGTAATTAGAGGTAAGCTTTCTTGAAAGGGACACCTTAGTAACTGGAAGGCCCAATTTCCCTTCCACATAAGACAGGAAAAGTTGATCAGATTTCCTGAACTGTTTAGTCCTGTCTAAATAATATCTAAGTTGGCGGTGAACATCTAGAAAATGTAACTTTTGTTCCGACCTGTTGGAATAGTCAGGGGAAAATACTGGGAGATCAATCGTTTGGTTCAGATTTGTCTCAGAGGAAACTTTAGGTAGGAAGGACGGATTAGTCCGGAGGGACACCCTATCTTTGTGGAAAACTAAGTAAGGAGGACGACTGCACAGAGCATGAAGTTCAGATACCCTTCTAGCTGAAGTTATGGCTACTAGAAAAAGTGTTTTCCATGAGAGCAGCTTAAGAGGGCATGAAGCCGCTGGTTCGAAGGGGGGGAGGATCAAGGATGCCAGAACCAAATTCAAGTCCCACTGAGGTGGGGGATCTTTGATTGGGGGCTTGAGCAGAAAAACACCTCTTAAAAAGGCTTTGCAGAGCTTATGGGACATGATAATGGAGTCTGAGACTCCTACATGAAAATTAGATATAGCAGCTAGTTGTACTCTAATGGTAGATGAAGAAGAGCCTAAATGGAAGAGCTCTGCCAGAAAGTCTAGGATAGACTGGATAGATGCAGTGAAGGGGTCTATATTCTTTGATGCTGCCCAGAAGGAAAAACGTTTCCATTTACTATTATAACTCTTCCTGGTAGAAGATTTGTGAGAGGCTATCAGGATGTTCCGGACCGAATGAGAGATTAAGGGAAGCCTGGCTAGGGTAGGAATTGGAGAAACCATGCTGTGAGGTTGAGAGAATGAAGGGAGTGGTGCAGCTGGCCCGACTGGTGGGTCAACAGATCTGGCACCGGGTCCAGATGCCAAGGCTGCTCCAACAGGTAATGATGGAGGAACGGAAACCATATCTGTCGAAGCCAGTAAGGGGCAATGAGGATCATTGTAACTCTCAAGGCGATAGCTTTCTGAATTAATTGAGATATCAGTGGAAAAGGGGGAAAAGCATACAGAAGTCCCTGGGGCCATTCGTGGACTACAGCGTCTCTGGTGGGATGGCCTGGTAACGGGAAGACAGTGAAGAAGTTGTGACACTTGCTGTTCTGGGGAGTAGCAAAAAGATCGCAGCAAGGCTGGCCCCATCTTTGGAAGACTTCTTCCAGCACTGATTTCTTCAGAGACCACTCGTGGGGCATCAGAATGGCCCTGCTCAACTTGTCTGCAATCACGTTGGACTTCCCGGGAATGTGCGTTGCTATCAGAAAACGTTGAAAAGAAATCGCCCACTGCCACAGTCTGAGTGCCTCTCGACATAAGGGGTAGGATCTGGTTCCGCCCTGTTTGTTGATGTACCACACTACGGACATGTTGTCAGTCTGAATTGCAATAGTCCCCGTGGGAAGAGAGTCCTGAAGGGCTTGCAACGCTAAAAGCACTGCTCTCATCTCTAAGACATTTATGTGCAAGTGGCACTCGAAAGGTTGCCACGTGCCCTGGACTGTCCTGCCCTGATAATGCTCCTCCACCCGATCAGGGAGGCGTCCGTTGTCACCGTGGCGACTGGGGGGGGGGATGAAAAGTCTGCCTTGGAGAACTTGAGGTGATGTGATCCACCAAGACAGGTGATTCTTGCATGATTGAGTTATTAATATGATGTGAGACATCGGGAGCTGTTGGAAGGACCATTGAGTAAACAGCATCCATTGGAGGATCCTCATGTGGAAACGAGCTAAGGGGAGAAGGGTGATAGTAGCTGCCATGAGTCCTAATACCTTCAAGACTACCCTGGCTTTGACCTTGTTGCATTGTAATAGAAGGTAAACTTGTTTGCGGATATCTAACACTCTTTGCTCTGTAAGTCTGGCGGAAAGATTGAGTGTGTCTAAGGTGGCGCCTATAAAGGTAATAGATTGACAAGGCGACAAGGCAGATTTTTCAAAATTTATTGAAATGCCTAGAGCTTGGCAAGTTTGGATGGTGAAGTCTCTGGCTAGAAGCTGTTGATGTCTGGTGGTGGCGGTTAAGGAGCCAGTCGTCCAAATATGGAAACACCTGGAATCCTTCACGTCTCAAGTGAGCTGCGACCACTGCCATGCATTTGGTAAACACTCGGGGGGCTGTAGTGAGACCAAAGGGCAGGGCTCTGAACTGGTAGTGACTGGCTCCCAGCCTGAAGCGGAGAAACCTCCTGGAGCGTCTGTGCATTTTGATATGGTAGTACGCATCCTGAAGGTCTATCGAGCACATCCAATTGTCCTGACCCAAGAAGGGTAGAATGGACTGTAGCGTGACCATCCAGAATTTTGTTTTTTTGATATAATTGTTTAACTTGCTGAGATCCAATATAGGTCTCCAGTCCCCTGTTTTTTTTGGTACCAAAAAGAATTTGGAGTAGATTCCGGATCCTTGCTGGTCTGCTGGGACTGATTGGATAGCTCTTTTTGATAGCAGCTTTGATATTTATAGTGCTGCTTGTTCCCTTAGACTGGGTGGAACGTCTGGAAGGGAATCCTTTGGGTTGGGAAGGGGTGTGAATAAAGGGAATTTTGTAACTCTCGGATATGATTGACTGTACCCATTTGTCTTGGGTGAGGGAAAGCCAGGCTTTTGGGTACAGTGATAATCTTCCCCCGACTGCCTCCAAAGGTGGACAGCCGGGCAGCTCCTCAGGGATGCTGAAAGGGTTTATCAGAGAAAGTTTCTCTGCTACCCTGGTTTTGCGGACCTCCTCTGCCTCTAGGGCGGCGTCTATTGTTATTCCCCCCCTCTGCCTCTAGAGGGTAATCGACCTTGTGCGTCAGATGAGACTCCCTGAGGCTTGCAGAACCACATTTTTCCTCCCCTCTGACCTTTTGGATAAGGTCTAGAAGGGGTAGAAAAACAGACTCCCACAGCAGAGAGAGTCTTACCTTCCACCTCGCACCTAGTCAATGTATCCTTCACCTGAGGACCAAACAATGTTGAGCCATCAAAGGGGGAATTGGTGAAGGACGCCTTGAAAGGGTCCATAAAATTGCAAAGCCGCATCCAGGCGTGACGTCGTAAAGCTACACCTGTGCCTGCGGCCCTACTCGCCCCATCAGCAGCATATGAGATAAGCCGCATGGAGGAGTTAACAATCGAATTCAGGGTTGCCAACTGGGAGTTCATTTTGTCTTGGAACCCCTCAGCTGTTGGATCCTGTATAGCCTCACCCATATCTTTGAGCAAATCTCTCTGGAGACGGGTGAAGTGACACAAGTAGTTCAGCGACCGCATTGAGAAGGTTGCTGACGAAAACATCCACTTACCGTACCTGTCCATGGTCCTAGACTCCTTATTAGGAGGATGGACAGGTACCAAAGGATCGGCTAACTCCTTCTTAGTGGCTGCGGCCACCACCATGGCATCAACAGAGACACCTTTTGATAGAAACTTCTTCTCCTTAGGGGCAGTAATAAATTTTGACGGCCTTCTTGGGGTAGGTTCGACTGAATCAGGGGCCGTCCAAGCCTTCCTTGCCACCACTTCCATAAGGGGGTCAAAGGGAGGGGACACCCAGGAGGTGGAAGGGCGAGAGCCAAACGCCTCAAGGTAAACTGACTCGTCCTCTGAAGGGTTAAGGGCGGGCCAGTTCCCCCTCTGTTTCAGGATTTCAAGGATGTCAGCAAAGGAGACATCCTCAGAGGGGGACCGAGGGGAACCTTCAGATTCTTCCAAGTCAGTGTCAGAGGTCATAGACTCAGGGGAGTCAATGTGCTTCCTCTTGCACTGTCTCTTCCGAGGGGGTTCTCCTACCAGATCAGGAGAGGCCTCGGAAGAGGAGGAAATTCCCAATGGGGAAACCTGAGGAGCTGGCTCTCTGCGGTCTGATACAAGGGGATGGGTAGAAATCACCGCAGGCACTGAAGAGGGAGGAGCTGACGGAGCCGACTGTGGGGTAGACACTGGGTCTAGCACGCTCCGCATGACCTCAAAGGCGCCCCTATCAGGCAAGGCCGGAGGTCCCTGCTCCGAGGAGACAAGGACCCCCCCGGCACCGACAGGGACGGCTCCGAGGCCGATGTCGGAGCCGAACTCACCAGCGCCGACGCTCCAAGAGGGAGAATGGGGTCGGACAAGGGTCCGATGCCACTCGCCCCCTCGGAGCAAACGAGGGAAGCCCGGTGCCGAGATCCCTCCAATGAGGAAATCGGAGCAGACGACGGAGCCGAAAGGGAAGGTATCGGCTCCGAAGCACCGACAGCCACAGCTCCGATGAGCCCCGGCTCCGAATTCAAAGGAGTCGGAGGAGGAATAAAATCAGGGATGGAAATAGCCGCTGACTGTTGAGTAGGACTATGCAGCATTTGGGCCAGTGCCTCGGACTTGAGAAGTCTACTCGCCACCCTTTGTAAATCATGGTCGGACAGCCTGGAGGACCGAGAGGAGTGAGACCTATGGCTCCGTTCTGATAGAAGAGGAGATACCGGCCCCGAATGGATGGAGCCGATGGAAGGGGACCTAGACCTCTTCTTAGCAGGTGGCTCCGATAAGCCTATCGGAGCCGACTGAGTCTCGTCAACCTCGGCTCCAGCCGGAGCCGAGGTGATAGTATGAAATTTGGAAACATCGGCTCCAGCCGGAGCCGATGTCGAAGCCGATCTAATGCTTCCAGGGGACGGCTCACAAACTGGAGCCGACGGTCTGGAAGTCTTAGAAGGCTTCCCCGACACACACTGGGTCGGGGGGCCTTCAGGCTTTAACAAGCCACGTAATATCAATTTATTTTTGCGTTCCTGCAGGACTCTCGGGCTGAATGCATGGCATACAGCACATGAGTCCTGCAGGTGCAAAGGTCCCAGGCAATATACACAAGAAGTGTGACCGTCTGTCAGAGACATTTTCTGGCAGCACGAATCACACTTCTTGAAGCCTGAGACCTTGGAGTCTTTAGACATCCTAACTCAGTGTAAAAACACAAGCACAACGCACAGACACACCCTTAAGCAAAAAATAAAAATTCAGTCACACTGAAGGACTAGGGGAAGGAGAGGGAGAGGGCCAAAGGCCTAAAAGTTAAGAAGGGAATAAAAAGGGATTTCAGACACTAGAGGGGGACCCGATTTAAACTAATGAAATACTATAAATAAAACTATGGTAAAAGGAAAAAATTAGGGGTTGAAATAGAAGTTTCTAATTAGAAACCAGAGCCGGTAGAAGAAGCACCTCGTCAGCTAAGCGGCAAACGAGATCTGGGTAGTTACCGCCTAGCATTGTGGGATATAGGGGAGCCTCGAGCCGGTGGAATTAGCTCTCGAGCTTTAGTAATGGCCGAGTCGGAGCCGAGCTTCGGCTCCAAACCCATCCAGCAAGAATGAAGGCGAGATCGACAACTTAACATTACACGTTTTCATAGTATACCCTTACTGGACTTCTAATATTACGAAGGACCAACTGTGCAGACAAAAAGAGCTAAACTGAGACCACGTACTGATCATCATCATCTGGCACTTGCAGACAAGCAACTTTACCAATGACCACATGCAAGGTACAGTTTTAAATATTAAGCCACTGTACTCTCATTCTTTACTGTTGCATACTACTGTCCCTACTTACTCTAAGTTCTCTTTTGAACAAATGTTCAGTGTCAAATGTTCATTTGCAAAAGCTTTAGAAGTGCAAAACGCTAACCAACTCAATCTTAAGGCATAGAAAACTCTTCCAGCACTACAATTAGGCTACTATTTGCCAGTCAGTCCTCTGTCTGTTTACCTAGGACTGTGTACACCCCCCTTAGGCACAAGGAATCTGCCTTACACTAAAGGGCTGCCGCATGCCATGACATTATTGAAAGGTAATACAACTTACCTTGGAGTCTATGTTCCTTGTTAGCCCCCGTGCTGGGGCTAGGCAATTAACGTTATGAACCTCACAGTACAATCAGGTTTAGAAATGTTACTACAGTAAAACTCCACAAGTGTAAACATTTCAGATTAAGTACATATGAGTAGTCCTAAATGAAGACCTCGCAAGGGAATGAAGGAATGGTATGTATAAAGGTAGGAGTGCGCCTCCCTCTCTAGAAATACTAGTAGGATGACTCTTGCAGTACTACAAACATTTAGAATCACACTGACAAGACAGCAGGTGGTAGATAATTATCCCTTGAAGAAGTGTCCTACCAAATCCATTTAAATTTTTCAAACTTCTAAAAACTCAGTATAAGAGCTCCTGAAAATACATTTCAACAGTAATCCTCTCTGAATATTGGCTGGAGGTCACTCACGATTTTGAGTTAAGTTCTGGATGCCACACGTTACTGGCATAACCTTTAAAGTGGTGGTCTCAATGTATTGCAGCAGCTATCTGTAATCTGTCTGATGCATTCCAGCTTTTTCTGACTTCCAGGAAAGAAAGGCTGTCCTCAGTTTTAATAAATGCACACATCTCTCCCTCCTTCAAACAGATGTGGTGACAGATAAGTACTTCACCATAAATAAAATACTCTGTAAGCACAGGATGGCTACCCTGGGGTCCAAAAAGGAGCACCACTCCAGAAAGCCTTGTGTTACCTGTCCGTATCTCTGCACAACCATCTTTCCTATTCTCTCCCATTGCCTTCACCCCCCCCCCAACCCAAAACATGTTATTTCACTCCTCCACTTTTCTAGACTTTCTCCACCTTGTGCATATCTCATCTATCAACACCAACCACAATCTTTCTCAGCTTAAACCCACCTCTTTTATATGGGAGGTGGATGAGTTGAGCACACTGCATGTGCGAACAGAAACAGTAGAAAAAAGAATGTGTTGGTGACAAAAAAAAGTGTTAGATATTGAAGAGAAGGGATAAAACCAAAAATCAAGAAATCAAATGAGCAAAACTTAAAATGGCTCTTCCGGTTACACAACAGAGTGATGCCACCCCCCTCCCTTGACATGAGAAAGCCCAGATAATGAAGATGTTGACTTTGGTGGGGAAAACTGACAAATATTACAAAGAAATAGTCAAAAATGAAAAAAAAAACCCTGACAGACTGCATGAAAAGAAACGATTTTAAGATAAAAGAAATGGAAGGGGCATTACGCGAGCATTCTGACAACATTCAGCAACTGAAAAAGGATGGCAAAGAAACAGTAAGAAGGATGGAAGCAACAGAAGTGTTGCAAGAAGCCTTGCATGATAAGCTGAAAGAACAGGAAAATAATTGGAAGGAGAAAAAAATCTGCTTTTCATGAACATACCAGATAAGGCAGAAGTGACTAAGTGTAAAGAATACATAATTGAAATTTGCAAAAATGGATTGGCATACCAGCAGATGAACACCAACACACGAGCCAGCACTCCTCATACTGTGATGAATAGATAAATAAATAGCTCAATTCCTTACTAAGGAAATGTAGCTTTATTCCACCACAACAGCATACCACTTTTGGCTTAATTAGCCTTCATCAGTGATTTAATTGAAGAACTGATAAAGGCTAATTAAGCTGAAACTGGTATGCTGTTGTAGTGGAATAAAGCTACGTTTCCTTATTAAGGAATTGTGCTATTTATTTATCCATTCACCACAGTGTGAGGTGTGCTGGTTAGTGTACATTAAGTATTTTTTTGCTGTGCACCTAGCCTTACTTGCATAAACTGTTGATAATTTATTATGCCAGCAGATGAAACCAGGATAGAAAGGGCCCACAGGGTGTACATGTCATCAAGAGAGAGAAAGAAATTTTCATGCTCTACAGTGGTCAAACTACAAATATTACAACTAAAAGAGGGGCTATTAGGAGCACTATGGAAAAAAGACAAAATCTTAAGAACTGGTGCAAACAGAATTTTTGTCGACCAAGACTTCTCAGCCATCAGAGTGATGAGGGCCAAATTCGGGTCTATATTAGTTCACTTAAAGTTAATTTCAGCGAATACCGCTTTGTTGACCCATATTCAGCAAAAATCACTTCCACAATTCACTTAATTTTCTAAGGGCAATGAAACAACTGCCCCGCAGCACAATGGAACCCACAACTAACTAAATCAAACCCACCCAAGTAGGGGATTCACCCCACACACACCTTGATGGGGGGGGGGGCTGTGCCCCACACCCCCCAACTTTATATATATATATATATATATATATATATATATATATATATATATATATATATATATATACACATATATATATATATACATACACACAACACACACACACAGATATATATATATATATATATACACACACACTAAAGGGCAAAACTATGTAGTTGGCCAACTACTTCATTGCCCTTGGAAAATTCAGTGAGTGGAGGAAGTGATTTTTGCTGAATAAGGGTCGACAAAGAGGTATTCACTGAAAATAACTTTCGACAAACAAATATAGACTCCCAAATTCATACCATATTTCAGTGTGTGTAGAGGCTTGGTGCTATGTTTTAAATTTATATTTATATATCCAGCAACACTTAGAATATTTGTTCCATCAGGAGCCAAAACGTTAGTGGAATCAGATCAAGTAAATGAAGTGCTAAAGGGGTTCAAGCAGACTACCTAGTCAGCCTCAACCAAAGAATCAATGCAAACCCAGGGAATGCAAGTTAAAAGAAAGATAGTGTGGGTAAGACAAGCTGGCCCATACAACCCTTCCCAGTTTTTCAACAAAACTACTACACAGGAAGACAGTGAATGAGAAGTTCACAAAAAGGGTGACAGACAACACCCGAGACATTAATGGAAAGGGAAGGAATAATGGAAGAGCAGTAGGTAGCTTGACTCCGCAGAGAGGTTAATCAAAGGTTGGTCAGTACACAGCTGACTTAAGACAGATATCAGCAAAGAGGGAGAGGTGCAGAAAGTGAATGAGAAGAAGAATTAATGGAAAATAGCTCAACTAGAATGGTTTGGTGTGGAAAGACAGATAACCTATAATGAACAGAATGGACATTATTTTAAAGTAAACAAGTCATTTGAATGGATACAGAGACTATAATTAACATTCATGTTGATCTGTAAAATTAAAAAAAATCAACAACATGCAGTTCTGATCTTGAACCCACACATTACCAAAGAAAAAGAACGAAGATTTGAAATGGGGAGGCCCACTGTAGGGAGGACCTACTTATGGGCAGACAGTGGGATAACAGGGAAAGCACCATAAGAACAGTTTGATACCTGCTGTGGGATATGACAGGAAGTCTGAAGTATTTTTATATAGTTAGAACAATATTTACTTTATGTTCTGAGAATCAAGTTTAATTATACAAATGGAAAATGAAAAAGCATAATAAAAGATCAAAATTATTATAAATCAAGGAAGTAAATCAAAAACAAATGAGTTAATCACTGCTGTTACATATCAAGGAAAGCATAACATCACAAAAAGATTTAGTAAGATATACAATAAGCAGAAAGCAAACACAGGAGAAGGGCAGAATTTTACCAGAGTAAGCAAGACATGACACTTGAAATTTTGAGCTGGAATGTAAATGGAATAGTGAACAAAATAGAGAGACTAGAGGTATTTATAGTAAGGGTAAATATTAGTGTAGCACTCCATCAAGAAACACATTTGCCAAGAGAAGAAGAAAAGAGAGCTATGTACTTACCATAACTTGGCATCTGTGTTATCCTATGTCATCATTCATCACCATAGGGTCTAGGATCTGACATCAGATCTGAGCCGGCAACCTTCAAAGGATGGATCCAAGGCTCTAGTGCCTCTCTCTCTCTCAGACAATTAATACTAGAGGCACATTAGTTGCAAGGGACTCAAACCTTATAACTAACAAGCAAGATATAGACAGGGCCCTAGAAGGATTCACCAAACTACAGAAGGGACACTCAAACAGGCTTACTAAGACACTTGGCTGGCATAATACAGGAGACGCACTGAATACAGAATTTACATTTTATTCAGTCAGACACAAAACAAAGGCAAGGCTAGATAGAATTCATGTATCTGCCAAGCATGGATACTTAATGCACAGTAGAAGTAACCATCCCATACTACTGTCAGATTACTCGCCAGTGGAAATTAAGCTCAAAAGACCCAAAATAACAGAAATGGAAAGGTGCTGGAGGGTAGGAGAAAACTGGTTGGAAAAGGGGGAAAAGGCCGAAATCAGTAGGCTTCATACAGGAGGGAAAGTAAATTTGAGCTCGAAAGAGAAAAAAAGGAATAGAACTTTGGGACAAATATAATATAAACACTACTTGAAATGTAAGCTCAGAATAATAGAAAAGGGAAAGTGGGAAAGGAAAAATATGTGGCAAAAGAGGAAATTAGCAGAGACAGGTGACCTCTGGGAAAGAAAGAAAAAAAAAAAAGAATAAGAAACTAACAAATAAAAGAAGAAGAGCGGCAGAAACTGGAAAGGAATTGGCTTGAGCAGTAGGGAGTGGAACTGAACAAAGTATGACTAGCACTAAACCAAATAAATTTTAAGAAATCACGAAGATTTCAAAAAGTACTAATGTTAAGGTTAAGACAACAAAAACCAGAGAGACAAAATTAGAGATCCAAAAACAGGAGCGATAACTCAAGACACAGAAGCTATAAGGAAAGTATTTCAAAAATATTATGGCGAGCTGTATGACACTGAAGGGGAGAGGGAAAATTGGGAAGAAATACTTGAATGTTTCATAAAAAAATTCTGAAATGAAAAGCATTATTGAAACAGAAGGGGAGGAGATTCTTGGGCCAACAACAACAGAAGAGATAAAGCAACAAATAGAGAAAAAAGCAGAGAGAAAAACATTGGGGTGGGATGACATTCCAAAAGAAATACGGAAAATAGCAGGTGAGACAGCAATACCTTACTGACATATTTTGTTTAAATACTGCAGCACCAAGAAATACCTAACACATGGAAGCAAGCAGCTGTACCTGGGGTCATACAGACCAATAGCAATATTAAACCATGACTACAAGACATTTGCAGGTAATACAGCAAAGAGCTTGGCAAATTACCAAACCTAATAAATGAAGACAAATCTGGGTTCATTAAAGGCACCTGGTAAATCAAATACATTAGATGGTAGAACAGCAGCAAAAGCAATTTCTAATAGTAAGTTTGGATGCGGAAAAGGGCTTTGGCTGAGTAGATTGGAAATATCTTTGGGAAATTCTGCTAATTATGGGATTCCCCCATCGTTTAATACACCTAATAAAAATATGAATAATGGCTCAGAAACCAGAGTCAAAATCCATGCAGGGTAACAGAAAAATACAAATAGGTATGGGCACTAAACAGGGGTGTCTTCACTCCCCCCTATTTTTTTGCGTTATAACTAGAACCACTAGCACAAAAAATTAGGCAGTCTGATATAAAGGGCTGGGCAGGAGGGAGAAGACAATACAAAATGGCCATGTTTGCAGACGATATTTATATTAACTGATCCGGACAGGGATACTTATAAGCTATTACAAATAAGATGACAATTTACCATGGTGGCAGGATACAAAATTAACGAGGACATGACAAAAACAAAAGCAGTCAATTATGTACCACCCATGCAACTGGTACAAACCTTCCCAAATTTATGGGGGCATGTCAAACTAAAATATTTGGGGATTTGGCTAGCTAAGCAATCGACACTCCCTTGGTAGAAACATGGAACAAGATGCTTAGCAAAATTAAGGGATTAATAAAGAAATCAGAAACGCAACTTTGGACCTAGATATGCGAATACAGGCATTATAAATGTCTGTGGTCCCTCTGGCACTACATTTGGACCAATCTTTTTTGCACACACAGGATCACAGAAATGGAAAGACTTGAACAACCCGAATAAATGCTTTATATGAAATAAAAAGAAACCAAGGGTTACATGGGAATGTATGGTGGAACCTCAGGAGAAAGGGTAGTAGAGGAGTACAGGAATTAGAAGAATATTATAAGGTGACACAGATGAAACTGAACTATCAACTGCAAGGCTAAGTACAGTGCAAATGGGAAAATTACTAATACTGATAGAAGTGGAAAAGAGGACAAGTGATAGTGCAGAATACTAGGGAAAGTTAACAGACAGGACAATCAAATCAGAATATTGGAATCAATTAAGAAACCTAATCAATAAATGTATTAGGACTGGAGCAAATCATTGGTGGGAAATGGAACTCTACCTGATAGGATTAAACTAAACAGATTTGTATGCTCAAAAAGACCTCAGGTGGGGATGTTCCTATGGGAAAGTAAACTTCTGCGAGCAGTTAAGGAAAGGCAGGGAAATTAAGAACTGGGTAGAACTCAAACAACTACATCAAATAAATGAAATAGAATGGTTACATTACAAGATGTTAATTCATACTTTAAAAGAATATGATAAAAAGAGAGACAAGGAATACAAAGAAAGACCAGGATTAATATGATTACTGGCAGAGGTGAGGACAATAAATGCAACTCAAGAAAAAACAGTGAGTAGTAATGCAGTGTTAAGAGACGGTAGATCAGGAAAAGGGCAGAAAGGAAGGATTAAAGACCAGGAAAAGAATGCTGAAATAAGTAATTTATGTGATCGCTGACATGAGATACGTAGAACAATAAATGAAGTGACAGGAGGTTTCAGACATTTGGCTGGAAATACCTATTCAAATATTTTTATACTCCAGCAAGACAACAAAAAATGTTTTCAGAGGTCAGGGAAATGTGCTGGAGATGTAAACAAGAGATAACTACATGGAAAGATATTTTTTGGAGTTACACATGCTTACCAAGGTTTCACACTAACCTCAGGGAACAAATGAAATAATAGTGCAGGAAAACTGGACACCAAACCCAGCTAACTTCTTACTAAGCTATGCAAGAACTTCTAGCAGTAGCAAGATTAGATGTGATCTAGTAGCGTTAGTGTGGTATGTAGCAAGAAAATCAATCATGAGGAGAAGGAAATTGACCATACCACCAACAATAGAGCAAGTAAAGGAACTCATTATAGAAATAAGCAAGCAGACTCATAAGGGAAATAAGCAGGAGTTAAAATCACTAGAAATAAAGAAGAGCAAGTATCACAAAATGAAATGGATTATCTGACAGGAAGCAATCGCAAAATTAGAACCGAGAGTAAATGAGGAAGAAAATGTACCATGCCGGCCAGTGGAAAAAGGAAGACAATGGAGAAGTAATAAACTAGACATGAACAGATCAAGCAAAGGAGACACACTACAGGTAAAGAATGTCAAGAGGCATGATCTGGTTTTGAACTCATTGTATGAGTTTGACAAAGATAATAAAGAACCAGGGTCAATCATGATTAAGACTTGGATACATAGACGTTTTTTCCTCAAAAGGTCAGGGATGGGTATGATTAACAGCATTGTCAGTATCTGAAAAATATGAAGAGACATGTAACAATGCTAACAGAGAACCAAACTGGAGAGCCCATCACTTTGAGGCAGTGACTTTAGCCTCTGTACCACTGTGCAGTTACAACTTAAAGGCAAAGTTGCTGATGCAAAGCTTCATTTTGGTTACCAAAGGAAGTATTACAGAAACTTGGCTCAAAGTAATAGTGCCAACCTCAGGTCCTATGTGGTTTTATTCACCTCCATCACTGAGTATCCCTGGCATTCATAAAGAATAGAGCTACATGCAAGCATTGCGCATACTATGTTTGGTAAGCCACTGTTCTGGACTCTCATTCACAGATACTGAATGCAATCCATTATGGCAGCGTACAACACACCCAAGTCTTCATGAACGGCACACAACAAGTAGTATAAAACAACATATTAACTTTGGTGCTCAGTTTATCCCTGATCACTGCACAGAGGAAAGGCTTCCATTCTACTCTGTTACATGATATTACCACTCAGCATAGCAAGAACGTGTTATGTATTAAGGCATGTTTTTTACACCTTAGCACACACTTGTCCACTGATGCTATGTACTCACTGCACCCATCATGGCTATGAGTGACTCAAAATATTTTTCACTTATCGGGCACAACGACAGAGCTAGGGACATTACCATACTACAATAATCAGGGGATATCATGTTATTTGTCCCACAGGCTGAATATTAGGGACATCACAGGTGGTCGGGGGTGGGAGGAGGAATTTGGTTGAGCTTCTCTGCACCACAGAGAACTCCACTGCCAGCAGGATCTTATTGTGCAAAGTTTTTTTTTTTTTAATCTTTATTTTACAATGCTGACATGTTGCTCAGCTCTGTATGTTGACAATCTGCTAATTCGCAGTTTCAGTCCCAGAGGTTATCCAAGTGGGACCAACTTGTACACATGCTGCAATACTTGTGAATAACAAACAATTGGGGGGCGGTGAATGATTTGCAAATGTGGTGTACAAATCACATATTACGTTAACACAGGGGGGCAAGACCATATGTTACTGTAAAATTCTGAATCACAAAGGACTTTGATATGCAGTTATACTGAGTATTAGCTCTCCTCCATCATGCACAATCTTCAGGAATCATGCCTTACATTCACATACCTGTTATTCACTTATACAAATATTCACAGCAACCCACAACTTGGTTATAGTTGTGCTATGACAATCATGCATGATTTTTTTTTTGCCAGAACAAATTTTTAAAGAGATGTAACTGTTTAAATCAAACTTTGATAAACATAACTAAATAAATTGAGCAACTCAGCCATGATTTACTTTCTTTCCTGTACTGCCGATCATGAGGTATGGAGGTAAACAAACGTATTCTTAGCTCTCTTACTCTAGGTGCTCCTTACTAAGAGTAACAGAGAGCTCTTAACCCTTTCCTGCAGATGACAAAATTCAGTCCTGGTCAGCCAATCTAAAGACATAGTTCCCCAAACTTTATCTAATACTCATCTTCAATGTTAGAGTCTTGTACCATTTACAAAAAGGCCTTTCTCTTTCAGGCTTTTTCTTCAGCGTCTGCTAGCTCTGCAATCACAAAACTGAACTCCACTATCCTACATTCAGTCACCAACGTCCGATGCTTAGTTGTTGCTGTTTTCTCTAGCACAGGAATATATAACAAAAATAGACTGACACTGTTATCAGTGAGCTGTAGATCCCTGGTTATCCCCTCGGGGGGAAAAAATACAACATTGGCTGACTACTCCCACAACCTTGCTTAGCAACTTTTGAAGTTCTGTCTTAAAACAGTCTAATTTAAAATAGGACCAAAAAACACAACCAATCCACACTTTCCACACTCATTGCCTGCACTAGGGATTTTTTTTTACACCCTTGCATTCATATAAAAATATTTTTGCCTGCTTTGATATTAAACTTTCTTGATTCTGTGACATCCTGGAGAAAACCATGCTTTTTCCTAACCTTTCATTGCACAGCCTTTTCAATAACCTTGCCCAACTATTTCTCAGTCCTGGCATTAGAACACACAGACATCAGACAACACACTATAGGCTTTATCAAGCAAATTCTCCCACTGAGCTTCACTTGCCTTTTCAACCTACTGAATTAGCCTAGACTTCTCCAACTCTCCTCCCATCAGCCTCACTAACCTTTTAGCATGCTTTTCTACTGCATGAAATACCCCATTTCACAGAATGAAAAAAAGAAGTTATGTACTCACAATAACGTTCCATGTTTGTAGTCCATCTCACCCCTTCATTCTTACATATGGTATCGGAGCCAATCCTCGGCTCCGACTCGGCCTATTTACAAGCTGGAAGTCTTCTAGCTGGCTAAGGGGCTAGGTAGGTATCCCATGGTGCACCAGTACAATCCCCAGATTTTGTTTGCTGCTAACTAGGAGAGATAACAACAAATATACCTAAGAAGTCAATACTAAAAGTTCTCCATAAAAAGGATAATAATATTTTTCTGTCTCCAGGTACTTCCAGGCTGGGGGTAGGCGGGTGGGTTCGTAAGAATGAAGGGTGAGATGGACTACAAACATGGAACGTTATGGTGAGTACATAACTTCTTTATGTTCTGTAGTCCTATCTCACCTTCATTCTTACATATGGGACAGCGTCCCTAGCACCTTATTCTTGGGTGGCTCAAGGAAAAATACTCCTGAGTAGCGTGGAACCAAATGAAGCTCTAACCCTGGAGGTTAAATCCAATTTGTAATGAGTAATAAAGGAGATGTCACATAAGCTGTGCAAAACCTTCCTTAAAGGGAGAATCCCAGCATTTCTTTGTTTACATTCTGCAGTGTTTACCTTGAGCAGGTTGTAATTCTGAGCATGCTCGAGAATGGTCTGTGTAGGGTAGGGGGAGGGTTACCTACAGGAAGTTTCAGCCTTTTAATCACAGTCCTTCTTTTTTTCCTGATCTACTCACAACACCTTTTAGGTTGAGCCAGTCATTATTTTAGCTTGTGGCTTGTTTTCAAAAGAAAGGTATCTTCTAAATGCTTTTAATGACCTGCCTTCTTCTGACTTCTAGTTTCTATGGAAAGGATTAGTAAACAGAGTTATTCTGTCTTTTTTGACATGTTAATTAGCTTAGCCAGTGGCTTTTGTCTTTGCCAAACAATAGTATTTCATGGATTTTATTACATGCTGGTACTTCTATAGAAAGCATGTGTGATTCAACTCACAAATATTAGTACATGGAGTATGTTATTCAGTGCCTACTTTGGAATCCACATCGAATGCATTTTGTAGTATAGGCATTGCATCTTGCAAAATTACTGGATTTGTTCATTGTTAAAGGGGCACTATCTCGTTTCTAAAATCAGTTGCTTGCTAGAGCACTTTGTTTACTTTTTAGTGCACTGTAAGTCACATATTCACAGAGGCAGGATTTTCAGAGTTGCTTATTAGCATACTGCAGGTCTGATTTCACAAACTTCAGTGGGGGATGGTTATG